>NW_021703785.1:3009530-3019261 GCF_005190385.1 Monodon monoceros
GGAAGTAGCTTGTGCACAGGAAGTAAGTTTGTGGGCAGGAAGTAGCTGTGGGCAGGAAGTAGCTTGTGAACAGGAAGTAAGTTTGTGGACAGGAAGTTTGCCCCACTGGTCTCTGAATCCCAAGCTTAACCAACACAATGCTTGGTCCCAGGTGCACGATCAGTAACTGATTGATGGTGGATCAAAGTTCATCTCTTTTCCTGTCTTGTAATATTATTTTACCTGAGTGTGCATTTGGGGAAGATAACGGAAAAGCTTTCATTCCTCCATGGCTCCCCAGGTGTGATTTACGGAGAAGATCTTCAATTAACAGGATTCCATTTTCAATTTATGAAACAGTTATATTTTCAGGTCTTTTTCAAGAGCTAATCATTTTAAAAAATTACTTAATCAATTGCTAAAGATTTTATGAATCACAGCAAAGGTATTCTTTGATAATTCTTAATTACATACAATTCCAAATGCTTAGATATTTGGAAACACCTGGGTGTCCTTAGTAGGTATATAAAATTTGTTTAATGATGTTTTCACAATCTCAGTGGAGAAGAATTTCTCAAAAAATTTTTAAAAAATTATTTTCTTTTAATTCTGCTTTCAACTGAAATAAAATCTTAAAACCCTCCAGTGATGGTAATCCCTGGGTTCCGAACCCCTGAAAGGCATTTGAAACAGTTTCATGCATCCTGTTTTGTCTGAGCCTTAAACAGTGAGTATTCTCTCACAGTTAGCAATGAGGAAATTAGGTTTAACACCCATCTTTGTAAAGCTGCGTAGAGAGCAATAAACAGGCCACGGTCTGGTTCTTGTTGGCCAAGCTGTTAACCACGTAACCTGAAAGCTTGAAAGACATCTGGAGTATACATAACGAACAAGATGAAGCAAATATGACAACCAGGAAAAGACAGGGATTCTTGAAATTGTGACTTTGCTGCCTGCTGCCCCTCAGAGTGGTCTAGAGCTGTGACTGGTTCCGAATCCCCGGGTTCGAATCCCACCTGCCTGTCATTGCTGCTCTGTTCTCGGCGTGTTGCCTGAACTCTGGGGCTTCAGCCTCCTCCTCTGTGAAATGGGGATGGCGTGAAGATTGATGTGCTTCAAAATCCACGAAGCTGTTACATCAGTCCTGGCACATGTGCTTGTTTTTATTATTGCACAAATGAATTTTATAATAAGATAGTAACGTCATGAAGTATCTTGCTGGTCTGTGTTTTGTCCTTTATTTAGTTCATCCATTTACCCACAGATAAAATAAACCATTTTAATAGCTACTTCTCATTCGCGTGCTCATACATATTACTTGAGTGCATGTTCTGTGAGAAGCAGCGTGCTACGTGCTACATAATATCTATGTAAGGCCTGGAGAGCAAGTCTCCCTGCTTGGGCCCTGTAGGCTGCAGGAGGCTCACATGCTGTTTTCACGGAGCCATCCCGAGGGCCCCAGCGATGCAGGGCACATTTCAGGGAGCTTTCATTCTCTTCTCTGGCCTGGCCAGCGCTCACCTGCTGTGACATTCACCAGGCTGGCCTTTGCTCCTTGGGAACCAAGCAAAGGAAGAAGACGCTCCCGGTCCTGCCCCCGAGGCCCCCAGGCTAAGAAGGGGCACAAAGGACCACCAGCATCGCTCCTGTTATCTCCGTTCTTAGGGGATCTTGTATCTATGGATGCTCTGCTCCAAGCCCTCTTCCCATGAAGCACGGAGCATTCGCACAGCCATTCTGAAATAAGCCTTGACATTTTATCCGAAGTTTTGTATCATGACTCCCGCCTGCAAGGACTCCCACCCTTTTCTTTAATGACAGGATCCTGCTTTCTCTTTGGAACCGCAGCACTGTTTTTGTGAGCTCCCGCGAGAGGCAGTCTGCCCCACCCTCAACTGCTGGCCTCCCAGCCCCCGGGCTCCCTGAGACGTTCCATGCCGGCCGCAGAGTTATTTCCTCCTGTGACAAGTTGCGTGCTGCTTTGCATCAGGTTGCAACAGATAATGTCAGAAAGCGGAAAAAAAACAAAGTGTCCTCCCCCAGGACCTGGGGACTCACAACAACAGACTCGGTGGAGATTTCGATGGGAGAACGTCTACCTCGGCTTTAAACAGTCATCTTTTACACCCATCATCTTTATCATATTTGTTTTTTTCTCATGGGCATTAAAAACATGTTCTTTGTTCTGAAGTGTTTTCTGAGGCTTAAAACTCATTTTGTTTATAGAATAACATCCAAGGTTCAGTACACGACTTGATTTTGTGTTCATGCTTTTCCAAGGACAGATGGTTAAAATACCATCCACAGTACGTACGGGGGGAACCTTGTGGAAAACTTCATCCCAGAACTAATATCCTACTGATGACTGTCCTGATTTGTTTAAGAAAATCACTTATTGTGGAATACATTCTGGGGATCAGATGCTTTGAAATAAAAATTTATATACAAAAAATGTCTGTGGTTTTGTGTTTTTTTTTTAAACAAAGGCAACAATAGGACTTGAGTTGTACTTACCAATGCTTTTTTTTTTTTATCATGGTTTCTTCTGCTGGTGCTTTGGTTACATTTCAGAAAAGAGCCTTTGACCCACATTGATACTTCTTCGCTAGTGATATCCTGGACAACATGCCAAGGTAAGATCTTGGAGGGTAAGGAAATCCCCAGGAACCGGCTAAGGTCTTTGCTCAGAGCACGAGGTTCAGCTGTGCAGCCCTTCGGAGAGTCTGGGGACCTGCCCGCTGCAGATGTGGGGTTACGTCTATGGGAGTCTTTAGTGTGATAAACGCCTCTGAGCATGAGAAACACAAACACAAAAGAGTGGGAAAATAAATCACATGCCATGATCTGTCCCTATAACTCACAGTCTGCGGTTAAGGGTAAATAAGAATTAGTCCCGTTTCCTTCCCCACTCATAATTTCTTCAGGGGTATGGCAAAACCAGGCCATCCTGAAACCTCGGGGCTGTGGTCGCCTGTGTGACTCTAGCTCACTCCCACATGTCCACCTATTTGAGGGGCATCCCCAATACGGAAGACCAGGAATGGGTGGGATTGGGGATTCAATCAAATGCTCTGTTCTCCCAAGATAATCTAGAGTTTTCCACCGTGTTTGGGGGCAGTTTTTCAACTGCATTTCAGACCCAGGGGTAGCTGGTGCCATTGCTGGTGGGACAGTCATGGAGGGCAAGAAGAATTGTGTGGCCAGTGACCCTCATTTTGCTTGCTTTGGCTCTGAGCATATCCGGGAATTTAACTCCCCACTAGGAGTGGCGCCGTGTAGAGAAATAAGGTTTAGGGCAGGGAGTCGATCCCCAAACAATCGATCCAGGCTTCACGGTTCTTGACTTCTTCTGTCTGTGCACGATGGGGTGAATCCACTTAGGTCATAGAACAAACCCTGCCGAGGGTCAGATGTGTCATTTCTGTGTTCCGGGCCAGAGCTAAGTCATCCTTTCCCTACTCTGTCCACTCCTGGCTTCCCTCTTTGGCCCCATCTGAACGTGGGGACCTGATCCTTCTCTGCCCAAAGCTCTGGCATCTTCCTGCTTGGCTCTCCACTCTCTGCATTCACCAGCCACACGGATTTTCCTCACTTCTTGAGCACGCCATGCTCCTGCAGCCCCCATTTTAAACAAAAAATTTCAAAAGTAATCTGTACTCCTTCTTAAAAAAAAAAAAAGGAGAGAAAGAAAGTATCAAATGTTGAAGATAAAAAGCCAGTGTATTCTCCCAAATTCCACCTGTGTACTCTGTCCTTTTAAATGTTTATCTCTACCTATCTATCATCTATCTATCTATCTATTTATCTATTTATCTATCTATCTATCTTCATCATCATCTCTATCTGTCCAGTTTATATGTGCATGTGTGTGTATTTAGCTTCAATAGGATAAGATGGTCCATTTGTTCTGCAACTTGTTTCTTTCACATAGTACACGTCCCTCCATGGCAGTACATAGTATTATAATTACCCAATTTTAACCTCTTCAAAACAAGGTGGTGGAACCTGTCGCAAAGGCGATGTAATTCACGTCACTCAGTCCAACCACGTGAAGAAGAGTGAGCAGAGGCCAAGGGCTCCTGGATTCCTTTAAACTTCCTTGTGAATTTTCTTAGCTTCCCATGGCTGCCAATGGTTCATTCATACCACATGGCCCTCTTCTATTTTTTGTTGTGGGAGCTTTTAGAATGTTCCTTTTATTTTTGGTGTTCTTCTATTTTATCAGAATGTGGATGTATTTCTTCTTCATCCTGTTCTGGCCTTGGTGGACCATTATCTAAGAAACTTCAGCCCTGGAAATGATGCTTCAATTATTTCTCTTATTATTTCTTTCTCACCTTTCTGTCTCTAAGTCTCTATTAGTTTGACCCTCCTGGATATATCTCGCAAGACTGTTAAGTTTTCATTTATTCACTTGTCTGTTTATTTTTGCTTCTGGATCTGGGAGATTGCTTTGACAGTATCTGCTGACTGGTCTGCACAGTGGAGAAGGGCTCTGGTCTAGATAACCAGCTTGGTGTTTCCATCCATTTTTATTTTGCTGATCCTACGATCCTACTTTTAGTTCCAGGGTCTCTTCCTTTTCTGTGGGTGCTGTTCTCTTCTTCTCGTTTTCTTTTGCCCCTCCCCCTTCCTGCTCCTAATTGCAGCCAATTCTGATTTTATGGGTGTAACTCCCTCTCTAACCTTTCAAGATCAAATGGGGTTCTTTTCTTTTTTTTTTTTTTTTGCGGCACGCAGGCCTCTCACTGTTGTGGCCTCTCCCGTTGCGGAGCACAGGCTCCGGACGCGCAGGCTCAGCGGCCATGGCTCACGGGCCCAGCCGCTCTGTTGCACGTGGGATCCTCCCGGACCGGGGCACGAACCCGTGTCCCCTCCTGCATCGGCAGGCGGACTCTCAACCACTGCGCCACCAGGGAAGCCCCTTGGATTTCTTTCATTATTATGATTATTTCTGTTTTCTCTCCACGGAGCTGTTTTACTTGTTCATCATTATCTTCCGTGCTGGTGTTTTCCTCTGTCTCGTGGCCCTCGGTTTGCTGAATTTTTATGAATGGAGGCCTGGGCTGGTTCACATGGGCGGTGATTGTGGGTTTCCTCTGCAGCCTCTGCACATCTGTTTCCTGAGCAGGCATTTTCCGCGACTGGCGAATTTCAGGCCCCATAGAAGTGGGTGAGGCACCAACAGTAGGAAAAACAAGTGGGCATGCTGGGGCCCTCCCCTTCCCGGGCCAAGTGCCAAACCAGGGCATTGATAACAGAGCATAGAGATTTCCCTGCTTCCTCGGTTCTTGGCCCCTTCGTGTCTCAGTGATTTTTCATAGCAACTCCTAAGCCAAAAGTGGGTCCTAACTGCTCTTTGTATAAGTAGTTAGGTTCAAGCAACTTATTAACTATTTATGTCCTAACAACTTAGTAGCTGTTTAAAAGATGAAAACAGATGCCCACTACTGTATATAAAATAGATATACAACAAGGACCTACTGTATGGCACAGGGAACTATATTCAATATCTTGTAAGGACTAATAACAGAAAAAGAATCTGAGAAAGAATATATATATATATATATATATATATGTATATAAATAACGGAAACACTTTGCTATACGCCTGAAACACTGTAAATCAACTATACTTCAATTTAAAAAAAGAAAACAAAAACCCCCAAATACAAGTAAATTAAAAGAGGAAACAGTATTTCTCTGCCATACCAAAAGAACCCCCATACTTAGTGGTGGGCTGGATGTGCCTGACAGAACGGCACTGCATCTCAAGCCCTGGGGTCGGATCGGATACCTCACCCTGCATTTTCTGGTCCACCTTGATTTTGTCATCCACTTGCTTTTCGTTATTTCAGCAGCTGTTGAGAAACTTCGCTTCTAAAAGACATGACATCATGGGAAAGAATGCTTATTATTGCCTTTTCCAAGAAAGAATCGAGTGGCTTCGTACTACGCCAAATGTCTATAACTTCAGTTCTAGACTAGTTATCCTTTCGCCACGTGTTTGGATGCAATGTTCTTCTTTCTTCCAACCTTGCTAAGCAAAATCCAATTCTTAAGAAATCTATAAATCAGGGAGCAAACTTGGCATGTCGGCAATGTATGTTTTTTTTCACTTACTGAGATTTATCTGGGAAGAACGGAGCGCGCTGAGAATCTGAGGCTCTAATGTGTGACATTTAACCTTTCTGGATAGAATAATTTCAGTTATATAATAGATTAGTTGTAAGGTTTGAAACACATATAAGGTTTTCTTTTTTTTTAAAGCTATGTGGTAGCATTCAAGCTATTGGAAGGCCTGGGTAGGTTATCCCAGTTTGTAGGAAATCCCATACACTTCAGAGTGTCTCCATACCCTGGTGGGGTAGCAAGTGGCAAGTATTTTGGGAAAGAAAATGGAAAAGTCAAGGCTGGGGCAAAATGGAATTTCCATCATAATTATCTAAGAAACCTACCTAGGAGCCAAATTTGGGGCTTTTATGGGTAGTTCAAAAGTGATGTTTGTGTTCTACGGAATGGGGAGCGGAAGGCAAATGAAATATCCAGGTAGGCTGGTGATTATTCACATAAAAAAACAGAAGAATGGAATCAACTCATGCTGGCTCTGACTTATTTGGCTTGGGATAGATGAGGTTTTTCTCCCATAAGTGGACGTAACAAAAACTGATGGGGAAATGTGTTGACGAAAATATATATTTATAGATATATTTTATGGAAGGCGTTGAAAACTCCAACTATTCATTCCAACCTCCAGGTGTTTTGGTTGCCAGTGATAGCCTGACCATGAATCAGCCATGATTCTCAAACAAGCCAAGTAGCATCCCTAGGACTCAGTTTCTTTAGCTGTGAAATGAGGCTGTGGACGGGGGGACACACAGATGACTTCCTGGCTCTGTGAACGGCTGGGTTGCTCATCCATCTATCACATGATAATAAACCAGACACAGCGTGTTGAATCCTCTCTTCTTTCCTCCTTTGCTCCTGGGACGTCATTTTCTCCTGATTCTTTTCCTTTTCTCTTTGGCCATACATTCTCAGCTTCCTTTCTCTCTCTGTTCTTTTCAGATACTGTGATCCCCCTAGTTGCATTCCCAAACTGCTTGTTTCCCCCCGCGACCCTGTATACAATTCATGAAAAGCAACTTCATCCGTACGTATGAATTCAACCAGCAAACTGGTAGTGTTAGCCCAGGCCTCTTTCTGAGCCTCAGACTCATATATTCAACCCCCTATACATATCGTTGCTTCAATGTCCATAAATGTCTCTAACTCAGAATGTCCAGAGCTGAAATCATTATCTCTTGCCCTTAATTGATCTCTCGCAATAGAATACTAATTGATTTTTTCCCCTTCAATGTAACCCTCTCCAATCCGTCTTCCATCCTGTCAACAGAACGACCCTACTAAAACCCAAATCTAATCATGCTTCTCTCGTGATTAAAAATCTTTCGTTTCCCCATCGCATTCAAAATTCATTTACAACCTCTTTGCAGCTCTTCACAGCTCTGTCTTCACCTGCTTCTCAAGCTTTTGTTCTCTACCGCTAAGACCTTTCAACCACACAGCAATGGTGATTTGGGGGGGGGTTTGCAGTTCTATCAGTTTTGACACATGTATGGATTCCCGTGACCACCACCACTGTCAGGACACAGAATGGCTCCATCATCCTCAAAGCCTCCCTCGGGGCTATCCCTTTACAGTCATATCCAACCCCATCACTTGCCCCTGGCAACCACGAATCTATTCTTCACCATTATAGGTCTGTCTTTTCAATAACATCGTGCAAATATAATACGACCTTTCGAGACTGGCTTCATTCACTCTCCACAATGCCTCTAAGATTCATCCAAGTTGTTGTGTGTCACAAATGTGTTCCTTTTTATTGCTGAGGTGTATTCCATTGTCCCAAGATACCACGTTTTGCTCATTCATTCACCCATTGAGGGACATTCTGATTGTTTCCAGTTTGGGGCAATTATAAATAGAGCTGCTGTAAACGTTCAAGTACAGCATTTTGTGTGAAGACACATTTTTATTTCTCTAGGGTAAATACCCAGAAGTAGGATCATTGGGTCATATGATAAAGGTGTGTTTAACTTTATAAGAACCTATAAAGCTGTTTTCCAGAGTGGGTGCCTATAATTTTTTTAAAGACTCATAGTTAATTCTGGTATTGTCTTAGTCTGTCCAGGCTGCTGTAACAAAGACCATAGACTAGCTGTTTATAAACAACACACATTTATTTCTCACAGTTCTAGAGGCTGAGGGTCCAAGATCAGTGTGCCGGCAGATCTGGTGTCTGGTGGGGGGTCCCCTTCCTGGTTCATAGATGGCCATCTTCACCATGTGTCCTCTCCTGGTGGAAGGGGTGAGGGAGCTCTCTGTAAAGACACTAATCTTATTCAGGAGGGCTTCACCCTCATGACCTCATCACCTTCCCCAAGGGTCCCCCATCTCCTTATACCATCACATTGGGGTTAAGTTTCACAAGTTTTGGGGGACACACAAACACTCTACAGTAGGTTTGGAAACCATGGCTGTGTGTAATCACGTGTATGTTGGTCTCCCCCGTAAACTATAAGGTGCTTGAAGAAAGAGACTGTGTGTATTTATTCTTGTAAATCTCCGTATCCCCAGACCTAGCTGAGTGCCAGCATATACTTGTTGACTGGTGCAAAAATGCGGGTGACAAAGGGTGCCAACGGGCCTTCCTCCCCACAGTGGGGAAGTGAAGACCGTGTCATAGTCAGTGATAATTATGCTTTCCTTGATTTGTTTTTTAGTTTTAAAACAAATAGCAGTTGAGATAGTACCTTTCTATTTTTAAAAATGGTTTCCAAATTCAGTAAAATATTTAATGAACTGAGATTTGCATTTACCAGACAGAAATATTCCATCTTGCAGTCCACCCTCTGTCCCACTGTTTTAAATTTTAACCATAAATAAAAGCTCGAAAAGGTCACCATGAAAGACAGAATTAAAATAACTCAAGTATGTTTCTTTGTTGTTATGGTCAATGTACTATTACTTCTTACTTAGAATCTAAGACTTAACTGCAAGAATATGTCTAAACACAGGGGCTGGAGAAGCAGCTGGAACAAGCTTGACCTGGTTCCTGCCCTCCAAGCGAAGACAGGAGCTGGTCCTCCTGTGTAGGGGCCACTGTGTAACCTGGGGTTCTCTGGGTGAACTTTCACGTAGAATCGACGTTTATTAAATGATAAAAATACAAATGCATTCATGGGAGTTTACACATCCGTATTAGTTTCCTGTGGCTGCAGTAACAAATTAGCACAGACTGGGTGGTTTAAAACAACAGAATTTTATTCTCTCACAGTTCAGGAGGCCAGGAGTATGACATCAAGTTGGTGGCCAAGGTTGGTTCCTTCTAAGGTCATGAGGGAGATTCTGGTCCTGGCCTCTGTCCCGGCCCTGCTGGTGGCCGGCGGTACGCGGAGTTGCTTGGCCGCTAGTCACGTGGCTCTAATCTCTGCCTTTGTCGGCAGGTGGCCTTGTCCCTGTGTCTGTGTCCTTTCTGTTCTAATAAGGACATCTGTCATATTGGATTCAGGGCTCAGGGTACTTCAGTAGGACCTCATCTTAACTTGACTACATCTATAGAGATGCTCCTTCAGAATAAAGACTCTTTCATAGGTACCAGGGGTCAAGATGTGAACATAAGTCTTGGGGGGACACAGTTCAACACACACACACACACACACACACACACACACACACACACACACACA
>NW_021703785.1:3019271-3044551 GCF_005190385.1 Monodon monoceros
ACACACACACACACACACACACACACACACACACACACACACACACAGCTCAACAGTGACTGATAGCAGTTATTAGATCTTAGATCGACACATGCTTTTATGTGTGTGGAGGAGGATTTTATCACTGTGTTCACAATGATTAGCTTACGGTAATAATGAAAGCAGGTCATTTTCATCTGGTTTTCTTGTCGTGGCCCTTGGGAGCCACTGACCCTAACCTCTTCAGCTGGCTTATGATGGTGCTTGAAATTCCTGGTAGTTTCTTTTGCCTTAAGGCCGTACTTTTCAAACAGAACCAGAACACCATGAAGAGAAATGGTGGCCTATTGTTCTGGGGTCCTTGAAGCTCTGGAGTAAACACCGCTTTTCTTCCTGGACTATGAATTTTACTTGGCAATAAGCAATTTTAATATTAACGTAAATACAGTAGGAAGCAGGTTGTGAATTTTACATATACTTTAAAAATTAAATAGGAGACCACAAAATAGACCATAATCCCAGGTGCCTGAAATTACTTTCCTGTGTCATGACATTAAACCAATAAACAAATTAAACTAAGACAGGGTGGAAAGGGTGCATCTCAAAGCAGCGAGACATGTCGTGTTTTCCTCTGACTTAGAGGAAAAAAATAATTGGGAGAACAGAGTAAGCGCTGACAGCACGGAGGAAGAGGCACTGAAGTTTTCTGTGTATTAATTTTCTGTCTTGATGGAAAATTTGTGAGCATTTATATCTTTGCAAAACGAACTATTACTCAGACTTCAGGATTTATGTCAATATCCTTGATACTTCCATCCTCTGAGATACTGGACATCACAGGGAGGTGGGAAAGAGTGCAGGGAGGAAGGGACGGGAGAAGGCTCCCCATACTTCACCCGAGGTCAACTCAGAGCTGCAAACCAGTGTTTTTCAAGGCTCGGGTCCTATTTGCAGGTCATTAAACCACGTCAGTGGGTCATGACCTGCATTTAAAAAATAGATCTGTTTCAACTCCATGAGACTAGCATGGAGAATAACAGAGTGTGTGACTTATAGTATATACAGCATCTTGTGACTTTTCATCACACGCGTGAGCATACAGGTACATTAGACTGCCATACTTCATCACAAAGAGCTGTCACAGGAGAAGAAAGTTGTTTCCAGGAAGTTAACGCTTTGGAGAGAACATGGGTGAGTCACTAACATTTTTTTCTAAGTACGTGTAGGTGTGGCAATTGTGGAAAATAAGGAGGCAACCAGATCTAGAAAGACTTTGCATTTAGATCTAGAAAGATTTTGCATTTAGATGGCCTCCCAAGGGCTTCTTAAGTTTTCAAAAAGCCCCAACTAGAATTTAGGAATAGATACTGAGAGTGTTTTATATATATATGTGTGTGTTAAATTCCAACCAGCTGGCCCATCTTTAAGAAACGCCTCTCCTCCAAGCAGAATACCGGTGCAGGAGCGTACAGTGTGTGGACAGATGTTTCATGATCGCTGGCTCACGCCGAGCTCTCCTTTGAAGGGACAAACTCGAGGTCCGAGTGCGTCCCGCTAAGTTGCCCTGGCTGTGGTTGGCAGGTACCCTGAAGTCCTGTCCAGGTGAGAGCGACTTCAGGACAGGTGAAAACCAGCAACTTCCAGCTCGTCCTTCCTTGCCCTCTTAGGATGGTGGGGTTTGGTCTCAACTTCCCTCTGTCCCTGACCCCTGGCCGAGGCAGACGGGTCACTGTGGGTGCAGAGGACTGGCAGGAAAGAGGGTGGGCCGTGCCCAGGCGGCCCGGCCGACCCCCCGACCCCCTAAGTCTTCCCTCCGTAGCAGAGTGTCCCCTGTCCTTCCTCAGGTAGGGGTGAACTGTGCCCAGTGCAGGCGGTGGCTTCCTCTGCGCGGGATGCGGACCGAGACTCCTCAAGCATCAGAGACGACATCGCACTGGCAGGGCTGCGAGGAGAGGCGGAGGATGGTCTGGCCAGTGGTCCAGGCGGTCAGTGCTGACGGCAGAGAAGAATCGAGGTGGAGAAACACGATGCAGTCTGATGCGTTCTCCTTGGGAGGCTCTCTCTGGGGGCAGCTCAAGTGAGAACTAACGGAAACAGGAAACGCTGCAGTCTGGGGCCACCGGTCTCCTGCCTCTGTGTCTCAGCCCAGAGCGGGCGTCTGCAGTTGGACTGGGATGCTTGCTGGCTGGTGCCAGGCCACAGAGAGCTGCCCCTGGCTGCTGGGTCTGGGGACCACAGCCCGCTGGTGGCGGCCGGCTGTTAGGTGTCCACACAGCAGGCGAATCTCAGCCCAGGGGAAGAAATATCTGGTCCCCAGCATGGCGGCGGGATGCTATAGCATCATGGAAGCTTTAGTGGCATTCTCTTATAACATCATCACCTAAGGACAAATAGATACTGGCTGTGAAGTGGTATGGGGTCTGCTTTTCTAGAACCTCTGTGGAGAGGAGGGAGGAGTCTACACATTAATAGCAAATATTACACATAAATGCTACACAGATGTATTCCACCCTATATATTAGTGAAGCTCAAAGCATCCAGCAGCATTTTCATTAATATATTTTATTATTAAATAGTGATGACCTTTTATTATATATTCATTATTAAATATGTATTTTTTTCTTGTTAAAATATATCTGTATGAAAAGCTAGACTAATACAAGGAACGCTGTGTCCTCACCACCCAGCATTGCTAGCATTTACCATGTTTGCTTGGGTTAGTTTTTAAAAAATTAACCTATTAGATTCTATAGAAGCCCATCCTACTAATTACTAGCCCTTCTGAAATAGTTTATTTTATTTTTAAATTTTTATTGCAGTAGAGTTGACTTACAATGTTGTGTTAGTTTCAGGTGTACAGCACATTGAATCGGTTATACATATACATATATCCACTCTTTTTTAGGTTCTTTTCCCATATAGGTTGAAATATTTTAAATGGTCCTTTCTTTTTCTTTTCTTTTCTTTTCTTTTTTTTTTTTTTTTTTTTGGTAAAGCAGCAAAGTTAAAGGCCTGATATTTCTGCCCAAGGGGTTTCTCTCTGAGGGTGAAAGGCCTGTTGGGTGTGAAATTCACATGCATGTGGATTTCAAACAAATGTCTTTTCTGTTTCAGCCCTATTTTTGGTTTTGTGACAGAGATGATACATTTGTTAACACAGGGACAGCTCTTCCCTGGTAGCACCTGCTGTTTGGGGCCGCTGGGACCTGGCCATGACCTAGAACGCAAGGCTCTGTGGTCAGGTGGGAGAGGAAGGCCCCGACAGACCGCACCAGCCACTTGAATGTAAAGGTTATATGACCTCAATCCCATGAAGGTTGTGGTTGTATTTTCTGCATTTCTGTGAAAAGGTAACTTTGTAGTAGTGGCCACTGGGCTCTTTCTGATTGGATGGGTGGATAAAGTTATCCATTTCCATGCAGGGGTTTTTGTCCTACTCTCTGTGTCATTTTGTTACACAACTAGCTTGCCAGCCCCTGCTCCCACCGCCCTGTTCACAGGCAGACTGTGGCTTGTCGTGGGACAGGGTGGGACTTCCCTCTGCCATCTGCAGTGAGGGATGAAATACAGGCGGGGCAAGGTGTTCTGAAGTGAGCAGGTGTGACCATCATGCCGACAGCACAGGTGAGTCTTTGCGGAAACGCCCCGCCTCAGCATTTGGGTTTCTCCGTGGCTGGTTTTACTGCAAGTTGCACGGGGTTCTGACCCGGCACCGTGGAGCCCAGGCCTTTGCGGAGGACCCTGTGGCCCGGGCTCTGAGAATGGCTGCTGTTTCCACACCAAGTCCAGGTGGAGCCGGGACCCTGCCCTGCTCCCTCAGTGGTTTTCCTGTCGATGTCAAAGAAATCTGGGTCCACTGAGGAAGCTCTGACGATTTTCAGGAAAATATCAAGATGACCTTGGCAGGAATCAGGAAACGTCTGCAAGCAGACGTGCTCGGCGGTCTCAGTGAATTTGCTGCAGAGCTCAGTCTTCTCTGCCCCCCGTGCAATGAAAGTACATGAGTGGAAACCATTGAAAGAGCGCTTTGAGAACTTGTGTCCGACGTTGAGGATACAGGGGTGCCCGGTGGAGGTAAGACGGGGAGCCTGAAGACAGAAAAATTCAATGTTAAAGACTTCGACTTTACACTTATCCCATCAAAGAACTCATTTGGAGGCTCTTTCGATGTATAAACCTACAAAGGCTTTATGGACACATCGGCTCTAGGAGGGTTAAAGAGTAAATCCCGCCCAGAGCCAGCCACCTGCCAGCCCGCTTCCTGGAATGCTCTCACCCCAGAGAACCTTTCAGGCCTTGCCCTGAAATTTTCTTTCACTTTCCTGTTTAAATGTCACCTTATCTGAGGGACTTTCGCTGAGCACCCTAGGTAAAACCTCCTTCTCATCCCCTGTGCCCTGCTTGTTTTTAATCATAGCCCTCACTACCACCTGTCATGTTGTATTACTAAAGGTGATTTAATTATCTGCCTCCTGTTTACCCCTTCCAGAATGTCAGTTCCATGGAGCCGGAACTTATGTTTTATCTACTGCTATATTCCCAGCCCTCAAATAGTGTCTGGCGTAGGTAGAATAAATGCTCATTAATTACTTGTTGAATAAACGAAAGACAAAAATGAGGAAACAGAACTCTGAAAACTCTAAATCCTCTGATTCCAAAGTTTGCTTTTGCGGGGTGGGGGGGCGTGGTCGTCGAATTTTGTTCTCGCGTCTTATCTAAATAGTTTTCACCTCTTTTCAACAGGGATGTAGAATGTCTCACAAAATGTACAGGCAATAAGATCAAAACAGACGATGAGGTCAGAGCCAAGTGAAAAAGAAGAGAACTTCAATCCTGTAGGAAGAAAACACCACTTCTAGAAACCACTTTCTAATATATTCTAAGACAGAACGTCAGAAGTCAAAGACATCTCAGGACAACGGTTCTCCATCGGTATTCTTGTGGAAAGCATGTGTTCTACGGGTTGAACCAAGGTTTCTACTGTTAAAATAAAACAAAGGCCTTTTCTCACGGCACACACAATGTTGAGAAAATGGATAGAAACTGCTCAATTTAAAAAGTTCCCGCAGCTACTTTTTCTTAAATCTTTTGCACATTCTATGGCTTCTCTGCCAGAAAACACTTAAACTGATACAGAAAGGAGGGAACAAGTACAAACCCTGAGCAGAATCCCTTGGAAATGGCTCAGGGATGTCGTTTGACAGCTGGGTTTTCATAGAGAGCTGTCTTCGTAGTTGTGAATGTGTGTTGCGTACTTTCGATATTGACATTCTTCTAAGCACTAAGAAGGAAATATCCTAGTTTTGAA
This sequence comes from Monodon monoceros, assembly GCF_005190385.1. NCBI lineage: Eukaryota > Metazoa > Chordata > Mammalia > Artiodactyla > Monodontidae > Monodon > Monodon monoceros. Next base: position 3,024,559 of record NW_021703785.1, read on the forward strand.
AATAGAGTTGAACATCAATCTTTGCTTAGGCTCTGTAACTTTCTGGTGGTTCACTCCCTAAATAATTTTAAGAACCCCTGTTTAAATAAATGACTCTACTGGATAGTCAAAAACACGAATTGAGGCATTTTTTTCCAAGACAATTTATGCCCAGAAATGTGTTATTGAAAATAAGGAAGGGTCCATTTTACTGATATTGTTCATCTTTCTTTTTTCCTGGGTGATAAAGATGAGTTCTTTCCCAAAATTGCCCCAAATAGCTGTTCGACACTTCGGTTATGTCAGCCATTCTGTTAGAGTTGAAAATGTCAACCGCTACATTACCCTTTCGAGGCAAAAGTCCAGATTTGCCCCAGAACCTTTGGGCCAACGTCTTTTATATTTGGCCTTGAAAGGCTCCATTTGCTCCAAGAGATTTGTAATGAGCTGGTTGCGATCAGTCAGCAAGTGGCAACTTTTCAGGAGCAGAACCAGACGAACGCTGGAGCTCGAGGACCCCTGTATCAGAGCCGCTGGGTCTGTGTCTATCCCCATGGCCTCCCTCCCTGGGCATCCATCCTGAGCGGATCCCAGTCTATTTAATCAGCACCGGGCAGTCCAGCTGGCACCGGTGTCTTCTCCCGGTCCATTTTTGTGACCCTTTCCTTCCTTTTCGTCTCTTGCCCCAGGCTCTGTGTCCTGATCTTAATCTTCCATTTTTTCAGCCGGTTGCCTAACTGTTCCCTTCGGCCCATCTGTGCAGGGCTGGCTCGGAGGGGCCGCTTGCTGGGGCCCCTCCTCATTTGCTGTCATTTCAGCTCCGGAGCTGCCGAAAATTCACGTCTCCCGAGCCCTGCAGTAAACATCACCTTTTCCCCAGTCGACCTGCTGGTGCGCACAAAACACACCCACCCCTTCCTGCTCAGATTACACACTTGGACTTGACCATGAGCCCAGTTCTTTTCACAGCAGAGCAAATCCTCTGCCCCACGCTCAGCTCGACTTTCCAAGCGGGGGTGGGCACCCAGGCTGGCAGAGACAGTACCCAAGGCTTTTTATCCTCTGGGCCACAGACAGCCATACCACATTTACTTCGATTAAGTGAAATTTAATGTGAGGAAAGGTCATTTCTCATGTGTCCCATTTTCAAAAATTTGTTGGTTCTCCATCTGACCACACACACCCCTTTCCAAGCGGGCTGACTTAGAGATGCCCAGTCCTGCACGTGTTCCAGGGGAGGCCCATGAACCCCGAGGGCTCAGCATTGGGGGCAGTTACAGGTTCGTCCTGGAGGGGCCCTGTTACGCAGACGCGTTATCCTGCCTCTTGGAGATTAAAGTCCAGGGCTGGCAGATTCGCTAGGCCATGAAACAACGTTAGGAAATATTTCTGACGTACAATAAACACAAATCAGAACTGAAAGCTGCTGGGTTGGGCATCAGTATTCTGGGAACGGGGTCAAATCATGTTACATTTTCACCTGACTTTATATAGTTTAATGACTCTTCTTTGGTTTAAAAAGCAAAACTTTCAGACGGCATCATTCTTTCGGTGCTGACTTCCCCCACTTCCATACCCAGACACCAGACCTGGACCACTTTCTAGAGCCGCCAGCCCTGAGGTGGTTTGCTTGCGCTCCTGACTCCCCTGCCCAGGTGATGAGCATCTTCTCAGCCGCGAGCCCCTCTCTCTACCTCTCTGTTTCCTGCTCTGCCCCCGGGCCTTCCCGGAAAAGCATGTAACTGTGTCGAGTGATGTCCAAACAGCTGGACGTCGGTGCTGCGGGGCTGGGGGAGGGTCGTCTTCTGGCCTCTGGAAAAAGCTGCCTTTCCCATGCTCTTCAAGGGTCATTTTACACTTTAATGGTTTCCCTGCAATTCCCCAACCTGTCCCTCCCCTCAGCTGAGCAGGTGACCTTGACTTAGACTTTCAAAGAAAACAGAAGTCGGCAGGACAAACCCTGGCCTTGCAGACTCCCTCCCCACCAACGACTCTATCCCTTCACACATCTCTTTGAAGTTCATGGCAGGGGAGGTCGTGCCTCTGTTATGAACTGGATGTTAGCATCTCCCCAAATGCTAATGTTGAAACCCTACCCACCCCCAGTGTGCTGGTAGTAGGAATCGGGGGCCTTTGGAGGGTGATTAGAGTTAGATTAGGTCAAGGGTGGGGTCCCCATGATGGGATTGGGGTCTTTATAAGAAGAGGAAGAGACACCAGAGCTCTGCCTCCACCACAGGAGGACGCTGGGAGGCAGAAGCAGCTCTCTTCAAGCCAGGAAGTGTTTCCCACCGGAACCCAGCCATGCAGGCGCCCTGATCGTGGATTTCCAGCCCACAGAACTGCAAGGATCCAATTCCTGTCGTTTGAGCCACCCTGGCTATGGTGTTTTGTTACGGCAGCCTGAGCTGACTAAGACATCCTGTAACTCTTCAAGGAAGTGCTCACCACTGCCTTTCTCTTCATCAGCGAATCAGTTGATGAAGTTCTGCTCTTCCCCTTTCCTGTTCTTTGTCCCATGTTCTCTACACATACTTTTCTGTACTGAGCACTTCATTACCATCATCAGACCGATACTTACCATTTCACGTTCATTCAAGCAATTTATGGGTCGTGTCCGTTGTGCCAAAGCCTAGGCTGGATCTTGGAGGATAGAGAAGAAGAAGCTACAGTCGCAGCATGCCCACCCTTCTCGGAAATTATGTGGCTGATTTATAGGATTGTTGATTAATAAACATCAAAATTCCAGAACTTGTGCCTTCACCGCTGTGTGCCTGGTGAGTGTGCCCAGTGAGTGCCTGGTATGTACTGGGGCTGAATAAATCGCTTTTGAGCGAATGACTGAAGTTTCCTCCAGGGGCCGCCATGCAGGAGACAAGAGAAACGGATCGTTGCCCAGCTGTGCCTGTGAAGTGGTCTGACGGAGGTCTTCAGCGCGTGCTGTGCCGGGAAGTTCTCCCATCATTGGCTGTTGGGGAGGTTTTCCTTGAGCTGTGCCTTCAGGGATGAGATGGGTCAGGTGCAGGCGGAGAGAGGGGGCGGGAACATTCTAGGCAGACAGACAAGACGGAGGCTCAGCACTGAGCGGCTGAGTTCAAGCCTGGGATATCCAGGGAGGTTCTAGCAGGAGAGAATTTCGGAGGACAAGGTGGTCCAGGTGTGGCCTGGGGGAGGGGAGATGACCAAGGGGAACTCCAGCTTTAGCCTATGGCTATGGGGAGACCTCGAGAGGGGTGTTCCCATTGGCATTTATGGAGACCCTGTTGGTTTCAGTGCAGAGTTCACTGGGATGGGGCCAAACCGGAGGAGGGAAACCTTTCTAGGGACCCAGGTGAGGACTAGGGCGCTGAGTGTCGGCGTTGATGGTGGGGCTGCGGAGCTGACCGCAGGTCCACGTGGACTTGAGGTTGGAGAGAGAGGAAGCCTGCACGGGCTGGGGGGAGGAGAGACATCTGTCACGATCTCCTTGGTTTTGCAACAGGTTTACATCACAGACAATCAGTTCTATGTTAGTCATCAATCTACATTCCTCAAAAAATAGCGGCTGTGCCAGAGGAGGATAGACAAGCGGTTTTCCTAGGCGACGAGAAGCCCGCGGGAGGGCAGCAGCAGGAAGGGGCGGCCCTGCGCCACCAGCCCCGGCTGCTGGCTTTTGGACCCTGGGCCCCCGCTGGCAGGGCTGAGGGCTGTTTCTCAACCCGCTTGCATTATCCTGCTTCTCCGTTGGCGTGTCTCCCAGATTCTGGCGGCGGGTGGACGGCCCGTCCTAGTTCCCTGCGCTGTGTTTTTCTCCTTTTCTGTGTTTTCATAGGTATTCTAGTAGGAAATGGAAAGTGGCTGAGTCAGGCACTGTTTGAAAGACACCATTTCGGTCCCGAAGTATCTTTTGCTTGAAGTAACAGTTTTGGGGGAGAGAAAGGAACTTTTTGGAAGAAAGAAAGAGTGCCTTTGAACTAGTTGGTTTTCAGAACTTTCCAGGCAGTGCGTGTGTGTGGCCAGGTGTAAAGAATGTGGAGTTCTGGAGAAAGCATGGTTCTCCAGCCCCTGGTTCCCCATCCCCAAGTGAGACATCGAAGGAGCATTTAGGGTCCCCAGGGGCCCCGGGTGTGGCTCTGGATCCCTCCGGGGGAGGGGAAGAGCTGTGGACACACCTGAAGACGGTTCTCCTTGGAGACAGTAGCCCTGGTCCCCTCCCCTCTCTCCCGATCCTGGCTCCAGACCTGGAGGCACAGGCTCCCCACGGCTTAACCTCTTTCACTATAAATGCACGTTTGCTAGTTAACTGTGTGTCATCCTGGCCCTTTATCTGCGCCACGATGATGTCTCCGCCTTCTCTTGACACCTTCTCTGCTTCAGACAAAGCTCCTCCTAGGGGCCGCCCAGGGGCAGCTTCACGTCTTTGCTCAGGTGTCCTCCTGCAGAATGTCCCCTCCATCTTCAAGTGCATCCCACGGGAATCCCCCTGGAAGTCATCAGGCCTCTCTGTTGCAGAATCGTGTGACTTTCACCTCCATCTCTCACAGTTTTCTAGTCTTCATTCACGGATGTGTTTCTGCACCCCTTCTGGACTGTAGACTGCCGAGGACGTGGCCTTGTCTAGGTCCTGTTTCAATACCCTGCTGCATTCATCACCATATTCTGCCCACGGCAGGTGGCCAGTGTCACCCCCACGGGGATGCAAGGCTGACCCTCTGCTCCCACCTTGGCTTGAATGCTCACGTCACGCTGTCTGCATAGCAGTGCCCCCAGAAGGGACAAGCCACACACAAAGCTTTCCTTATTTTTCTTTTTAGTCTCTACCCAAAAGCTTTGGAGTAAAACTTAGACCATTGAATGCTTAAAATTCATTCATTGAGTAAACAGATATTCATTGTCACCAACTCCATTGTAGGTACATCAGTGTATGTCTCCTCCACCCATCCCAACCCACCTCCAGAAAATGTTTGCCTTCATAAAGCTGATTTTCTAGAAAGGAAGACAGATGTTAACTGTAGACATAATAAATGTTAGGATATGATAAGTGCTGTTGAAACAAGAGAAAGTAGAGCCAGGTGAGGGGGTAGGGAAAGCCCCAGAGGGTAGGGGGTCTGTGCTATTAAACAGGGTGGCCAGGGTGAACCTTACTGAGACACCCTGGCAGTTAAGAGAGAGAAAGAGAGAGAACTTAGCCAAGTTGGCATCTAATGTTACAATTGTTCAGGGTATAACGGGAAAGAATTCTATGTGGAACATAATTTATAAATAAGGCTTGTGTGGGCTTTGAGCATAATTTAACTGTGCTTTTTTCTTTAGCCCTGCATTATAACGCTTCTGGAGATAACAAAGAAATTAATTGAATAGTGTAGTGGAGTTTTTATTATAAATGGAAGATTTATAAATACTAATAAAGGGCTTTGAATCTATCTTAATTTTCCAGCAAGGATTTGAGTATCTCATATTTATCTAATAGATGTATCTGGATGGATTCTCCTGTTCTGTCATCTTCCTCGTCTGCTGCCTCATCCATCTGGATGAGGTTTTGCTATTCTAATTTCACTGATTTTTCTCTTTGACTTACGCTTCTAACTGCTGTTTGTCTTTGTGGTGACTAATCGTCGTGTTAGCAAACAGCATTTGCATTCATTGTACTCCATGCCACTACAGCGAAAAGTATAAAAAGTTGATCTTCAAAACAATTAAATTAAAAAATATGTAAAGCCATGACCCAAGATCCCTAGTTTTCATAGAAGTTTTTATTCAGATATTGTAGATTCACATGCAATTGTAAGAAATAATACAGAGACACCCCATATGCCCTTTGCCCAGATTGATTCCTCTAATGGTGGCATTTTGCAAAACTGTAGTCAAATATCACGACCAGGAAGTTGGCATCAACAAAATCTGCCAATCGTATTTGGATTTCCGCAATTTTGCTCGTACCTCTCTGTACAGGATACAAATGTACTATTTTACAAATATCTGTAGACAGCCTCATGAAAAACTGACTAGAAACCGTATTCAAACATTGCTGAATTAACGGTAGCTTTTTGTTGTATGTTTTCTCAAAGATTGTTTTTTCAAACAGAAAGATCCCCCTCCCCCAACCGACTCTCTCACAGACTCACACACTCACACCCAACACATATCGTACACATCATACACCCACTCGAATGCCCTCCTCACACACACTCACATACACCCACACACGCACACACACAGGTTGCCCAGCCCTGAGATGCGGACACAGCAGGTCCGGGGCAGGGCCTCATCACCCGCGTTTCTATCGGGTGTTGCAGATTCTGCTGACCCGGGGACCACCCGGGCCAGCATCACTGTAGTGTGGGAGCCATAGACCCACGTGCCGTTCCTTCCCATCTCCTCGCCTCCGCGCCTTGAATAACTGAATTACTCTCCTAAGTGTCACCAGGGACCACACCATTGTCCCATCTTCTCATGGCCTTTCCTGGCCCTGTTGCCCTTCCATCCCTGCCATGTCGGCTCTCCCCTCCCGGAAAGCCCCTCCCCCGCAGGCTCCTGACACCCTGGGGTCACCTGGCCCTTCATCCTCTCTTGCTTCCTCTGCCTCTTCTCCACCTCCGACACTGAGAGGCGGTTGTTCTCCTGGGGTCCTTCCCTGACCCTCATTTCTCGATCCACTCTCTCCTAGAGCCATCACACCCATTTCTAAGGCTTCAGCCTTCATTTCTAGGCAGGTGATGCCCCCATTCTGGTCCAGTCCCTCTGACAGCAGCAGAACGCCTGTCCCTCCCTCTCAACTACAAGGTATCCCTCCCTGCCTGAGCACCTGCTTTGACCTTTGACATGAACCACTCAAAACATGGGAGCTCACTCTCACCTGCAAATCAGCATCCCTCCCACCTGCTGTCCTTTTTGTCTGCATGTCCGCTTTGCACACTGTCTCCTGGAATCCCTGCCGTTTCTACCTCAACTTGTCTGGCCATCTGCCTCCGTCTGATCCTGTTGCCTTAGAGACCGGGAACCTCAGCTTCAGAGCAGTCACATCCCTGCTGAGGCCAGCAGACCAGCAGCAGCAGCCAGGATTCAAGCCCAGGTCCTCCGGCTCCCAGTTACGGGCTCACCATCGGGGTGAAAGCTTCTGGATTGGAAATCATAGTCCTTAGCATCTAAGGAGCTCTGGGGCCTACAACTTCATTGTATGTAAGTCTCAAATTTGAGCTATGAAAGGCTGTTCACCTTCATCTGTTAACTCAGCACACATGTGGCAGGACTTTTCGTCTAGGTCCTGGAATCTAGGGGAGGGAGGATGGATTAGTCAGAGGCCACCGAGATAGCGAGCAACCTACCAACCAAGGAACCTGCCCCCAGCCCTCACCCTGCTCCTCCTTTCAAGTCTTATCAGGTGGGCACCTCCCTGAGGACAGTCGGCACGATGAAGAGGGAATTCATTTGCTAGTTTCCTTTGAGGCTGAGAGCTTTGAGGCTAAGCCTCTCCAAGAGGCACTTGAAGAGTCGACAGAACGATGCTTGGGCTGAGCTGCAATCAGAGAATGAGGGGAAGGGGGTCCAAAAGCAAAGAGGAGCCTATGCCTGGATCATAAGGGCAGGAAGGGGCAGACATCTGTGGGTGAGTTCTAACAGAGCTGTGGCCCTTATGGATCTGTGCTTTGGTCTCTTTTTCCTGCCACTGTTGAGTGGGGTCCGCAAGAAAGGGCAGAGCCATCGAGATGCCTGAGGATTGGCGAGGGTGAGTCTCCCTTGTCTATTCATACTCTTATTCCTTTAGGTCCACTTCATGTCTTCAAGATCTGTGGTGACAGGGACATCGTGCCGTTTCCCCTGTATGTCTGTCCTTGGTGTCTAAGCAATTAAGAAACATAATTTCTTACTCAACATTTACTGATGTGGAAATTGGGGATGTGACCCGGGGACTCTGTTGCCATCAGGCCATGGACATGTGCACAGAGAGTTAGCAAGTATACCTAGGTTGAGAAATCTGCTTGCCTACCAGCCCAACCCAAGCTGGCAAGGCTGCGTTCTCCTATAGACAGCAGAAGGCAAATCCCCTGACACGAGTTAACTGCAAACACAGTTCACTGAGTTGAGGATTAGTTATGAAATAGATGAACGTGCGTAGTTTCCAGGCCAAAGTTATTCAAACAACTAAGGTCTTGGCCAAGTTGGAGGTTCCTTCTAGATGCTTCTTATTTCCACTGCAGGTTCATTCAAACTGAAACTCAGAGGGACACGTGCCTTAGCCAGGAAACTGAGTAAAACCAGGTCCTCTAGAAAGTTTTATTGTAATGTTGGGTCCTCATCCAAATCCCAGTGACCTTTGCCTCCAAAGAGATGATTGCATGAAAGCGGTGCAATGTTGAGGCCCTGCTTGAAGGCATAATGGGTAAGGGAAGTCATTTCCGTTCCCATCTGCCACTGCCCCTCATTTATTTTATTTTATTTCTTTTGAGATATGATCCAGATATCGTAATATCTACCCCTTCAACGTGTACAAGTCAATTGTCTTTAGTGCATTCTCGAAGTTGAGCAACCATCAATACTACCTCATTCAAGAACATTTACATCACCCCAAAGGAAGCCCTGCGTCCATCTGTGGTCACTCCCCATTCTTCCCTACCCCCAGCTCCTGGCAACCACCCATCTACTTTCCACCTCTATTAACTTGGGCATTCTGGAAATTTCAAATAAATAGAATCATACACCGTGTGGCCTTTCCCGCCTGGCTTCTTTCACTTAGATAATGTTTCAGGGCTTATCCGTGTGTATCAGTGCTTCATTCTTTTCATGGTTGGGTAGTATTCCGTTGTACAATAGACCACATTTTGTTTCTCTGGTTTTATAATAAGGCGATTATTTTTTAAATTACCGATGCAATATGCAATTCTTTTCAGACGTATTTATCCCAACACCGTAATGACTGGATTGTCCCCCTGCTGTTTCCCCAATGCTCCTGTGTTTCTTTGGTGATTTGTATACTTACTCAGTGGTGTTACTTTGCTGTGTTCTTGTCCTGCCTGGGTTCTGTCTGTTCTGTAGACCTAGAAGTGGCTTTGACGGTGCCCTTGGCATAGGTGGCTGTTGGTCTATCCTTGCTAATTTCAGGTTTTCCCTGAGATGCGCTCTCTGCACTGAGGAAACACAGGGTCTTCTGAACTCACCGATGGGGAAAGCATTTTCTAGCTCCAGGACATGGCAGCCGAGAGGAGAGCCAGCCATGGCGTGTGGGAGGGTACGTGAGGGGGTGGAAAGAACAACTCTTTAGTTTCTGATAATCTTTCAAGCCATGGACCAGAGTCTCCATACTGGTCCTAAAGATTCTGTTTCCTCCCTTCCATCCCTGGCATCACAGTCATGCGATGATCTTAGGCTGAGTACCTGGCGGGGTCACGCCCAGAATAACCCTTGTAGGGTCGAGGGGCTCTCGCCTTGATGTGACTGGGAACTCAACAGGACCACCTGGATGCAGCATGGCAGCTGGGCAGAGTCCATGGTGGGCCTGGTCATGTTGGGTAGGAAGATTCAGTTCAGCCGAAGCCACCGCATGTGCTCAGCTGGCCCCATAGCCACATCACTCACCAGTTGGAGGAAGTGTCACTGGAGACGGAGGCGAGGCCCCTCCGTGGGTTTACAGAGGAGGAAATGCCCTCCTACCCTCCGCCCCAGCGAAGCTTTGCTGTTCTCGCGGGTGCAGCCCGGAGCTGGGAAGAGGGCAGCGGTTCCTCCCTCCTAGGCTCGTGTGTTTTCTACTCTTATCCAGCTCAGCGCACCCTATGCCACATGTCTTGTGAGAGTTTGCTGAATCATTTTTGAAGTTTGTCACAAAGATTTCTGGCTCTGTACTGCAATGTTCTTTGCAGCTCTATTTACAATAGGCAGGACATGGAAGCAACCTAAGTGTCCATCAACAGATGAATGGATAAAGAAGATGTGGCACATATATACAGTGGAATATTACTCAGCCATAAAAAGAAACGAAATTGAGCTATTTGTAGGGAGGTGGATGGACCTAGAGTCTGTCATACAGAGTGAAGTAAGTCAGAAAGAGAAAAACAAATACCAAATGCTAACACATATATATGGAATCTAAAAAACAAAAGGATATGAAGAACCTAGTGGCAGGACAGGAATAAAGATGCAGATGTAGAGAATGGACTTGAGGACACGGGGAGGGGGAAGGGTGAGCTGGGACGAAGTGAGAGAGTGGCATGGACATATATACACTACCAAACGTAAAATAGATAGCTAGTGGGAAGCAGCCACATAGCACAGGGAGATCAGCTCGGTGCTTTGTGACCGCCTAGAGGGGTGGGATAGGGAGGGTGGGAGGGAGACGCAAGAGGGAGGAGATATGGGGATATATGTATACGTATAGCTGATTCACTTTGTTATAAAGCAGAAAATAACACACCATTGTAAAGCAATTATACTCTAATAAAGATGTTTAAAAAAAAAAAAAAAAAAGATTCCTGGCTCTGAGTGGAAAATTTTCCCCCGCTTTTTTTTTTTCTTTCTACAAGAACAGAATTGGGAAGGAAGCTTGTCTCTGAAGGTGCCTGACAAAGAAATCCAGGAGCTCCAGGGTGGGACTGTCTCAGTCGTCGAGAGCCAAGAGCAGAGCTGGGCCTGTGGCTATTATGAGCTCTAAATATTTGTTGGATTGACGTTCACAGGATTGGCTAAAACTGACTTCAGAGCAACACAGGAAGGGAGCATCGTCTTTGTTTTGGGGACCGTGGATCTGGGCTGCGTGGAGGCAAGCCCTGCTGAGCCAGTGAGGACACTGCCAGCAAGGGTCTGGCCCCGGGTGGCCTTGGGAAGGCTGTCGCTGGCACAATTTAGGATGTGAACTTCCCCCTCAATTTCTGGATTTCTTTTGTGATAAGTGGCTCACGGAAGGTCACAGGAGGTTGAGTCTGGCTTGAGCCCAGCTGATGCCAGACACATACGTGGAGGCTTATACTCGCCTCAGACCCTTGTCTCTTCGGGGGAAGGAAGGAGGATCAAATGTCCAGCCAAGCTGCTCTTATCCAAACCTTCAGCAAATCACAGGATGGAGGAATAGTGCCAGCACCCCTACCCCCAGCAGGGCCGAGCAGGTGACCATGGAACCAAGGCTGGCTCACGTGCTCCGTGGTTCTTCTCCTGGGCTCTGGGGCAGGGTGCCACGAAGCAGACCTAGAACATCTGAGTAAGACCCGATTGTAGGAGACGTTCTCTCAGACGTTTTCCTAAAGACAGCATGGCCTGGACAAGTGGACACAATTCAACTGAGCCCCTGACTTCCTTGGAACCATGAGGCAGCGCAGCCCAGGCGCCTGTCTGAACCTCTGAACTGGACGCAGCTCGGGACACCCCTCTCTACTGCAAGTCCTGCAGGCTGTCCTGTGACAGGCCCCCAAGGCTGCAGGGCACAGCAGGGGCTGCCCCAGGGGACAGGGGGCAGCAAACCCCGGGGAACATACGAGGCTCCTTCAGTGCCTTTGCTACGTGAAGACAGGTTGATCATCTGGTCCGTTTGCTACATAAAGTGCTACGGTTCCCCAAGAAATTGGAGACTCTACAGGGCTGTCATCTGCTGGGAAGGGGTGGAAAGGACTGAGCTGTTTTATCTGCTTCCTCAATCCCTGCCGTCCACCCTTGTGACACCGCAGAGGAGCACGGGGTGGGGAGTTGGTGGGCCAGGGCCTCAGGGTAACGGAGGGGGAAGGGTGTTCCGTAAGTCACTGTAGATCTCCGGTATATTTAAAATGTGAATTACAGCCTTTCACGCAAAAGCGTTGGAAAACCGGCTCCAAGTACTTCATCTCATACCAGTGGGGCCTAATTTTACCTGACAGCTTGAAGGCGTTTGGAAAAATCTCCAAAGGGAAAAGGGAGGATTACGACTCCAGGCTGGGGAGGCTCGGCCAGCCAAGGATGTCTCAGAAAGTACCAGTGTCTTTACAAGGAGCGTAACCCACCTTTGCGGCTACCTGCAACTCTGTGTTTTCAAGGAAGTATTCACTTAAAAAAAGAAGTGACTTGTTCTTTCTAAAGCAAATAACTGCAGGGACATTTGTCACATGAGCATCTCTCTGGTTGGAAACAATTACATTTTTGACTTGAATTTTTCTTTTAACTGTTAGAAGCTGTTTTTGATTCCCAAATATAAAAATCTAGGGTCAAGGTAAATACCTAGCCAATCAACACCAGCTAAGCCTTCCTCCCCCTGTACCCCAACTAAAAAAAAAAAAAAACCTCAACAAAAACAGAAACAAACCCCCCCCCCCACAAGGCCATAGATTGTAGAGGCTTTTAATCGGGTTTCAGAAACGCCAGTCCCGACAGGAATTCCTGACATATTCCAGGCAGCTCTACCTCCAGGCACTTAGCAAAGGCGGGCACAGTCTTTTGAATTTGCTTAAAACTATTAAGAAGTAATTAAGTAGTTAAAGGGTCTTTTTCAGCCTGGCTGAGTTTGGGAGGTGGGTTCAAAGAAAGAACACAGCACCCTCGCCAGCCTCGCCTTCCTTTTAGCTGACCTTGCGCGCTAATAAATTCATCCTGTATTTTTCTGCTACTGCCAATTTATGGCCTACAGGAAACTAATCTCGTACAATAACTACCTTCCTGTACTTAGTTCCTAAATAGAGCCAAATGGATTTGGTGGCGGAAACGCTGGTCCGCGGCCCCTGGGAAACAGTGCTGAGCCCGCAGCAGCCCAGAGGCCGGCACTCAGCCACCACCGCAGATCCCACCGCATCAGGATGTCCTTGTTTCGGTTGCACGCACTTGAGAACAGAAAATCAAAAGCAATCCTCTGTGCAGGGCCTCCCACAAGGATCTCAGCTTCCACCGGAGGGAGAGCTGTGCGTTTGAGACAGGCCAGAGAGACAAGGTCACCCGGCAACCTGGCACTGAAGCCCTTAGATGCCCTCGGATGTGAAATAAGATTCACAGTGGAGTGAATTGCGTGATGAGCTGGTGAAAGAACTGTGTTCTCCTTTCAAAGTCAAACGTGTTATTAAGAGAAGGAATCCAGAGAGAGAGAGAGAGAGAGAGAGAGAGGCTGAATTCAAACGTAGTGACCTTTAGTTAGTAGGAGTTTACAGCCAGGTTGAGTTGGGAGGGATAAACACGAGGGAATGCGGCCAAAAGGCAGGAGAGCCCGCGTGAGGCCTTCTTGGAGCCACCAGTAACGGAGCGGTGAAAACTCAAGAGGATGTGTTTGAAGAAACCCCAGATCTCCCAGTAGCTGACAAGGACCCCGCCCCTCAGGGTTCCTGCTTCCTGACTTCTATCCACGCAGATCTGATGGCTTCACGTGCACATCGCTTGGTGCCGTGTAGACAGACTCCACTTCCTGTTAATTGAGAATGTTCTAGAATTGTAAGGAAGCCACTAATGCAGAGGGAAGTGGAGCCTTCTATAAAGGCCAGAAAATATCACCCTGAAAAGGTGAGGAAAGGAGGACAGTTATTTAAACTGCTGGGTCAGAGATTTCAACCCAGCGAGGTGGGACCCCATAGAGACGTACTGGGTGGGAACCTCTGGGGCCCAGCCTAGGGTCTCGATTTCCCTCTTCCATGGGGCCCTGACTGGTGAGCCTCAGGGGTTGGCAAGGACGGCCCTTGGCCATGAAACACCTCAGATCTAGTGAGTGACCTGTGGCCTCTGTTGATGACAGTAAGAAGCTTGCGATGATTGCGAATCATGAATGAAAAGTCAGAGAAATGCCAGTGTTCTGTATTGGGCGACACCATGAAAGATGAAGACAGTCTTTGTCATGGTGATGAGCCGGTGTTGTCACCCTCCTTATTAAGGTCAGGGGCGCCCTGTGAGCCAAACGGCGACTTCCAGTTGTGGATGGGAACAGCGGAAGGTCCAGGGCGGGTAGGAACGCACAGCACACGGATTAGTGGAAGAGGCTATAACAAGGAGATCCGAGAGCCGGCTTTGCACCTAGTTCATTTACTGGTCATCCCCCCTCGCGCTCCTAAAAGTATCAAGCGTGACAGCGTTTATGCCTTGTGTTTTATAGCGCTTTGTACACTCTGTGTTCCTTTTTATTCCCCTCGTCTGCTTTAAACATTTGGGCCTAAACACGCAGCAGAGGAGGCATGAGTGTGCAAGTCCACGTCCCAGCGTGGCCAGAGTGGCTCCCATCTTTATCGAGAGAGAGAAGCACTGAGATTTGGCCTCCTGCCTCCCGAGGGCCAGGGCAGAGGGAAGAGCGCTGAGCAGAACTGGGCTGAGGAGTAGAGATGCATCATGCCTCCACCCAGACCCACGGCGGCTACGGAGGCCGGGCAGTGGGCTCTACCCCTTCGCATCCTAGCCTTCCGTGTCCTGTCCTAAAACACATGCGAAGCCCTGTTCTCGGACGGATGAGAGGGCTGCGTGTGCAGGATGGTCCGTGCCGATCCGGTGGCTCGGCTCCTGGGAACACGGGGTCCCAGTCTCCTCCCCTTTGCAGCATCATGGGTGCTCTGCATGTATAGGGGGACAAAGGGGTAGATGAGAGACCCCTGGGGCTGCCCCCAGGCACCGGCCCTCCCCAGGCTCTCCCTCCCTCGGACCCCAGCCACCCCGCTCAGCTAGACATGGAGGGGACAACTCAGTCACAGGGAGGGAGGGGGATACAGCATCAACCCCATGTTAAAACCAGATGGCCTGGCTGGTGACGGCAACAGGCTGGCCACGGGGCTCTGGCCGCTGCCCGGCCTCCCCCGCATGCCTGGGAGTGTCCCCTGTGCATCCCTTGGTGACGGTCGCTGAGATGGTCCTAGAGGATTCGATGTCTCTGTGTTTAGCCTGAACGCCATCACTATTCAACCAGAGCAAGGATGCCCGATGCAGAGCCCACACCGCGGGCCCCTCATCCTGGCCGTGTTGGGTGCGTGGTTCCACTTGCCAGACAAGATGTAACTTTACCCCCTCGAAGGTGACGATTCCAGAGAGTCACTCAAAGCTCAGCAGGGACATCGGCGAGGTGGGGAAGGAGGAGGCTGTGGGCTCCCAGGAGGAGTGGAGGGAATTGTGCAGAAGGCCGGTGGCCGTGGAGCGTGACCCCTGGGAAGCTCCTCCCCTCTGTCAAGCTGCTGGTGTTGAAACGTGCTCACAGGACTTTCTACCAAGTTTTGCCGTGACAAAGGCTGTGTCTGTGAAAGCAGCCCTCAACACAGGTCTTGGGAGTCTGGGGCAGGCAGGCTCAGAGAGCAGCCTGTGAATGAGAAAGCTGGGTGTCCAGCTCCCTAATCAGAGGCTGTGACCCCGGGGGAGGCCCCAGCATCGCTGCCTCGGGGTCCTCGTCTGAGAGCCAGAGAATACGTGCCCCCTCCTAGGACCAGTGTGATGCTTATATAGCAGAATGACCATAGCCACGCTGTTTGTTTGTCTACGTTTTAATTTTCCTTTGAGTTGTAATTGACACACAACACTCTGCGAGTTTCAGGTGTGCAGCACAATGAGGCCACCTTTGCACGTGTCATGAGATGCTGGCTGCTGCCAGTCTAGTTAGCAGGTCACAGGTGCCTTGTCCTTCAACCTTCCGGGCCTCAGGTTTCCTCCTCCCTCGGGGGCACTAATTATACTCACTTCTCAGGATGCTGGCGATGGTCACATGAGACGTTGGAGCCGAGGATTTAGCACCGAGCAAGCCCAGCCGCTCTGGTTATTTTTAGTGTTGCCATTATCCCTGTCCTGAGATCCCCTGGTCGCTTCTCATTGTAAGTTCATCTCACCGGCCTCCCAAAGCAGACCTTTCCTGACCCGCTCTGGTCGTCAGTCAGCCTCTCCCTTCCTCCTGGTTGGCAGCCCAGGGATGTCATCTGTGGGTCTCACCGTCCTTTATTTAGGGCGCTGGCACACTGTAGGGGGTTTCGTCACCGTGCACTGTGCTGGCAGCCCGGGGCACGCATGTGTCATCACAGGTCATGCTCATGTGACCTGGGAACAGTCCATGCCAGCTGGGGGAGTGGGGACAGGATGACCCTATGCTGGTGCACAGGCTGCCAGGGGTCCGGGGACTTATTTTCATCCGAAGGTTTTTTTTATCCTCCCTTTATGCATAAAGGAATCCCCTATAGAAAGTCTGAGTTTTTCAACAAGCAAAAACTACTTACATAAAAGTACCACCCAAATAATTTTTTTTCCTGAAACTTTTGAGAACAAGTTGCCTCTGTGATGTCCTAAGATCCCTGAGCATTGTAGTCTGTATCTTCTAAACATGAGAATATTCTCCACGTGACCTCAACAGAGCCGGCAAAATCACACTTAACAGGGTACATCACCAGTCCCCAGATGGCACTCACGTTTGCCCTAAAAAGTGGTTGAAAACAAAAGGATCCGCTTCAGAACCTCGTGCTGCATTTAGTCGTCACGTTTCTTTTGTCTTCACCACCCTGAAGGAGCTCCTGGACCTGTCTTTGACTCTGGTGACCTTGACTGTGAGGGTTACCGGCGTTGTGGAGACTCTGGGGCTGCCTGCTGCCCCCTCGTGATGCTAGCAGCTCCTCCAGAGGCTGGCAGGAAGGACACAGGAGGGATGGTGACGGCCACTGACTGCCTGGTGAGACGGCGTCTGCTGGCATCTTTACTCCTCTTCCCCGTCGTGACTAATACGAGTCGAGTGGGAACCACCTTAAAACTGTGCATAAGGGGCTTCCCCGGTGGTTGAGAGTCCGCCTGCCGATGCAGGGGACACGGGTTCGTGCCCCGGTCCGGGAAGATCCCACGTGCCGCGGAGCGGCTGGTTCCGTGAGCCATGGCCGCTGAGCCTGCGCGTCCGGAGCCTGTGCTCCGCAACGGGAGAGGCCACAGCAGTGACAGGCCCGCGTACCGCGAACAAACAAAAAACAAACAAACAAACAGAAAAAAAACAAACTGTGCATAACCTGCTTCTTGTCCAACATTTACTTTGTTCATTTCCATGTTTGCCTCTATTGGTATGAACTCGTGGTTTCCATTTCACTCAATGGAGTATAATCTGTTATTATCATCACTTATCGCGATGCTCCAATGTGTCCAGCTTTGGGGGAATCTGAGTATGGAGCCTACGTGCCAGCACTCTTTAGGCATGTCCTCACCGTCAGCATGAAGACAGGTTGTAGGCGGACCCTGGCCCTTCCCTGCCCTGGCCTCCAAGAAGCACTGGTTCCCCCGAGGGGAGGATGGGGTTTGGAAGCGAGCTCTGGAGTGGGAGACGGTGTCAGTGGACAAAGCTGATCGGCACGTGCAGGCACCCACAGCTCCATCCACGTTTGCTTCTACGCATACTCACTTGTATTGAAGACCCCAAGTTCAAGCTGAGCGTCACAGGCTTGGCATCACCTTTCGTCCTGTGTTTGTAACTCCCTGATGGTAAGCCTCCCTGGCCGCACTCTCCCACCGCAGCCGCCCCTCCCCTGCACGGGAACCGCCAGCTTCTGTTTGGCCTTCCGCCAGACTGCACCCCGACATGGGCTTTCTGCCCACCTGTCAGCACACTGTCTGGATTGCCCCCCACCTGTAAGCTCTCCTGGTGCCTGCCGCTCCCACATGGATGCACCCTCCATCCTGCTCAGTACCCAGGGTTCCAGCACCAGTGTGTGCCCCCCGTCTCGTCCCACTGGGGTCTGATGCCAAGGATGCACCAACCCCCAAGGCTGCCCTTGGTCCCATTTCTCCCCCACCTCTCGCCCCAGTCCCCGTCTTGCTGGACTCTGGCACCGAGGCTGCACCACAGCCCCGGGGACACCCCCACACCCGGCTCAGGCTCCGGTGAGCCTCACCAGATGCCACCTTGCCCCCCTGCTCCTCTGTGGCTCCTTCCACCCAGCATGGACATCCACCTGGCTCCAACCCACCGAGTGGCTTTAGGATTGAATTGATGGAGAAGGGAAGGGTACAGAAGAAAAGGGGGAGACTCCCAAAAATGTTTTGGTAGTTTCAGCTCATTTCTAGAACAGTGTTACTAAAAACGCACCCTGAAAATTCACCTTGTTATGCTCTAGGTATTAATAGGCATGAAGCTTGGTAAGGATGAGACATCTCGTCACCCAGATCTGCCCGTCGGACAGAAATGCCTCTGGTGGTGTAACTGGGGTGGGTGGGCAATGCCATGGGTCATGGATAGAAGCGCGGTGGCAGTGACCTCACCAGGATCCTCCATGTTAAGAGTACATGCTTCTGCAATCGGACGTACTCTTGTTGGATGCAGTCCCCTGGCTTCTTTCTAACCACTCCTGTTGACCCATTAGGTGTCTCTGGACATCCATCCGGGCAGGTGAAGGCAGTGTGACAGCTCTTACCCCAGGGTGGTCAGGGCCCAGGGCGATGCTCTCAAGATTCTTCCCGTGGCCTTGAGAAACAACTTGTCTAGAGGCTGGACCCTCTGAGCTGGGTACGCTCCCTCTGGCTCGGATTTTGCATCTGCTAAACACTTCAATATGCAGTAACTTGTTTAGTGAGTGCAGTGTTTACTCAGGAAATGCCAACCAGCCAGCAAAAAGGTTCCTGAGCCCAGTACCTATTAGCAAAGGGGCCTCATGCAGCCAGGGAGGGGAAACAGCCGTGGGAAAGGGACGGCTTCTCACGAGAGATTCGCTGAGGCATGGTTGCCTCTTTCTCCTCTCGAGTCACGTAAGTTCTCGACTTTTCCCACCTCATCTGTAGATGTTGACAGTCATTTAAGAGGGTATTTTCAGGGAGAACTGCACTTAGATAAAACATTTATTATGTGATAAAGCAAGCATGTTCAAATCAAGTGGAAAATGACACTTTCATTTAATAGATAATGCTAGGACATCAGCTAATATTTGTAAAACACAGCAAAGCAACAAATAAACAGACAAAACTTAGATTCTTACCTCAAAGAAACTACAAAAAAAATCCAGATGGATTAAAGAGTCAAATATAAAAAAGAAAAATATGAAGATCTAAACTAAAATACAGGTAGAAATATAACTAACCTTGGAAGGACGTTTTTCTAAGCGTGAGTCAGTGAAAGAAACTACAGAAGGCATAGTCACAGATTTGACTTTGTAAAAATGAAATACAAAAGTTTACATGAACAAAACCCAAGAGCAGGAGTGAAACGAAAAGACAAACACAGACACAGGGTAAATATTTACAGCATTTTGGGCAAATGGGTTCATGGCCTTCATTTGGGCAGATCTGTTGCCAGTCAGTAAAAAAAAAGATAATGGCCCCAAAGAGAAAATTTCCAAGGCTAAGAACAACACAGATACAATAAGAAATGGCTTAAATGAACTTTGATCAACTACAGAAGGAGAGACGGATATTCCAAATTGATATGTCAGTCCCGGTGTAAGGAGAGTCTCAATTTGACATAGTTTGTTGTGACATATTCTGGTGTTACTTACAAATGAGGCTGAGAAAAAGTTGCAAGGAAACGATATGAAAGAAAAACTCTCAGATTTTGTCAGGAGTTTTGCCAACCCCCTAGCAGGCAGGGTGTGGTAACGCAGGAACCCCACCAACGAAATCTGAATTGCATTTTGTTTCATGACCATACACAAGCTATTCTTGGGTAAAACGTATCATAAATTTTTCCAACTAGTTTGCTACCATAAGTGTTCACTCCCTATCAAATAATCCATCTAATCAAAAAAGAATAAAAATGACAGTAGCTAACATTTACTGAGTGCATTCCAGAATTTTATTCAACCATCACAATAAGTCAATGTCTTACGCTTTATTATTATTATTCTCATTTTATAAATAAGGAAATGAAGCGTTGGTGCCCCAGATTTCATATATCAGTTAGTGTCAAAGACAAAATTCAAATCTAAGTTCCAAGTGCCCCCAAATCAGCGCCTTAATGTTACTCATCATCACCACCATCGCCTTCATCACCATCATCACCACCACCGTCATCACCATCATCACCACCACCATCATCACCACCACCGTCATCACCACCACCGTCATCACCATCATCACCACCACCGTCATCACCATCATCACCACCACCATCATCACCACCACCGTCATCACCATCATCACCACCATCATCACCACCATCACCACCACCGTCATCACCGTCATCACCACCACC
>NW_021703785.1:3044561-3082047 GCF_005190385.1 Monodon monoceros
CACCGTCATCACCACCATCACCACCACCGTCATCACCATCATCACCTTCACCGTCATCTTCACCACAGTTCTGGACCCAGTTCACACCACCCCTGTATCCCAAATGCCCCCCACCCCCTGATCTTTGATATCCCCCCACTTTGGCTGTTGAAAGATATTTTTCTCTGAAGGTGCATATCAAATGTTCCATCCCTACAAACCTTTTCTGTGGTTCCACATCCTCGATGTCAAGTGAATGATGTCTCCTCATTGGCCCTCGTATCAGTTCCCTAGGCCTGCTTAACAAAGTACCACAAACCGGTTAGCTTAACAGAAATGAATTCTCTCATAGTTCTGGAGGCCGGAAGTCCAGAATTAAGGTGTTAGCAGGGTTGGTTTCTTCTGGAGGATTCAGAGTGCGAGTTTGCCCCCTGCCTATCTCCTAGCTTCTGCTGGCAATCCTTAGTGTTCTTTGGATCATAGACACACCACTTAGTCTCGGCCGCCATCACGTGGAATTCTCCCTTTGCCTCTGCTTTTTCTTCTTATAAGGGCCCCAGTCATTGGATCCACCCTAATCCTGTATGACCTCATCTCAAAGTTACATCTGCAAAGACCCTTTGCCCATATAAGGTCACATTCTGAGATTCTGGATAGACATGGATTTTGGGGGGACTCTATTCCAGCGAGCCCAGGTCCCACTCAAATGTGGGGACTTCCATTATATCGGATCCTGCCCTGGATCCAAATACCCATGAATAGACCCATGACGGTACATCAAGAAATGCTCACTAATCCAATGCAAGATGGAAAAAGATGACCAATCCTAGAGCTTTAGATAGAATGATTGATTGACTGATGGATCAGAGTAGCTTTTCTAACTATGCTCTCTTGGCAAGGACTGTTCTTTATTCTGAGATTACGTCCTGTGTTTCACATTAAAATTTTTTTTGAAATAAAAAGATTTTAGCATTTATCAGGAAGGGGGATAGGGAATTGTCCTCATTTTGAAAACTGTCCTTCACTGGCAGCTCTAAATCTTCCTCTTATTCTTCTTTTTCTTTCTGGGCCTGTGAAATCCGAGTCAGGGAGCCACAGCTTTGTGCTAATTATTTGTACGTCTTTCTCCCTTCACTGGATGAGAGCTCCTTGAAAGTGGGACTGGGATGTTATTTACTTTTATTTCTTCACTGTTCCACCTTTGTCTAGCTCATCATATCCACTGAGGGAAGGAATAGATGATGAGCAGGTATAGGAAGTGGGGAGGGGACGAGAGGACAGCCCCCTCTGAGTAGGACCAGTGGATGCCGGGCTGTTGGTCGGGACACAGTGCAGCGTGTGGCTTTGATCCAGTTTCTCCAGAGCCAGCAGCTTGGGTCAGGCTGGTCACGGCTGGCTCTCTGGTGGGAACTTTCGTCTTCAGGAAAGTGCTCGGGTGACACTGCCTGTGCTGTTCTCCACCACGTGGGCCACCGCAGGGCATCCAGCAGGAGCAAAGTCACGACTACGTGATGGTCATTTGTGCCAAAAAGTATTTTTCCTAAAAAGGTGAGTTTTTTTTAAGTACCTTTTTTAAGAAACCGTTGGTTGTACAAATAACTGTCATGTGGCCCTGGTCACCTTTAGGATGAATATTTCTCTCTTTCTTGACATTGAAAAGTAAGAGGGGAAAGAGAATGAGTGGAGGCTGAGTTAGCCTACCTGGAGGGGTAGGTACACCAGGGAACGGAAGTTCCTCTGCGGCTGGTGGGGCTCCGGGGAGTGCTGGTCTGCAGCTGGGGGTGTACACACCTGGAGGAGGGGAGATGCTTCTGTGTCGGTGCGTGGTGCATCTTTTCGGAGGAAGGCTTTCAGAAGAGAAAGATTTTCCTGTTTTATAGCTTCTTTAACTTTTGAAACTTCCTCCTCTTTTCAGAGGCTCATTGGGAAATCTCAGACTCCTGTCCCCAGAGTGAGCCGTCTTCTGCCGTGTCTACCCCGAAGGCGCTGGGATACAGTTTCTAAAGCTCAAGATCATTCTTCTCAAGAAAAAAACCACTTACATTCGACATAGAGAAAGCGCAAAATGTAGACAACCAAAAAGAAGGAAAAAACGACCCATAATTCCCCTGCCCAGAGATAATCAGTTAAAACTCTGCCGGTCTGTATTCCAGAATTCTTGTTCACATTCTGCTTATTTTCCCAAAAAGACAATCGTACTTGGCCTGATTTCTTCTCACCACTTAACACTGTTTGAGGAATATCTTTTCTGTCAGCAAATAACTATGTCCACTCTTTCGGTGGCTCAGCAATGTTCGGTTGTCGAATATATCCTTATTTATTTAAGTGCTTCCCTATGATTATATCTGACTATTTTAATTAGCTCTGTAGGATCCCTCTTTTAAATCTTTGGTACACTCTTGACCTTTGTATTTGTGAGATATATATATATGTTTATATCTGCTGACTCACTCAGTGACTATAAATATGTGTGTGTGTGTATGCATATATATAATTTCAAAAATTTATAGTTTAGACCTGCCTGGAGGTCCAGCACTTAAAGCACTGCATGGTATGGATGTGTGGAAGCCATGGGAAGCACACATTGTACACACTTCCTATGTTTGTATCAAATAACTCGGCTACATACTAAAACTGAATGAATTCTGGGATACCTGCTCTTTCCAGACCCACCAAATACTGCGCAAACTACAGTCATGACCAGTGAAACTCAAAACTACAGCGTAGACCTACTAGAGAATGGACTTGAGGATACGGAGAGGGGGAAGGGTAAGCTGGGACGAAGTGAGAGAGAGGCATGGACATATATACACTACCAAATGTAAAATAGAGAGCTAGTGGGAAGCAGCCGCATAGCACAGGGAGATCAGCTCGGTGCTTTGTGACCACCTAGAGGGGTGGGATAGGGAGGGTGGGAGGGAGACACAAGAGGGAGGAGATATGGGGATATATGTATATGTATAGCTGATTCACTTTGTTATAAAGCAGAAACTAACACACCATTGTAAAGCAATTATACTCCAAAAAATATGTTAAACAAAAAAAAACCCCAAACAAAAAAAACTACAGCGCCCATTTGGGAACAAATAGGGTTGTTATTTGATATCTAAAATGGATTGATCTCTTGAAAAAAAAAAGCTATGTATATTTATTGGATTTCCCACCACTGTCTCTGGAATTTGACTCTTTTGACTATGCCCTGAAAAGGTTAAATGCTAAGGATGTTTCGGAGCCTGGTCTCCTGAGACAGGTGAGGGATATTCCTGAGCCTTGGCTGTCACTGTTTCAAAGCAGCAACGAGAAATTATGAGTTAGTCATCGAAACTGGATATGTTTATCTGCACCAACATTCACCAGGGACAAATACCAGATCCACTCGTAATTTTTTCCTACTGTTGGAAGGCATTACCAAAATCAAAATTGAGCTGGTGTGAGTGAGTTTGGAGATTATACATATATATATTTGTTTTAAAATGATGTTCTAAAATTATAGCTGAAGTGGATGGGCACTGGTCCCAGAGGACTGCATTCCCTCCTGTGACAGCACTTCTAGAGAGAAAATGTGTTTGCTCTGCTAAGATTTGCTTTTAGGATTTCTGAATTTGTAGCTTGCAAGAGCCCATCCAAAAGATGAACAGTTTTTAATCCAGTCAATCCCAGTAAGCAAATATATACCCTTACGTGTGGAGCATCTTGATATTGCCAACTTAGGCAGATGCACATCGATACAAAAAGAAAAGCTTTTGTTTACACTCTTTGATACAGGGTTTAAGATGAGAGAACAAAGAAAATGCACCAAGTTCTACCCCCATCCCCTGAATCTCCCGAGACTCCTTCCTCTGTCCAATTAAATAATTTCATCTTGACTATAAATGCTTTCATAGGGCTTGGTTCTTTTAAAAATACAGACCAAGGCTCCGCATTGCAAATCTGAGACTCAGGACCCCGCAGAAAGGCAGCGTTTGGATTTTGACTGGGTGATGGCCTCCAGCATGGGCCGTGGTTCATAGGCTTGTCCAACCCTTGGATGGTGGACTCCACGGCCACCTGAGGACATATTCGATGACAAATGCTGTGCTTGTTCATTCATTCTGGTTGTCATGACAGCCAGCCAGACAGCCATTTTTTCTTGTAGGCGTTTCTTACAAAGATGGGACAGTGGGAAGGAGGGGGCAGAGGCAGAAGAAGGAAGATGTCAAGTAGGAAATAAACACTCAGGGGTTCAGTGAAACAGCGACAGGGAAGGGGGGCTACATAATATAAGAGGCAGCTCATCTCACAGAGATGCACTCCACGTTGTGGGTTCTTCTTAACTGTGGTTTTTACGTGGGGCAGGTTTTTCAGATCAAAGCTAGCACAGACAGGACCTAACGGCCAAAGGAGTTTTACCACTTTCGGCATCACCAGCGGACCGACCGACTTCTTGTCCTGTCATCTGGTTTGGCAGAAGTCTCTCCAGATCCCCTTTAGCCCCCATGGTTTAAAAGAAAATGCAGAAGAGAAATTTTGAGTACATGGGAAGCAGCCAACTCATTTCACCCCTTCGGGATTTTGGAGAAGTCCAGTGTACCCTGGGTGACTGTGGAGGCCTCCATGGTCACCTCCACTTCCTTCTTTTTGGTTTTGCACCTTTCCCCGCCCTGTCCCACTGAGGATTCTTCTGTCTGATGCCCCGGAGGCTCTCTCCTCTCCCCACCAGGAGCTTTTGCAAGTTTTCTCACTGATAAAACTTCCAGGTTGCTGATTCCTCCAGAGAATTTCAGATGGATGGCACAGTCCATATAAAGGCACTGTTATTCATAAGGCCCAGGCCCTGCCCTAAGCATTGCATTCAATTTCTCATCTTTTTTCACAAAAACCACTGTATGTATCCCCCTGTTATAAAGAGGAAAGTCCTAGAGAGGTCAAAATTTACCCCGGTGACTTTTACATGGGGGCAGCCAAGGCGCCAACCAAGACGGTCGACTCCAGACCTTCTGTCTTAACCTGAACATTTCCCATGAGTGAGCAGGTCTTCGACCTGTTGTGAGAAGTTAGTTCCCAGAAACAAGCCTGAAGGCCCCAGGGCGCCTCTCAGGAACTGACCTGGGATACAAGAGTGTCTAGGCTGCAGCCAGCAAGGGATTCTGCAAGTGGGCTTTGGAGAGGACTGCCTAGGAGGCTCATTATAGGAGGGCTTGCGATGCTCAGATTAATCCTAATGCAGCTTTGCATACTCTCTTTGGGACGACTTTGGTTCCCATCCATTTACTCACCATCCATGGTTTTCTCCTGTATCCATCGCTGCTTTGGAAGGATCCATTGCGAAATCCCTCACTTGTCATCTGAAGGCATGCTATTGCTAAATTCAAGAGAAAGAGAAGGAAAAAAGGGAAATGAAGACAACCTTGGTTTAAAATTTAGCTCTTCCCCTGAAACTGGGAACAAGCGTGTTATTTATGTTGAAACTTCAGCCTGGCTTAGCTCACACAACACCATCTATCAAAATTCCTGGCTTGCAGAGTCATTCTGCCAGACTCAATTATGGAGTTAATTCCACCCTAACTGGAAACAGAGGTTTTGGTTCATTTCCTCTCCAACATCTCTGGGGATGCCTTTGATCCGATTCCAGGGCGTCCAAGTTCAAGCCAGTTTAGTCGGAATCAATGGGCATCTTCTGGCTCATCTTCTGTGAATGTAGAAACACACACACACACTCACACTCACATCCACCCCACACCCACACACAGGTACACATACTCACACATGTGCATGCATGCCCCCCAAAAGCACACACATGCACACTCAACCACACTCAAGCACAGGTGTGCACATGCGCACACACACACATACACACACACACTCAGGCTCCCCTGGAACATCTGGTCGCACGTCTTTAAGAAGGTACATTCTTCTTCCTTCTCAACATTTGCAAGCCATATTATTTGGTTTTTTTCTCACAAGCTGTTTTCGTAGATGGCTGCCTTCATTCTCTCCCTGGTTGCAAAAGCTACATTTCGGAGTGCAGGAACCGACAAGAACAGAACACTGTGTCTTAAGTGAACTCACCGCAGACTTTTTACAACATTGCTATCATCAGATCGCTTCCTCAGACTGAAAGAATTCCTGCCAGTTCTGATACGCAACTGAACTGTGGTTTTTACTCCTCTTGTGGAGAACACGAGGGGCAGTCTGACGGAGTGCACATCGTTCTGTATCTATATGGTTGCATGTAGAAAATATGTTTGCAGAAATATATACAGTGTAACTCCAGTATTCTCATTCATTAGCTTCAAGGTAATACTTTCAAAGTTTTCTACTTTTTGTTCAACTAGATAAGTTTGGTAAACCTGTATGAAAGTATCATTTTTTGTAGGTGACAGTGATTGAATACCATCAATTTTATATGCCTTATTATTAAAAATAAGCTTCCATGCATTGGAAATGTCAGATAGAAGGAGAGTCTGACTTTTGACATTATTGTAAGACGTGTGACAATTAGCTTGAGACAAAGCATAAAACTTTAAAAAGTATTCAGTGAATTAAGCTGAATTAAAATAAGATTATACGCAAACTTTCTACACAGGGACACTTATGTTTAGTGACAAGCCATTTATATGGCACAAGCAAGCATGTACTTTATTTTCCATTTCTTTATTTTTTTGGCCGGGCCATGAAGTGGGCGGGACCTTAGTTCCGTCACCAGCGATCGAACCCGTGACCGCTGCAGTGGAAACGCCAAGTCTTAACCACTGGACCATCAGGGAATTCCCAAGCATGTACTTTAGTAGAATACACAAAAGTACAGTATATATTTTGAGCAGATATTCACATTTAGGGAAAGGGCAATATATTTAACTTTATCATGTTCTTGAGATATTAATAAAACATGGCAATGTAGCCACACAGGCAAAATATACTCCTGAACAGGAAAAGCTCTTTTGTAAGTTTCATACAGTATTTTCATCAGAGACCCAGAAGGACAGGTTAAATAAGAACCACAGAAAAAGCAGATGCATAGCGCTATAATTTAACGGAAAAAAACGGTAGTTTCATCTTTCTTGTGTGAAGATGAAGTATTTTGATTTTAAGTGTTACTCCATTACCAGATTGCATGTGAGTTTTTCTTATAACTGGGAAGGTGTGTAGACTTTTTTTTTTTTTTTTTTGCGGTACGCGGGCCTCTCACTGTTGTGGCCTCTCCCGTTGCGGAGCACAGGCTCCGGACGCGCAGGCTCAGCGGCCATGGCTCACGGGCCCAGCCGCTCCGCGGCACGTGGGATCTTCCCGGACCGGGGCACGAACCCGTGTCCCCTGCACCGGCAGGCGGACTCTCAACCACTGCGCCACCAGCGAAGCCCCTGTGTAGCCTTTTTAACCCTACTTTTCAGCTAGCGGGCTGCTCCCAAGGTCAAGTTGTCTGAGGAAACACCCAGAGCTCACAGTCAATTGTTGGCATGGGTCAGTGGCTAAAGGACACAGGTTACTGATCCCCTGGGACAGAGGGATGCTAGGACTCAGCTTCTAGAACTGTGGTGAACAAACCTTAGATGCACCTTCGTCGTTTCATTTCTGAGAAGGAAAGTCAAATTGTCACTTAGCTAGGCATTTTCTGACACTAATGCTGCACATTCACATCCCATGTCTTTGGGGTGTTGACGGTCATAGATTTTGGGTTCTGACTGCTTGAGTTCGAGGTCCTTGTTAGCTGTATGACTTGGGGTGAGTTATTTAGCCCGAAAATTAGTTTCCTCCTGTTGGAGTCTTGACAATCTCTTATCCTTAGGGCTGATGTGGGAGTTGAATGAGAAAACTCCTGTAAAGCTTTTTAGCAGTGAGCACATCACCTGTGGAGTATTCGGTCAGTGTTTTCTGGGGAACACTGCCACCGAATTACTTTCCATGCTGGGACTTTTAACCCCATATCTCAGGCCTTTGGCAATAAGGAAACAGTTCGTTTCCGGCTTGGGAGCGAAAACGGTGACTCCAACTTTATGACAGGAAATACAATCCAAACAATACGATTTTTCCCCCCCAGACTCAAGTTTCCTCCTTGAGATCACTGTGGTAGCCTTTGCTGAATCTCCACGGGCACTTACAACGCTGGTTTCCAAAGGCTGGACCCGTGAGAGCACCCCGTGCGTTCCAGTAATGCCTACTTTTTGAATGTCAGAATTATCTCACCCAAATCATTCAAGCCGGGGCTGCAGCCCTCGACTCTATCACTTTCTCTCCAGCGGACACATCCCTAATGAGGTCAAAGGGAGCATTTGGATGCCAGAACTCATTGGTCTGGCATAAGTGTCATAAATCTCGGAGTTGAAGGGCACATTCGATGTTATTATTCGAATCCCTTCACTTTGCAGAGGGTGGAACCACGACTGAGCCAGCGGAGGGAGGATATGTCCGGTTGTTTCCCTGCAACTTTGCAGAGTTTAACTACTACGGTCTGAACCTTAGAGGAGCAGGACCGGGTAACAAACTCCTCTTAACAGCTGTAATCTCCTTAGCCTGATGTGCCCTTACTGTGAGGGTGGTCGTTCACAGGAGAAAAGGGAGGAGGAAGCTTCCTTCTCTGTACAGTTGTTCAAATAAAAACATAATACCCCAAGACGTGGCAGGGTCCCCGTATGCAGGCGCTGCTTGCCATCTTGTGCATCGTCTTGCCGTTTGTCTGACCGGCTCAAGGGTAGGCTGGAGCGCTTCTGCTCTGGTAGTTCCCTGCGCATGATTTCATACCCACTTTTGCCTTTTGAAGGGTCTGGCTTCCAGTCACCCAGAACCCCGTCTGCATGTGGCATGATCTTTCTGGCAGGAGTGTAAACAACTTCCCTCTGATGTGCTGTCGCAAAGCAGCATATATCCAGCCTGGTCCCCCAGCCTCAGTCGTTTGGATTTAGTCTAGGTTAATGTTTTCATGGCGCTCAGATCTGGAAGCCAGCCAACAGAGGAAACATACAACCCATGCCAACAGCAGACGTTCAAAGATGTTTTTTACCTCCTTCTCTCATCAATACTTTAAGGAAGCATTCATTTCATACTTCTTTTTCTTTTTTAAACTTCCTCTGGGAAGGTTAAAAAGGAAAGGGCTTATTAGTGCTTAGCCTCTGAATTCGTTGTTACCTGCACATCCAGACCTCCGATGACATGTCCACAATGCACTTGCCATCTGTGTCAGGAAGATTTTTACAGGTTCCAACATTCAGCTTGGATAAAATGACCAAAATCAGGGAAGCCAGCTGAGGTTTATCCATACGTACCTAAAAGAGGCTTCTTATTTATTCAATAAACATTTAAACCAAAGAAGGTTTAAATGTTTATTGAATAAATGAATGACTGATCTCCATAGCCATCTCGCTGCTGTGATTGGAGACAGACTTAATTCACACTCTGCATGCTTATTTCAAATATCTGTCTGCAGAGAATTTTTCTTTAAATACACATTTTTATCTTGGAATAATTTTAGATTTTCAGAAAAGTGGCACGCATCGTTCGGAGAACTTCCCTAATGTTAATATCCTGTGTAACCATGGCGTGTTTGTTAAGACCCTGACGTTAACATTGCTGTAATACTCTAGACTTTATCAGCTTTTACCATTTTTTAAACTAATGTTCATTTTCTCTTCCAGGATTTAATTCAGGATACCGTATTATGTTTAGAAGAAGTTGGGTGTTTTGTTTTTTTGTTTCCTCCCTCATAAAATTAAACGAGCAAAACTTCCCCCCTAAGAAAATAGCAATTGATGAATTTTATTAGGGGTTGGCCGGATTATTCTACAAAGGGCCAGATAGTAAAGTGAGGCTTTGTATCCATGTGCCTTTGCCGTTGCAGTGCAAAAGCAGTCACAGACTATAGGTAAACAAATGAGCATAGCTGTGTTCCAATAAAACTTTATTTGCAAAACATGAGGTGGCCCTATTTGAGTTTCAGGCAACAGTGAGCTATGATTTAACATCCAGCCTGGTGTAATAGTCACTAAAACCTACCTTATCTCATTGTTACCGAAGTGTTTAGGGTCCTCCTATGCCCTGGAGCGAGTGGGCCCTGTGCTGAACGAGCTAAATAGACCCCTCTCTCCTGTGGTCCAGACTGAAGGTGGCAGAATTCTCTTTACTGAAGGATTCTCTGTCTGCTTTTATCTACACCCAGAAATCCTCTTCCATAATAGCAACAGAACAATCATTATACAAATTTAAATGGCCAATTCATGATTATTGTCATGCCCTAAGGGTGTGAGTTAATACCTGCTTGGGCTGGGGGATGCTTTTGAACAAACGATCTGGTGACTCTAGCTAATCAGTTCCATTTAACTGAAATTTATTTCTGTAAAATTCATTTACCTTTCATGTAGTTATGTTTGGAGGTTACTTCTTTGAGAAGCGTGCTATTCATTCTGAACTGTTAATCTTTCTTTTTTTTTTTTTTGAATATATTCTTTGGAGCACTTTTATTCTTATTCTTTGGAGCACTTTTAGGTTCACAGAAGAATTGAGCTGGAGGTACGGAGCGTCCCCATATGCCCCCTGCTCGCACAAATGCACAGATTCCCCCACTGTGCCCACTGTGATGGCTCATTTTATGTGTCAACTTGGCTGGGCCACGGGTGCCGAGATCTTTGCTCAAACAGTATTCCGGGTGTGTCTGCGAGGGCGTATTGGGTGGGATTACCATCTGAATTGGTAGACTGAGTAAAGCATGTTGCCCTCCCCCATGTTGGTGGGCCTCACCCAATCAGTCGAAGGCCTGAATACGACAATGGCTGACCTTCCCCAAGTAAGAGAGAATGCCTCCTGCCTGACTGGTTTTTAATTGGGACATTGGCTTTTCCTGCGTTCGAGCTTGCTGGCCTTTGGAGTGGAACTTACAGCATCTGTTCTCCTGGGTCTCCAGTGTCGACTGCAGATTTTCATAGTCACACCTCCATAAACACGGGAGCCAATTCCTTATGATAAATCTCTTGATGCATCCACATCCTATTGGTCTTGTTTCGCTGGAGAACCCTGACTAATACATCCACCATCAACAACCCCCGCCAGAATGGTACAGCTGATGGACCTCCGTTGACACATCATCACCCGGAGTCTATACTTCACAGGCGGGTTCACTCTTGTGAACACCAAGAGTTGGGGTTTGGACAAATGTATAATGACATAGAACCATTCACTCCCTTCAAAATCCTCTGCGCTCTATGTATTCATCCCTTTCTCTCCGCCTCCTTTCAACCCTGACAACCACTGATCTTTTTAGCTTTTGCCTTTCTCCAGAATTTCATAATTGGAATCGTGCAGTAGATAGCAGTTTCAGATTTTGCTTAGTATTATTTAGGTTTCCTTCAAGTCTTTCTGTACCTTAATAATGCTCTTCTTTTTAGAGCTGAATAATATTCCATTGTCTGGATCTACCAAGTTTATTTATTCATCTTCCTACTGAAGGACATCTTGGTTGCTTCCAAGTTTTGGCGATTATGAATAAAGCTGCTATAAACATCCATGTGCAGGTTTTTGTGTGGACATAAGTTTTCAGCTCCTTTGGATAAATACCAAGGAGTGTGATAGCTGGATCATATGGTAAGAGTATGTTTAGTTTTGTAGGAAACTGACAAACTGTTTTCCAAAGTGGACCATTTTGTGTTTCCACCAGCGATGAGTAAAAGCCCCTGTTGCTCCACGTCTCCACCGGCATTTGGTTTTGTCTATATTCTGGATTTTGGTCATGCTAATAGGTATGTAGTGACATCTCATTATCGTCTTAATTTGCATTTCCCTAATGACCTATGATGTTTATGTATTTTCATATACTTACTTGCTATCTTCATATATTCTTTGGTGAGGTGTCTGTTCAGATATGTTGTCTATTTTTAAAGCTGGGTTGTTCATTTTCTTATTGTTGAGTTGTAAGAGTTCTTTGCATATTTTGGGTACCATTCCTTGGTCAGATGTGTCATTGGCAAATACTTCCCCACAATCTTCTGTGGCTTGTCTCTTCCTCTCGACAGTGTCCTTTGCAGAGCAGTGGTTTTTAATTTTAATGAAGTCCAGCTTATTCATTGTTTCTTTCTTGGTACATGTTTTTAGGGATGTTGTCACCAAATCCAAACTCATCTAGATTTGCTCCTAGGTTACCTTCTAGGAGTTTATGGTTTTGCATTTTACACTTATTTCTATCATCTATTTTGAGTTAATTTTTGTGAAGGGTGTAAGGTCTGTGTCTAGAACTATGTTTTTGCATGTGGATGTCCAGTTGTTTCAACACCATTTGTTGAAGAGACTATCCTTTCTCCATTGATTTGCCTTTGCCTTTGGCTTTATTTGTATGGGCCTATTTCTGGGCTATGTATTTTGTTCATTGATCTATTTTGTCTGTCCTTTTGCCAATATCACACTGTCATAATTGCTGTAGTTCTATAGTAAATCTTGAAGTTGGGTAGTATCAGTCCCCTAACTTTTTTCTTCTTAGATATTGGGATGCTGTTCTGGGTTTATTAATTTTTCAAAATTTTGTAAGATTTTGAGATATGGATTCTTCAGACCTATCTCTTTTTTGTGTGTTATAAGTAAAAATACATATGGCTTTTAATTAATACACATAAATTCCTTGGAAATCGTTACTTCTTTTCTAGGCCCTAAGCCCTCCCTCTATTTTGAGCTTCCTTGGAATTCACTTAGAGCTTGATTTTGTTTCATTTTTTCTGTCAGGGAACCATGTGCACAATGCTGTTATTTGGTTGTTTTAAAAAATTCTCTGTAAGCTTTTAACGCCCCAGTTAGCATCTGTAGGAGCCACAGTTTGGGGTCTCCATAGCTGTGGAAAATGTATTTCTCAGAGTTACAAGGTGTGGTTTTTGGCATGTTCAGTAAAAAAACAAACAATAGTAAAAAGGAATTTCTAAGAACATTCTTTCACCTATGAGTAATCTCTTTTTATTTTGTGCTTGACCTGTCTAAAAAGGAATTGATCCTCCTAGGAATACCCCCAGGTTTCACGAGACCCCGAGGAAATTGCAGTTTATGACAGAGCTAAAAAAAATTGATGAGCGTTGATATTACAGAAGAAGGAATTGACAACTTTGCTTTGTGATTGCAGACTGCTTGATTTCTCCTTCCCTTGCCTTGTCTGTGGAGTTTCTTGGGCCCAGGAATGTGACTGGGAAAATCAAGCAGACTAGAGAATGTCATTGCTCGTGGTTTAACACATCCTTGTCTAGAGTAGAGTTTGATAGACTGGTTGGTACAGTCATTATTGGAAAGAAAACTGGGGATTGTCCATTTGGGGATTAATGTTTCATTTTAAATCAGTGATTTTTAGCCTAGTTTTTTTTGAACACTTTGGGAATCTCCTGGCGGTTATGGATTGGGTCCCTAGAAAAATACACAGTTACACAAAATTTTGCTTCCAGTTTTTAAGAGATTCAAAGACCCTCTGCACCTCAGAATGTGAGCCCATCTTTTAAAATCTTACTTTTGAACTTATTTCAAGGGTGTATATCATATATACCACGTAAATTTTTCTAAGTTGTGTTTCCTGGATGGATACTCTGTTTACTATAACAGTTTTGCTTCAATGCTGTAAACCAAGAGTGAGCCAACTGTGGCCCCTGGGTCTGATATGGGCACCCATCTGTTTTTGTAAATAAAGTTTTATTGGAACATGGCCCCGACCATTTGTGTATGCATTGTCTACTGCTGCTTTCATGCTACAAAAGCAAAGTGAATAGTTGGGAGCGAGGCTGCAGGGCCTGAAAAGCAGAAATTATTTACTATTTGGACCTTTTTGGAGAAACCTGACTGACTCCTGCTACCAAGAGTGAAATCTTGGAAAATGGAATTTATGGTTTTTCATTTAATTCACATCGATAGTTAGCTATATTTGAAATATTCTCCGAATCACAGGAGCTTAATATTTCTGTAGCAGGATGCTTAACGAGACTTTCCCTGTTATCTCAAAATCTGGACCAAGCTTCCAAGCTGAGACAATGATCGCTCATCCTCCAGGGTGAGAACAAGACCCCCCCCAGCCTCACCCCTGCTCCACAAGAGACCTGCAGTGGCTCCACTCAACTTTCCCTACACCCCCTGCTCTTGAACACGCTGTCTAGTAAATAAATGAGTGAAGCTCTAAAGGTTGCCATTGTTTCATATTAACGGGGTATCATGTGTGTTTACCTTCCTCACCTTTCTGCAGAGAGAATCAAATAAGAGTATGTACCGTAGCACCCAACCCTCACTCTTACCCGATGCTGCTGCTTCTACTTCTTGTATAAAAAGTAGAAACTCACTAGGGGAAAACGTAGGGTGGTTTTGAGAGTTGCATTCACTCTTTTCTTCAGCCAGCATTCATTGGGCGGCTTCCCTGTGCACTACTCTGAATGTGGCACCAGAAGTGTAAAGACAAATCAGACAGT
The DNA here is from genome assembly GCF_005190385.1 of Monodon monoceros. NCBI lineage: Eukaryota > Metazoa > Chordata > Mammalia > Artiodactyla > Monodontidae > Monodon > Monodon monoceros. The sequence goes on from NW_021703785.1 coordinate 3,058,922, forward strand.
GGGACTGTCGTGCAGCTGGTGGCCAAGCCTGGACCTCCCTTCAATCTTCTATGAAGAAGTATGCTTGAAGTTGAACCTGGGTGTTGAGAGGGAGCTCTGTGATGTGGGAGGGGAGAGGGTCCCAGGCTGAGGGGTTTGCCAGCATATTCGGGGGCGGGGATAGGGGATGCGCACAGTGGGACCCAGAGGATGCCCAGGGTACCGGCCGGATGCAAGGAAAGTTTGAGTGTGACCCTGAGGCTGGGGAGTTGTGCTGATCTGAACGGTTCCCCAGAAATTCATGTCCTTCTGGAACTGTGAGCTTGGAAATAGGGTCTTGCTGATGTGATCAAGTTAAGAGGATGTGGATTAGGTTATGCCCGAATCCAATGATTGCATCCTTGTAAGAAGAGGGAAATTTGGACACAGACACATGAAAGGAAGGTGGCCACGTTTCAATGAGCACCAAGGATGGCTAGCAACCCCCGGAAGCAGGAAGAAGCTAGGAAGGTTCCTCCTCTCCAGGTTTCAAAGGGAGCCCGGACCTGCCTTCACCTTGACTGTGGACGTCTAGCCTGCAGGACTGTGAAAGAATAAACCTGTGTCCTTGTGGCCACCTACTTTGCGGGACTTTGTGTGGCTGGGCAGCAGCTGCGCCCTCAGGGCCCCGTGTGTCATGGGACAGCTCTCCTAGCGGTGTGCTCGTATGCTCTGATTTGCGTTCTGTGAAGGTCTCCCGCTGCTGGGCGGTGAGGGGCTGTGAGCACAGTAGGAAGAGGCGAGGAGACCTGGCAGCCGGCCACTGCCATGCCCAGGTGGGAGGGCCAGGGGCTCTGTCCACATGGTGGCAGCGGGACAGATGTGCCGTCGAGCCTGCAGACAGGAGCGAGTGGGCTTGCTATGGGCTGGCAGATTTTTGGGGGACAAGCGTGAAGCCAGGAAACGAGGCTGCCAAGGTCATCTGGGGAGTCCTGGGAGAGCTGCGGGTGGGAGCGGGGGTAGTGGAGGGAAGGGGATGGTGATGGCGGTGGAGACAGGTGAGCAGAAGGGAGGGCCTTCCTGGGGTTCTGGCTTTAGACACTGCATAGAGGGAGGTGCCGGTTACTGAGCCGAAAGGCTGGGGTGACCCCAGGATGGAGGAGAGAGAGAGAGAGAGAGAGAGAGAGAGAGTGTTTTGCCCTCGACTTGTCAATTTCACGTCTGGAAAAGTCCGGGAGGAGGTGTTGTCACTTCTACCTCACTCACTTCTCCATTTCCAATCTAATTTTTTTTTTTTTTTAGTTTACCTTAGTTACTTTAGATTAACATTTTTCTGTGGTCCATCTTGCTTATTTAGTGAGTTATACAGGCTTATTTACTGAGTTATACCCTCTTTTATCATGCTTTGCTTTATTGCACTTCAAAGATATTGCTTTTTTTTTGTTTTTTTTTCAAATTGAGACTTTGGGGCAACCTGCATGGAGCAAACCTATTGGCACCATTTTTCAAATAGCATTTGCTCGCTTGGTGTCTCTGTGTCCCATTTTGGTAATTCTTGCAATATTTCAAACTTTTTCATTATTATTATTGTATTTGTTATGGCACTCTGTGGTCAGTGACCTTTGATGGTACTAGTACGCCTCGGGGAAGGCTCAGAAGATGGTTAGCATTTTTTAGCAATAAAGTTTTTTCTCAATTAAAAAAAACTTAACGTATTCTTTTTTTTAGACATAATGTTATTGCACACCTAATAGACTACAGTCTAGTGTAAACATAACTTTAAAATGCCCTGGGGAGCTTCCCTGGTGGCGCAGTGGTTGGGAGTCCACCTGCCGATGCAGGGGATGCGGGTTCGTGCCCCGGTCCGGGAGGATCCCACATGTCGCGGAGCGGCTGGGCCCGTGAGCCATGGCCGTTGAGCCTGCGCGTCCGGAGCCTGTGCTCCGCAAAAGGAGAGGCCACAATAGTGAGAGGCCCGCGTACCGCAAAAAAAAAAAAAAAAAAACCAAAGCCCTGGGAAACCAAAAATATTCTTGTTTTATTGTGATGTCCGCTTTATGGCAATGGTCTGGAACCAAACACCCAGTATTTTGAGGTGTGCCTGTTTTCAGGTTTTGTTTTTCAAGGCTGGGGAACATCTTTTTCTCATTCTTAGCCCTGGAGAAGACAAGCACATGGTGATATTCATGGAGACATAGCATTGGACGCAGAGCTTCTAGCTTTGGGAGAGGTGGGACCTTTGCCCTCAGAAGATCCCCCTTAAGGTAAGTCGGCAAATCACTCAGTGAAATGGCCCAGCTGCAGAGGGCAGGGCTGATCAGACCTTCGGGTTCAGGCTGTCCAGGGTCCTGCTGGCGCTACGGCATAGCGGCTTCCCTGCACCTCTGCCGGGGCCGGGCCTCACCCTCCTCCAGGCCCTGCCCGCATACTCATGCTCACTGTTACTGCTGGGGACCACTGGTCACCTGCTACTGCTCTGTCCTGGATGGGTCAGGGCCTGTATCCCACCAGCATCCCAATTCCTGGGTAGCTTTCCGAACAGGAAGTGGAAATGGCTTCTTCTTTTCTTCACTGTGCATTTTTAGTGCAATGCATAGTTAATTTAATTTAATTTCTTAGTTTCTTATAGTTCTCTGTCTCTAGGAACTTTGGGAAAATTTACCTGAGTCTTGTTTTGGGGGATATTTGAAGGATCTAACCTGCTGTACCCCAATGCCCGCTCCCCTGAGATGTCAGTCCAGCTCCAGTACAAGCCTCATCTGGGGAGCATCCCGTGCTCTGGGCCTTCAAAGGGTGCAGATAAGACGCACTGCTTTCTGTTGCAAAAATCTTAACTTCAGCTTATAGCCTGATAGAGCATCAAAGATGTTTGCCATTTCGTGCTTGAGTACCACTGTATCTCCGGACATCCAACACCTGACCACTCTTCTGGTCAAGACAGGATTTCAGTGAAGGACCTTATCACCAGGACGAACCTTCCTGAGCTCTCCGGGTGCCTACAAATATGTATCAACTCTCTTGTCACAATCAATAGTCTTCTATGTAGAGACAATAAGGAAAATGTGTACTTCTTAATACATTGATTTTCTCCAGAAATTTACTGATCACATAAAATGAAGTTGAGCAAAACATGCTACATTTGACAATCATTTTTAATGTCTTTGTGCAATCTTCCTTTTTTTAAAAAAAGGGGGAATATTTTAGTGCTAAAGCATTTCGCGAGTTGCTAGGCACCAGTTCGTATGTTGGTGTAACACAACGCAGAAGTTTTGACAGGACAATTGTCCTCCCGAGGCAGTCATTATCCACGTAGAGCAAACAGTCTGGGAATGCCAGAAATTAGGGGGCTTCTCATTTTTTGACCTAGAAGGGCTGATCCAGACTCGTTTATAGACCTGAGCTGGATGAGTTAACATGAGTAGTAAATAGCGTTCAGAAGCATTTAGCCTGCTAGCAATTACATAAGCAAAACCACTGGATCAAAACAAACAAATAAAAATATTGTTTTGGTGTGTGTGGGACCGTACTGCACAGTTTGAACTCCTTGCACTGACCCTATAATTAGTTGTGACTGCCCCTGACGTGGAGGTACCTGGATGGGGTGGGAGGAAATGGTTTCACCAACAGACAATTGTCATATTTGCATGACCTAACTTGACCTCACTTCCCAGAGAGGAGCTCATTTGGACAAACTACATCCCCCGTGTGCAAAATCTGAATTGGCAAATGCAGTGAAACTAACAAAAACGTAACAATCCATGAAGAAAGTCCAAATCAATTTCACAACACGAAGAGGTGAGAAGAAGCAAACGGTTGTCAGTGTGAAAAACAATGAACTGGGGAAAAACACACGGGACTCCAGCCCTCTCGCCTCAGCCTCGGTCAGACCGCGTGTCCCTTTTGAATGTGCCATGAGCACAGAAATATGAACGTGAAATACGGCAAATTGTTACCCTGTGTTTCTTCTGAACGGCACAGACTTTTTGTTAGGATGGGAATCAGTCTATGAAAAGAAATCAATCTGTCAATATGTTCTTGCTTTTCTCCACCGGCAAGAAACTCAGCTTATTTTGAAAAGCCAAAAGGAACACAGGCTGCCTTTTAGAATTAAATGCCCCCAGGAAGCTTAGCCTTTGGAGGTCACATTTTCTTAAAAGACAAGGAGAGCTCCTTAGCTTGCCTGGTCATGAGGAGGTGGAGAAAGCAAGCCTGCGTTGATGAGATGAGCTTCCTCTGGTACCTTGGAAACCGCCCTGCTGCCCTCTGTGGAGGGCGGGTCAGGCAGGGAATCCACAGGGGCCCGTGTGGGTGGGAGGGACATAATTCTGCACCAGAAGAGATACCTTGGGGATGCAGGCCAAGAGAGGTCAGAACATCTCCTTTGCTCTCTTTCAAGGAGCTCTGTGATTGATAAATAGACTACTTGAAAATTACCAAGACCCCCTCCCCTGCCCCGAGAGTTTGGGGAGTAGAAACAGGACAGGGTACTCTAACTCCCATGCGGTGGCTTATTGAGAAAAAAATGTAGCCTTCATCTGTCTTCTGTCTGTAATTCCCTCTCCCCATGAGCTCCTTTCCACCCTGGGCTTCTCATCTTGAAGGAAGGAAAAAAAGGATTTATATCAAGTCGTAGGGTATTCTTGCCAAACCTAGTAGATTCAATTGTTCAAAGCTCCTGGGTTTGTGTAAAAAAAAAAAAAAAAAAAAAAAACAAACAAACATGAAAAGCAAAACCCTAAAACCTCCAGCAAATTTGAAATACACAGTCAATGAGTGACAATATTTATCTTGTGGAAAAGACCTTTAAATAAAGCCTCAGAGGAAAAACAAAAGAAAAATAATCGTTTGGTATATTTCCCCAACATATTGGCTTTTTAATTGTCAGTGTATGCATTTTTGCTTCCGCCAAGAAATCTGCATCCCTGCTTCGTCCTGAAGATTGAGCCTCACCAGGCAAGTCTGTTACTATGGCAAACGCTTTTATCGGAAGACGAATGTAAATGAGAGGAACTCACAAAATGTACGGCGAAAACAGCAAGGCAGGAAAACATTCTTCGTTCTTGGGTCCGAGCCTTTGAAAGGAGGCGGTGACAATGAAATATTTAACAATTACTTATTGGGTGAGCAACCTTACTGTAGGAACCGTAGGAGGTACAAGGCAAAAATGGATCTGTTTCCTGGTCTCAAGGACCTTACATTCCATCCGGGAATGCTGATGTAATCACAACAGACAGATGAGCCCCTTAACGTAATACACATGTGATGGACTGGGAAATAAATTATTTAGGCAACGGGTGCTACAGGAACCCAGATAAGGGAGCTACGATGGGCAACGTTTGCTCAAGAAAGGCCTCCTTGGGGAAGGGGTCTGTAGACTTTGTTTTTTAATGGTGGATGGTGTTGGATGGGTCAGAGAGAGTAAGGGTTATGGAAAAGTTCAAATGTATACTTGAGGGTTTAGGGGGTTGACTAAAATAGGGAAGCTGTGAAGGAAAAAGTTGGGATCCCAGATTTAAAAGATAAATGAGTCTACATTCTGGGGGCTCCTTTTGAAATGCTAAGGGATTTGGACGTTATCCTATAGGAAAGGAATAGATACTCAAGATATTCGATGGGTTCTGGTTTCCCAGTTCTTTCAAAATAATGACAACTGTTGAATGATGACCCTTGGGCCACCTTCCCCCGCTGGGGTCAGGCACGGTGAGTCCTAATTCAGCAGTTCATCAGCTCACTATCCAGTTTTGCTCTAGTTTCTATTCTGAGGTTGGCAAACACTTCCCTGGAGTGTATTGTACTCTCTGTTTCCAGGCTACCCCTCGCGTAGCTCAGCCTCTGCAGAGTTTAGGCTTTCTGCCAACAAGCCCCAATCTGTCCCTAAATCAACACTCGGTGTCTGCTGCAGTATCTCTCCAAAGGTTGCTGCCCACCTGCTTGAACCTGCCGGTTTCTAGGGTTACAGGCTCATGCCGGGCTCACTGCCGTGGGCAGGGCCGGGCTTCTGGGGGAATGGCTTGCACACTTCACGTACACTTGACCTGCCTTCCAACAATCTTCTGGCTGCTGCCCAGCTCTCCAGACTCACATTTCCAAGTGCTAGAAAGGTCCCAGCTCCATCACCCTTCCCTAGCTGGATGCTTAGACCTAGTGGATACACTGTCTCCAGCTGGAATGTTGGCTCAGCTCTTCCCCACTCAACCTATCTCCTAGCTAAGCAGACGTGGGCAAGGAGTAGGATCTACAAAGCAGTGCCCTAGAGCATTAAAATTGCCATTGTGTAAAATATATCAAAAGAGTAAAAAAAAAAGGAAGAAAACTAGTTAAGAGAGTTTCAGTGTCCCATGAGGTGAAAAGATCTGGGCTAGGGAGGTGATACTAGACTAGAAAGGAAGGGTTAGATATGAGATAGATGGGAAAATGGACCAGGGTCGGTGACTCCTTGACCCTAAAGAACAAACAGAGGGGAGTCCAAGGTGCCTGAAGAGTTTCTGGTGTGGGAGGTGGAGAGGATGAGGGTGCCGTTCGCAGAAATAAGGAAACAGAAGGGACATTTACCATCCCTATTTAGGGATGGGTGGGTTGAATTTAAATACTCAAGTAAAAATGGAAATTTTCCTCAATGTCTTGGAGGGAGAAACGTTGCTAGTGGGTGAATTTGCTAGTGAAGAAAAAAAAAAAAGGAACAAACTGGTAAGAGATAAAGGAATTAGCTTAGGGAAATGTTCATATTTAAGAAGAAGTTAGAGAGAGGAAGAGGAAGAAAAGTCAATAAAGTGATAGAGAAGTGAGAGCCAAAGAGGTCACGATTGAACCAAGGCAATTCGGGGTCACAGAAGTCAAATAAATAGCTCAAAATTTCAAAAGAAATACACTAGTCATGTCACATGATCTTGAGGAGTCGCGGTGAATGGGGAATAAATACATAACTGGGAGAGAGGAATTCACGGCTCCTCACTGGTGCAATTTCTCTCTAGTGGTGGCAACAGAGCCAGACTCAGCTAGCCAGGAAGCCAATAATTATAAATAATTCTAGAAGTTTGCAGCTAGATTTGGGTATGAATAAGCAGTGATCGTTGAGAAATTTGGCAACAACAGGAATGAGGGCTTCTGCACACTGTGGGCGAAGCATTTACAGAGACTGAAAAGATGCAGAATAAAGAGGTAGTTGTTTAGAAAAGGGGAAGGAGATGGGGTGCAGTTCTCATGCCTCTCAGCCGGTTTTGTAAATAAGTTAGAGACAAAATCACTTACCCGGGAGGGGTACGGAGGACTGGGAACTTGAACTGAGGACAAATGATGGGGAGGGTCATTAATAGCTTATGGGTTAAGGAGAAAAGGCAAGTACAAGACATACAGGAAGTCACAGTGCAGTCGTAAGGGCCAATTGAAAGGAGAGAACACGCAGTTTTAGTGAGTTCAAACAGCTCTGTGAGAACAAGGCAGTGGAGCCCAACAGCGGGATGAAGGAAAGCAATGAACTTGACCCAGAGGTCAAGTTCACTGGTAGTCATGGCTGAAGTTCAAGGGCGAAGGAAATCCAGGTTAGTGTAAGTTGAAGTAGTATCATGGGGTTTAGGGCTTCAATATATGAGTCTGAGAGGGGCATGGTTCTGTCCCCACCAGCTTCTTGTCCTTTCCTGTTTAGTCTGGGCAAAGGGCAAAGTCCAACTTCAGAGAATCCTACCACAGTTGCTTCAGCGCATTCCTGAGTGAGGCCGTGGCATCCCTCTAGGAAAGAGGATGCTAGGACACAGTGATGTGGAGGGTGGACACGTCAAGCAAAAGAATCCCTCCTCCAGGGGAGAAGCAGCGACAGACTTGGGCGGGAGCAGTAATGAGGATGAAATGTCACCGGTACAACCCTGAACCTGGTTTATAACCTCGGGAATAAATGGCGACCGAGGATTTGTTTACACAGCAGAGGGGAGCTTGAGATCTGTGGACATTTACAACTTTCTAAATGTGTAATTCCTTCAGGGACAGCAAAATAACCCACTATTTTCCAACGCTATTAAATATTGATAAGTAGGAGATGGCCTCTCTTTAAAAGCGGAGATTTTTAAAAGGAGATTTCTGCGTCGTGGGCCACAGATTTGAGTGAATCCCTGACCAGTGAGAATGAGAACATTTAAAATGACACTCTTCCCTGGTCCAGCGCTTTTTTCCTATTTATTCTAAGGGCCTAAACTTCCTGTGCTTATGTCTTCATGCAGCTATGTCGAAATAAGTGGCATTTAGCTGCTCAGCGTGATGAAGTGCTAAATGTGGTTTGTGCCAGATTTAATTGCCGCTACAGATGACAGCAAGGCTCTGTCCCTTGGCCTGAACCTGGACTGCAGCTTGGCTGATTCTGCGGTTTGGTCATTCTTGCTACGGCTGCGGATCACTGCAGGATTGATTTGATTGGTATTGACCGTGAAGAGAGCTCCACGGAACGGTTGGGCTGGACCAAAGTCTAGTTCAGATGTTCAGTTGAGCTACAACCATTGTCTAAATGTATATTTTAAAATACACATTCCAAACAAAAAAGAACGACGAAGGAGAGAGCATCGTGAAGAAAATCTCTGTGGTTTCTTTCTAAGCAAATCAAACGAGGCAGTAGAACGTCAACGCTCTTGAGCAGGCGGGTGTTCCTTGAGTGAAGAGCACAGCACTGAGAATCCTCCTTCCTTCCTGCGTTGCTGGAACAAGCATTTATTGACCCATCTTGACCATTTCCTCTCTCTTGAGTAAGCCACCCGAGCTGGTGTGAGCTATGGACGGCCAGGCCTCGCTCACATCTCCCCTGTGTCCACCACCGTGAACTTCCTCTCGCTGTCTTCACGGCTCTTACCTCAGTCTCCCCCTTGACCACATCCCTTTAAGCTTTTTCCCTTTCACCTTTTCCTTTCCCAGCTCTCATTCACTAACTCAGAATCATCCTCCTTCCTCCCTCTTCATTGCCAGGTATCCCACCTACAATAGACCCCAGATTCTTGGAAACGAAGACCTGTGTCTTCTAGTCTATGCCCTCTAGAGACACAAAAATGCACTTACGCTGTGCGGACCACTGGCTTTCCAGGCTTCTCCTTCATACCGTCCGGCAAGCGAGTCTCCACAGCCACGCCTACACCATTCTCTGTTCCTTCACTCCCGTGCTGGGAATGCTATCGATCAAGTTCCAGAAGCTCTTGGGAAAACCTGTTGGTAGCACATCATAAATGCAAAATGACAGCATTAGCTTATGTGCTCTCTTTTCCCAACTAAACCAAGTCTTGATTAGCTAAGATCTTCTACTTCAGTAGTTAGATCACTTCCACTTTGGGCAGTGGGGGTAAAATGGTAGCAATTCTATAGGGAACTTAGAGACACGTATTATGACATCATTAGCAACGTTCCCCAGAGTTCGAGTTCTGTGGTCTTGGGTATGAAAAATGCATAAGGCCTGTGACGTTCCTCAAGTTCCAAAGCTGTGCAAAATTTCCAGTTTAAATCTACAAGATCACAAACTTTTTACTCTTTCTAGAGAGTACTACTTTACATTGCTAGTGTGCCCTTGAGATTGGTTGCTGCCATTCACCAGTCTCATGAGTAAGCGTTCGGTGCCAACATAATACACGTGAATGGGGGTCATCAGATGGCCCTACGTTGCAGAGAAACTTGGTAAAGCATCAATCAGAGGGTTCTGCACACGAAGACCCACCTGTCTCTACGCTCTCCACCCCACATCCCTCGTTCTCACACAAGGAGTAACCATATCCCTGCGCCAAAATGGAATTCTCAGGCACCAAGGGCAGTGCTATCAAGGGATTCTTGAGGGTCATCACACAGTTTTGGAAATTGGACCCTGAGGTCATCCTGGCCCCCAAAACGATCTTCTGCTCCATCAATTCACTTCCATCTGGGAAGAGAGCAGAGAGGAACCCAGACAGGGAACATCAGAGCTTAGAGCCTAGCAGAGAGGTTGAAGATTAAACACGCCATGAAAAATGTGATAAATGTAGCAAAGGGTAAACAATGCAGTGGAAGTACCATCACTGAGGTCCCTAAATCAGCTGAAGGGGTCAGAGAAAGCCCTGGCCGGGAAGGGACTTCTAAGTGGAGGACCCAGGAGTGAATGTAGGTGGCGAGCAGCTGCAGAGACACAGGCCGTAGGTGAAAGTGGCGGTGGCTGGCTCCAGCTGGGCCAGTGGTGCTGGCTAAAGAGACCACAGATTTGTGTTATGGTGCACGTGTCCAGTTGAGGTGTGGCCGTGGGTTTCCTGTGGTACCAAGGTACCCAGTTGTGGGACATCCTCTAGCATCATTCAGTATCTTCAGTACAGGTGCAGATAAGATGGAAATTTGGATTCACTTCCCCTAGGTCATTTTCTAGGCAGATTTGATGGATTGAAACCGGGGCAAGGAGTTTAGCCTATTGGGAAGAGAGCAGCTGAAGTTATTGACAAGGGAATATAAGCTGGAAAGTGGGAACGTGAACAGGGAGAGAGATGATGGTGAGGGGAGAAGTGGAGCTGTAACTGGACTGGTAGGATGGAGGAGGGTGAAGGGAAGTTGTTCTCAGGGACTAAAATGTCTCATTTTAGTGGCAGAGCAATTTCAGGGAGTAACAATTAGAAATGAGTAAAGAAACCACATAATCAAAGTCCTGATGGCTTGTCTGCACAGACACTGAATCTTATGGGGGCTGTGAGATTTGTTGGTGAGGAAGACTATGACCCAGTTAGCAAGACCCTCAGCAAAACCCTTCAGAAGAGTCGTGGAGGCAAGTCTCAGAGTTGGGGGATGTTCCCATGGCAACTACGTTCCAAGTGCTATCCTGGGGGATTCAATAGACTAAAAAAAAGACAGATATAGTCCCACCCTCACAGGGCTTCTATTCTTGTGGGAAAAGATGGACAATACTCAACATGCAAATAAAATAAGGAAAACGGGGAAAAGTGGCCGCACTTTCACAGAGAACTTGAATACAGTGATGTGATTGCAAGGGCCTGAAGAGGGACCAGTGAGTCTGAGACCTCTGTGGCACGAAGGAGCTGGAATGGGTGAGGCTCCCATGCAGAGAACTTGGCCATCCCCTGGCGGGCTGGGCTGCCCTCCTTAAACCGTGGAAGGTTTGGATTGCTTCGATTTTCTCTTTGATGTAAGGACGTAAGCACTTCCCTGACCAGGATTGCTGGATGCCTCATACTGGCCCAGCGCCCCTTGTTGGCCTGGGTCCCCCACAGGCCGAGGATCCCAGCAGCTAGGCTGGATTTCACGCTCAGTGGAAACAGCGGGGCACGGCCTCTCTCTCCGTATCATCATCCTTCGTTAAAATGAGGTAGACAACACGCTTGGAATAAAACCAGCCATTCCAACCTGCGTGTGTGTGCAGACTGACCACTTACAGATATCTAAAAAGACCCTTTCTGGAAGTTAAAAAAATGTGAAGGTGTAGATTTCATTTATCATCCCCTTAAGAGTTATCTTTCTAAAAATGAAATCCAACTTTGTCCCATCCCTCCTGATCATGGGATCAAGTCCCCACCCCATGGCGTGACATCTAAAACTTCCAGGCTGGTCCCATCAATCTTCCAACCACTTCTCACTGTGCATCCTGACCCCCATGTTTGACTCTTTGTAGGTCAAAAATAGTCAAGTGTTACCAATTTCATATTAGCAACCAAATGGTTGTCCCTTCTTGTCTATATCTTTTTCTTTAATAGAAATAATTTTATCTGGGTCAGGGGCTGCCAATTAGAAAGACTACATTTTGCAAGTGTGCTCAAATGACTAAGTCTGGCCAATGAGATGCAAGCAGATGTATTGACCGACAGCCTCTAAGAATCTTACTTAAAAGATAGCTTGTTCATGTCCTTTGATATTTCTTTATAGTCCCTCTATCCTGCTGCCTGGAATGCATTTAAGATTGCTGGAGCTCTAGCAACTCTTTTGGAACATGAGGAGAAGGGCTCTACCCTAGACATTATGGAGTGGTAAGCTGGAAGTAGGGTGAGTCTCTAAGGTCTCTGGTGGCTAAGCTACCATATCAGCCCTGGACAGATAGAGAATTTTTATTTTTTTAAGTTAATGTTATTTTCAGTGGAACCAACTCCTAACTGATGCATAAATGAATTTGAATTATTTCTTTATTTGTTTGTTTTCTCCCTAGACTGAGTTTCTCAAAGGCAGGGGCTTTATTTTTAAATCTTTGTGTCCTCAAGCATCCATGAACAAGCACTGAGCATGGCATATATTCTATGCTCGATAACCTTTGTAGAGTAAAATATTTTGTTGTTGTTTTGAACAGAGTGATTCAGGAATAGCTCATGGGAATGAAAGACAATATTTAAGTGTTCAATACTATTTAAGTTAAAGACAAACAGTCTCTCTCGAAGAATATCTGTAAGCAAATAGAAAAATTGATGAAAATGCAAGGCGTAGACATTCTTCACACGAGGCGATGTCAGTACATATCAAAGCATAACAATATTTGCTTTGATTTTGTTAAGCTCACCTAATGCAATTCTCTCACTCTGAGACTCAGAGGATTGGGGCCAATGAATAATAAACAAGGTAAATGGTCAACAGACACTTTTGGTGAAAGATGGAGGAATAGGAATGCCAATTGGCGAGACACGTGACTCCCTCCAATAATTGACTTTGATGGGGCTTACATGTAAGTAAAAGCTGCAGACCCAGCCTCAATGGGAATTTATAATGTCTGAGTTTAGGTAATGCCAGCAACCAGTCTTTCCAAAATTGAAAACGTTAGAAACTCTAAATCTTCTTTCTGTGAATTATGGCTTCCTGTTAACTGCCAGGAACATTACAAACTCTGCACATAGCAGACTATAAAATTATTATAAATCAGAAATCAAGCACACAGCTCCTCAGTAACCAAATATTATTGGACGCTGCAGGCTGCACCCAGTTCAGTTCAGTCTACCCATCATGGGCATAATAATGAGATTACAGCACCCCCATTTTCATCCAATATGAAAAGTTTATTAGTTCAGCTAAAGCTATCAAAATCATCAATTTATAAATCCAAACACACGATTAGAGTGAAGGAGCTCTAGAAGATATTAGGCTCAATGTCTAAATCAACAATACTGTACAACCCCAGTGAAGTTGGATGTACAGTAGGGGATCAGTTTTGCTCCTGCAAATGAAATCACTAGCAACCAAATATAATTTAGTAGCACAAAAGACAGATGGCAGGCATAAGAGATCTAATTCGCCTCCTCTGATCAAGGAAGAGACAGGCGTTCAATTATTGTTCCATTCACCAGGAAACAACTTGTTAAAGAAAAGCTGTTTGCACTAGTTAAGAGACTGAAATGTAAAGGTGACCGTGTCAGAGTCACATGGCAGAAATGGAAATGGATGGAGCGAGAGAGCCTGAGATTCTGATTTGCTACATTCTCCTTCCTGGCTGGCTGGGCTTGGGTTTGGGCGAGCCATTGGGCTTCTCCTGGGTGAGCTCAGTGTTTTCCTGTGTTAAATCAGACAATAATGGTAATAAAGCTGCCAACTTGCGGCACCCCATTGCTTTCCTAGGGCTGCTGTAGCAAAGTATCAATTCTGCAAGTTGGGCAGCTCAAAACAACAGAATTTTGTTGTCCCACAGTTCTGGAGGCTTCAAGTCCAGCATCAAGGTCTCAGCAGCCCCACGTCTCTCTGAATGCGTGAGGGGAGGGTGGAGTGTCCCCGCCTCACCGCGGCGTCCCCCGAGGTCCTTGGTGTTCCCGGCTCATAGAGGCACCTCTCCAGTTGGTGACCCATCTTCACCTTGTCTGCCTCTGTGTCCCTCTGCATCCTCTCTTCTTCCTATAGAGACACTTGGATTTAGGTCCAGTATGACCTCATCTTAATTTACCTAATTGCATCTGCAAAGACCCTATTTCCAAATAAGGTCACATCCTGCGGTTCTGGATGGATGTGAATTTGGGGAGCACATCGCGTGGGTTGCCCTCAGGAATCCGGGTAGTCACCTGCACATGAGCTGCGAGGACCTTTGCGATACTGGACATTTGTAGCCACCGATTTCTGCCCATTCTTTCGGCCTTGGCAGAGCTGACAGATGGCAAAGGTCACCGGCACAAAGCAGTCGGTGGAACGGAGCCTCCCTCAGCGCCCTTCCTTCTTTCTGGAATCTCAGACCCTCTGGTTCTGGCTGCCTTGGTTGCTCTTTGAATGATTTTACACTGATGTTTGGTTTCTGTTTTCGTGCTTTAGTCAGCTTTTTTTTTTTTTCTTTTTTTTGCGGTACGCGGGCCTCTCACTGCTGTGGCCTCTCCCGTTGCGGAGCACAGGCTCCAGACGCGCAGGCTCAGCGGCCATGGCTCACGGGCCCAGCCGCTCCGCGGCATGTGGCATCTTCCCAGACCGGGGCACGACCCCGTGTCCCCTGCACCGGCAGGCGGACTCTCAACCACTGCACCACCAGGGAAGCCCTAGTCAGCTTTTATGGTTGTTCTTGGAAGGGTTGTGCTTTCAACAAGCTCCTCTCCTGGCTGGGAGCAGAGTCCTTATCTTTGCAGCCTGTCCTGTCATCTGTCTTACTTGTAGCAGGAGATAAAGAGGTACGTCATTAAGTTTACATACGACATCTCCTCCGGCTACCATAACCTCGGGACTATTTCTAATCCACTAGATCTGGCAAAATAGCGCTGGTACCTTCAAAAGTTCTTTCATAATATTCCACTGTCTGGATGTGCCCCCTTCTCACAACCAACCCTGTGAAGTCATTAATGTAGATATTACATCCCCATTTCAAATACAGATAAATTATGATGCAAAAAGTTAAATCACTGTGCCAGGGCTTCTATGAATAAATGAAAGAACAAATCACCCACGCTTCCCAACTTCAAGCACCTTGCTGGGGGAGGGGTTGTTAAATGACATCATCAGATGGACATTTCCGCAGATCTTAATACAAGTTTTATGTGAAATTAGATATTCACACATTTTTCTCCTGTAGCATTCTACGTCTGTATGTTTCCACTTAGTTTAGGAAGCACATAACAAATTAGATAATATTAGTCTATTTGGTTAACTTTCGGAAGCTCCGGCTTCCATTGGGAACGATCATTTATTCCTCTCCATAATTCAATTGGATTTTGAGCACTCTTCTCTTTTACGGTCTGGGTAACCCAAGTCTTCTGGGCTAATGTTTCTATCTTGAGCCTACCTTTCTTGTGATATTTGTGAATGTAATCACAGCAAATTGACAGCCAGTCATTTGACCTTTCTGCCTCATTCAGTTTGCAAAATAGTGACAATTAAGCCTTTTTTAGAAAAGAAGAAAGAGAGGGAGGGAGGAAGGGAATACATCAAATATTCAATTTTATCAGAGTATGCAGAAACGGTCATGTCACGTTAAGTGTAAAAGAACTTTATATATACATGATGTTACTATGTGAAAACACTTATAGGGACTAACACGTTAAAAACGGTATGTATTCATCATACGAGTGCATTTTAAAGACAGGAAGAAAAAGGTCTTTGATATTTAATGACACTTTTCCTGTTGTGATCAGAAAAGAATGGTAGTATTCAAAACTGGGTGGATGGATCTTGCGGTTCATGAATGTTGGGTGTGAGTAACATCTCGTGATCTGTGCCATGGGCAGATTAAGCGGTCCAAACACAGAGGATGAATAGAATCATTAACGCACATAATCGGGTAACGTAGGAGAAAACCCAAACCACACTCCATTTTGGTTATCATAGTTTTCTGAAGGATGGGATGGGACCTTGATTTACACATGTACTCAGAGATTTATTAGTCACCTACTGTATACACAACGTAAGGCCTTTCCTTTCTGGTTTCTTCCTTAGGTTCATGCCTTGATTGATCAAATTCCCTTACCAGCAGACTACTGTTTCTCTGTTGTTACCTGTCTCCCAAGCTCCTTTATAACCCAAATGAAAAGTTGATAATGTTTTATTTACACTTTGACTTTTTAAAATCGTGTCTGTTTAATTTTACTGAAGGCACACATAGTTTTGTGATGTACTTCTCCTTTAACTTTTATTTTTCCTGATTGTCTCTCTGTAATGGAGATCCAAATAATGTGTTGGCTTTTTTCTTTTTTCTTTTTTTAAGAGGGCTGCTTCCTTACTAACAGCCAATGAGCTAGGTTTATCCCCCGTTTTATCGATTTTGTATATTGAATTATGGAATGTGCTAGTAACAAAGATATAAAATGAATGAGAAACATAGAATCCATTGAAGACCATGAGAAGGTTGGACTTCTGGTAGGCACACACTGGTTTTCGATTAACATGCAAATAGTAACCAGGAAAAATTACAGATTCTTATTGAATTCGATACCAAATTGTGTGGTGAGATTTCAGGACTGTAGAGATTGGGGGGAAAAAATAAAGAACTCTGTGTTTTCTCAGATAAGAATGTCTTACTACTGGGAATAGAATGAAATTGGTATTTAGGTGAAAGCATTTGATTTGGTAGATATTGTGAAGGATAGAGATAAGAATGCAGGTGAAGGAATTTGAGCAATAAAATGGCTTTGAGAAAGATAGTGATGTCTGTGTGTGACAGTACTTGTTTTTAAAGGTCCTCTTTTGAAAATTGTTACGGGAAACCTCTTAGCAGAGAGGTCTAGTCATGATGGACCCCTGCCTACCAGAGTGAGGTGTTAGATATGCCTGGTTAACACCAGAGAGTGAAGTTTTATTATTATATCAATATTTTCTGGTAGGTAATACCTGTTTTACTGCAGAGAATTTCGAAAACACATAAAAGCATAATGGAGAAAACAGAAGTCACTTGTAATCTTACCATTAGAAAGAAGAACTGGGCTTCCTTGGTGGCGCAGTGGTTGAGAGTCCGCCTGCCGATGCAGGGGACACGGGTTCGTGCCCCGGTCCGGGAAGATCCCACATGCCGCGGAGCGGCTGGGCCCGTGAGCCATGGCTGCTGAGCCTGCGCGTCCGGAGCCTGCGCATCCAGAGCCTGTGCTCCACAACGGGAGAGGCCACAACAGTGAGAGGCCCGCGTACTGCAAAAAAAAAAAAAAAAAAAGTTATAATATTGACAAAACACTGGTGAATTAACAAAGGTGTAAATAAAGCCCAGCTGCAACTATCAGGAATGCAGTGGGGAGATATAACCATAGTCGCTGCAAACATTAAAAAGATGATAAAACAAAAAAGAATAACTTCATGACAATACATTTGAACATTTATTTTAAAAGGAAAAAAATCTTAAAAATTTATAACTTGCCTGAACTGACTAAAGAGAAAATAGAAAACTTGAATAGTCCTATACATTTAAAGAGATTGAAAGAGTAGTAAAAAAAAAATTTTCCCAAACAGAAAATAGTAGCCTAAATGGTTACACAAGAATGATCTGTCAAGCATAACATTTGGAAAATAACAAATATCTCCAATGTTACACAAATATTTCCAATCTTACACAAACTTTTCCAGATAGAACATGAAGATATACTTCATTATTTATTTTATGAGCATAGCCAGTGGAACAACCCAGGCTTTGTGGAACATTTCGCATACCAAATTTTGGAGAATTTTTATAAGAAAATAATATAAAATTATAAATATAGAATTATTTAGCAGGCATTTGATGTTCTGTGCAAGTGAGAAGCCCCAAAGCTCTAGCTTCATTACCATCTTGGTAAATCTTCCTTTGAGGCTAATGAATCTTGGATTGGTACCAGAAGCTGACAAGTATAGTGAGATAAAGAAAAACTTAAAGCCAATCTAATACACAAACACAGATTAGGAAATAACAAAATTGTACTCTGTCTTATCCAACAATATCTTTAGTGAGATAACACATCATGATAAAATTGGGTTTATTTATCTCATGTGTGCAAAATTGATAAAAATTAGTCAACATAATTTCCATCAAATAGTAATATAATTTCTATTACCAGATTAGGGAAAAACATACAATTATCTCTATGGATGTAGAAAAAATATATGATTAAAAAGTTAACTTTTGGGCTTTATTTACTTTATTTACTTTGTTAACTTTTGGCCTTTATTTACACCTTTGTTTTTATGTTATGTTAACTTTTGGGCTTTATTTACACCTTTGTTTTTATATATAAAAACTATTTATATATTTTTTAAAAGCATCTCTTAGCCAACTGGAGATAAAATGGAACTTCCATTACTTCATGAGCCACATCAAAATATAGCCTTCATATCCTATCATGGAAGAGAATGTAAAAAAAGAATATTTGTATTTATATATGTAAAACTGAATCACTTTATTGTACACCTGAAACTAACACATTATAAATCAACTGTATTTCAATAAAAATTAAAAAATACAAAAGTAAAGATCACAGCTGAAAAAAACTCAACTCTACTATCTAAAAAAAAAAAAAGCCTTCAGCCAATATAATATCTTTTTTTTTATTCAAACAGAAAGTCACAAAAATTATAATCATCCCCAGCATTTCACTCAGCCCCATGTAACTAATGTTTTTTTCATCTCAGCCAATATAATATTTAATGACATAATTGAAAGCTTTCTTTTAAGATTGAGATCCAGGCAAGGATGTCTGTATTACCACTTTTATTCACTTGCGTATTGAGGGTTTTACATAGTGTAGCAAGGCCAGAAAAATAAGACATAAGAATTGGAAAGGATGAAATGGAAGTGTGATAGTTTCAATTTTCCATTTTATATGATTATGTAAATAGACTATTCAAGGGCTCTATAGATAAATACTGAGAATTAACGAAAAATTTGGTTAAGTTGTTGGAGCCTAGGTAGAATTGCATGTCTCTGTGCCAAGAACAATGAATTAGAAAATGCAATAACGACACGTCACAGACTCAGAGAACAAACTTATGGTTACCAAGGGGGGAAGCGTTGGGGGAAGAGATAGTTAGGGAGTGTGGGATTGACATGTACACACTGCTATATTTAAAATGGATCACCAACAAGGACCTACTGTATAGCACAGGGAACTCCGCTCAATATTATGTAACAATCTAAATGGGAAAAGAATTTGAAAAAGAGTAGATACATGTATATGTGTAACTGAATCACTGTGCTGTACACCTGAAACTAACACAGCATTGTAAATCAACTATATTCCAATATAAAATTAAAAAGTTAAATAAAAAAGAGCATAAAATATAAAGTATTTTCATACAAAATTTGTGCAAGTATAAACTATGTAGAAAATAATAAAATTTTACCAAGAAACATCAAAGAAAACCTATATAAAAAGAAGGATCTAAACATAACATTTATCTTGTTAGAGGACTCATTAAAATATTTTAATTCTCTCATAATTGATTGACATATTTAGTATAGTCACAATCAAAATCCCATTACTCTTTCTTTCGTTTTTTTTTTTTTTTTTTAGGAGCTTCACAGCTTCCATACACAATGTGTTTTGAAGCACAAAGACTTCGAATAAGAAAAAACACACTTGAAGAAAACAAGATGACTTATTCAAAAGCTACAGTAATTAGGAGAGTGTACTGTGAGTTTGGGGATAGGAATAGAAACCAATAAAAGAGCACAGCAAGTTAACAAACAGACTGTGTGGTCTTTTGATACATGATACAAATGGTATTGAAAATATGTGCAGGAAAGTTTTGACTTTTCAACTAATGGTACAATTGAGTACCCATTTGGAAAAAGAAGGAAAGGAATAAAAAGAAACATGTACCCTACCCTACCTCATCAAGCATAAACCTCAGGTGCAAGTCACTGAGTACCTAAAGGGGAAAATTATAAAATCGTTTGAAGGTAATATAGGAGAAGTCTTTATGACCTCGTAGTGAGAGAGGATCTCTTAAGCATGAAAAGCACTCACTATCGAAGAAAGTATAAATAGATTTGACAATATTAAAGTTATCAGCACCTGTTCATCAAAAGACACTATTAAGAAAGTGACAGATGAGTCATACTCTAATAGAAGATATTTACAATATAGCTAAACAACAAAAAACTAGTACCCAGAACACATAAATCAATAAGAAAACAAACAAACAGGGGCTTCCCTGGCCATCTAGTGGTTAAGACTCTGCAGGGGGCACAGGTTAGATCCCTGGTTGGGGAACTAAGATCCCACATGCTGCATGGTGCGTCGAAAAATAATAATAATAAAGAAAACCAACAAACAGATGACCTAGTAGACAAATGGACAAAAACCTGAATAGGAACTTCACACACACACACACACACACACACACACACACACACCTCCAAATGGCCAACAAACGTATTAAAGTAGGATTGATATTAAAATTAATCAGAGAAATGAAAATTAAAACCAAAATGAGATGCCATTACTCACCAAGCACATTGGCAAAAAAAAAAAAGTCAGAGACGATACTGTTATTGAGGGGGTGGCTGGGGAAGGGATCTCAAATGCAACGTTTTTGGAAAGCAGGTTGGCATTATCTAGCACATTTGAAGATGTTCCTACCTTTTGACCCGAAAGTTCTCCTCCTAAATATAGATCAAGAAAAAGGATTGCATTTGTGCGTGCAGATACACATTGGAAAAAACATACAAAGTAGTATTTTTTATAAAAGCAAAACTTGGAAATAACTTTCATGTTCACCAACTATAAGTGGATATAGTAAAATTTGTTTAAGTATGTACCATGGAATTCTATAAGGCAATGAAAATGAACAAACTACACCTGTTTCCAACAAGATGGATGAACTCCACAAATGCAGGTTTGGGGCGTGGGAATTCACAAAAGAATATGTTATGGATTGAACTGTGTCCCCCAAGTTCACGTGTGAATGCCATAACCCCCAATGTGACTGTTTGGAGATAAGGCCTTTAAAGAGATAATTAAGGTTGAGTGAGGGCAGAGGAGTGGGTCCTGAGCCAGTAGGATTGGTGTCTTTATAGGAAGAGGAAGGGACACCAGGGAACCTCGGCACAGAGGAAAAGTCCACGTGAGGACCCGGGCAGAAGGCAGCCATCTCTAACCGCAGGAGGAACCAGACCTGCCAACACCTTGATCCTGGACTTGCAATCTCCAGAACTCTGAGGAAAAAAAATTCTGTCTTTTGAGTCTGCGGTATTTGTTAGGGCAACCTTACCGGCTCATACAGAATACATACTTTAAATAAACGATTCCATTTATGTAAGTTTCAAGAGCAGGCAAAATTAAATTATGTTGCTTAAGAATATACAAGAAGATATAAAGGAAAGCAAGGAAATGATTCTCCTGAAACGTCTAGATAATGGAGGGAGCTGAATATGATGTGGGAAGAGTCCAGAGAGGACGTTTGGGGGCTGACATTGAGTGATCCCGTTCTGGACCTGGATGGCGGTTATACGTGTTTCTCTGTGTGATTCCTGACACCGTACATGTGTTTTACGTAGTATTCCATATAAGTGATAAATTGCACAATTAAAAGAAAAATGCGAGGGACTGGTAGGTAGATAATTTAAGGTGCTGTTTATTCTGTGAAACGAGCCAAGAATCAGACTGTGAAGACAGACAGGACTGCAGATGTTAGAGGGGGTGCTCCTTATTTCAACCTCGTAGGTAGTAGGCACAAGGACGTGCATCCCACCCCTGCTATTTATGATGTCCATACAGTTTATTCAGTACCTACTCAATAGTTTAGAAAAGCAGTTGTTTTTTTGAAAGGTAAAAAGAATAGTGATATCCAGCCGTCTCAGATATTCAACTATTATTTCAATTACAGAGGTGCCTAAGTGACAGGACGGCTAGAAAAAATACAGGATACCCAGTTAAATTTCGAATTCAGATAAACAATGAAACAAAGAAAAAATTTGTGTTGTTTGTGCTAAACATTGCCTGAGGTCTACTCATGCTAAACAATTGTTCACGGTTCATAGAGAAATTCATACTACTAGGTGTCCACGATATTTTTACTTAGAGACTCTGACAACCCTGCTTAATATCCATGCCTGAACAACTGCCCAGGAATATCCCCTTCCATATCTTTATTTCAGCGCAAAGCATCAGTACCCAGCCTAAGATTTATTTCCCTTTTTCACATCATCGATTCTTCTCTCTCTTAGCAAAGGGCTGTTGTACACATTCCTTCTTTCCTTGGGCATCCTCACCTAAATGTGTCCAAGAACAAGCTCATTATCTTGTCTCTAAAACAAGACAATGCTTTGCCCCTGAACTTCCTTATTTATGTCAGGGGTGCCCCCTTAGGTTTCCCTGTTGCAAGCGACAGAAACTCAATTGGACCAGATGTAGTCAAGTGACAGTTTATGGCCTCACGTGATGGACCTGCCTGAAGGGCAAAGGCAATAGGGGCCCAGGGACGATGGAGCCGGGGCTTGAGCTGCATCGGTATCTCTTCTCATCCCTGCATCAGCACCGCTTCTCGCCCCTGCCTACCCCGTAGGACGGCCTCATTCTTACTGGGCTTGCAAGGCTCCCACACGGGCAGCCTGGGTTTAACTGTGGCTCCGCCACTTCACAGCATGGCCCTTGCACAAGTTACTGAGCCTTTCCGGGCTTCCATTTCCTCAGCTATAACCCCCATCCTAAGCCCGGTTCTCTAGAAGCAGAGCCTGGGGTAGGGGTTAGGATAAGTTTTGTTGACTGAGGGGATATTCTCGGGAGAAAAGGAGGCAGGGGAGGAAACCAGCCTTGGGCAAGGAAGTGTGTGGTCTCAGCTAGAGTCTGTGTTCCCTCTGATTCCACGGGGAGCTCTGCTGAAGGAGCTGCAGTACAGAGTTGTCTCAGTTCGAGGCAAGGAACTAGCCTGCGGTAGTTGGCTGCAGGCCGCCTCTTTGGGAGGTGGAGGCGGGTAGGAATAACCTTCTGGGAACAGTGGCTCCCAAAGGGTCAAGGCCACTGGAGGTGGAGGGCGCATCCCTGACACGTAGCGGTGAGGGGCCAGGGAAGGACGCTGAGAGCTTCCCACGCTACAAATGAGAGTAGGACCCGGCTCACGGGTCTGCGGTCAGGAGTGAAGGAATGGTTACAGGAGATGTGCTTAGGTTGTTATCTGGCCTACAACAGGAACTCCGTGCATGTTACATTAAGATTGGAACTATTTTTAATTTTACTAGTATCTCATGAGAGAGATTATTTCTGGAAAAAAAAAAAAAGAAAAAAAAATACATATGATCCGGCAATCCCAATCCTGGGCATATATCCAGAGAAAATCATACTTAGAAAAGGCACCTGCACCCCGATGTTCACTGCAGCTCTGTTCACAACAGCCAGGACATG
>NW_021703785.1:3082057-3310386 GCF_005190385.1 Monodon monoceros
CACCCCGATGTTCACTGCAGCTCTGTTCACAACAGCCAGGACATGGGCGCAACCTAAGTGTCCATCAACAGAGGAATGGATAAAGAAGATGTGGCACATATATACAATGGAATACGACTCAGCCATGAAAAAGAATGAAATAATGCCAATTGCAGCAACATGGATGGACCTAGAGATTATCATACTGAGTGAAGTAAGTCAGACAGAGAAAGACAAACACCATATGACATCACTTATATGTGGAATCTAAAAAATAATACAAATGAACTTACTTATAAAACAGAAACAGACTCACAGACATAGAAATAGATAGTCAACAAGGACCTATACCCATAGCACAGGGAACTCTACTCAATATTCTTTAGTAACCTATATGGGAAAAGAATCTGAAAAGGAGTGGATATATGTGTACGTATAACTGAATCGCTTTGCTGTACGCCTGAAACTAAAACAACGTTGTAAATCAACTATACCCCAATATAAAATAAAAATTAAATTAAAAAAGACGTTGTAAGTGCAGAAATGTGGAAGTACGATACTTATAATACTATAACCATGTTTATTGTAAAAACATCAAAAAAGAAAGAAAGAAAGAAAAAAAAATACAGATACCAACCTCTTCCTAGGGGTCCAGGAGCCACAGTTTGAAGATAATCATTGGTTCCACCTTCTCTATCAACCAGTCCTAAGGCTGGATCTGGACTTGTGGATCTGGGCCCCCCTGTGGTGCGTCCAGGCCCACGCCGCTGAAAACATCCACCGACAGATTTGCTCTCAACAATGCCCCTTCGCACACACATCCTCAGCCGTGTGATGTTCCCCCCCCCCTTTCTCTCTGTTTTTTTTCTTTCCTAGGTAGGACTTGATATATGATTAAAACATTTATTTTTGCCCAAATAAGAACTGCATGTTTAAATAAAGTCGAATAGCAGTATAACAAGCTCCAGATGTATAACAAACTCCAGCAACCCCCTGCCCCATCACTTCCTGCATCCCTCCATCCACTCCGGTCCTTATAGCCGTCTTCCCTATGTACCTTCTCCATGTGTTTGTAACCTTGATTCTTCCTTCATTAATTTAAGGCATGACCCGTTTTCCTTCTGTTATGATGAATGAGCTCCCCTAAGCTCCTTCAGCTCTCACATTCTCACACTGACATCGTATCACGATGTCTGCAGAGGTCAGGAAGGCCTGTTTACATGGGCACGTGTGCACTGCTCTTTGATTGCATTTCCTTTCTTATATCACCCTTTAAACTGGAGAGGCATGCTTTATTTTTAACCTCATCTGTCTTGAATTCTATCCCCAGGCCCCCGAATGTCTTAAAATGTCACCATTCTTTCCTTGCACTTGCTATTTTGACTGACTTTAGAACCCTAAATTGAAGATTATTTTCTCTCAGAATTTTAAACGCATCCATCACTCCACTCTCCTTAGTACCCAACATTGCTGTTGGGAAGCCCCGTGCCTTCCAACTTCTATTTCTGAGCATGTGTCTGTTTCTGTTGAGTTCTGTGCGTAGACTTCACCTGCACAAGCGTGTTATAAAGTGTTGCAGGGGCTGAGTGGTCACGGAAGATACCTTCCACCCTCCTTGCACACACTCACAGCAATGTGAACCTGTTGACAACAGACTCACGCTAAGGTTTCCCTCTACATCCTTCTCTACCCTGAAACTCTCCCTTGTTTTTCCTGTGTCCTCCTTAGCATGCATTGCATTTCACTGGGAGTCACTTTTTAGTGAATGCCTCCAGCTCGTTAGTTAGGCTGTCCTCATTCAGAGCTCACACACTAGGCTTCTATATTTTGCCAGAGTGTACATAACTTTTAGTTTTTGCTCAAGAATCTGCGGTTGGGGATCCGTGGTCCTACCAGTTTTTGGTACCATTTCTGAAATTCCAAATATTCAACAAGGACAACCTGTATGACCATCTTTTGACTGTTGGTTTTTAAACAGAGTTTTCAACTCCAAATCCAAGGTCACTTTTGTTCTAACACTTTTGTTCTAAGTCAGGGTTCAAGGTAGGGACCAAAGAGACAGTTCTATCCATTCCTACTCGATCACTGGCCGTCCCTCCTTGGCTTTCTGTTCCAGTGACAGTCCCAACCTGCACAGATGGATTTTGCAAGTGGGATTTTGTGCAACACTGTATCAGATGTATTATAGTCATCATTCTAGACATGCATCAACTACATTGCTTTCATCTGTAAAGCTTGTAATTCTATCACACAAGCAATCAAATTTTCTATGGAATGATTAGTGCCTTACAAACACCTGGTGATTATGGCTCCTGGTTCTATTATCCATGGATGCTGTCCGATTCCCCTCTCCCTCCTCCATTATTTACTGGAGATTCAGGATGTGCACAAATAATTCAAATGTATTATGTGTCACTGATTATTTTATAACGCCATTGGGTAGGAAGATGCTACGGTATTTCATAGATGAAGAAGGTAAAACAAAGAAATGTGTGGATTGAAGTACAATTTTCCAAGCGTAATTTTGTTTGTTTGTTTGTTTTTGCGGTACGCGGACCTCTCACTGGTGTGGCCTCTCCCGTTGCGGAGCACAGGCTCCGGACGCGCAGGCTCAGCGGCCATGGCTCACGGGCCCAGCCGCTCCACGGCATGTGACATCTTCCCGGACCGGGGTACGAACCCGCGTCCCCTGCATCAACAAGCGGACTCTCAACCACTGCGCCACCAGGGAAGCCCCAAGTGTAATTTTTATCTTAAAAGTCCTCATATTCCCTGGAACTGAAAACTCGGTCTGATAGAGTCCACCTTGCCTATCATTTTCTTTGAGGTCCCCCAAGCCCTTCTGATTCAGTGCGGTTGCAAACGACCACCACACTTGATCTGCCTACAGAAAACCACAGTTTTATCAGTATAGCTCTTCTCAATATACCCACTAAGCTTGCAGCCCCAATTTTTCACACTTTCTCCATTTTGTACAATTTGGCAACACATCCGAATATTGTAATTTACATGATCACTGAATCAGAATGTATCATTGTGCATGGAAGACAGGTAGCCCTCAGTTCAAACTAAAGGAGATGGAGCCACATTACAAAGAGGATGGCTCCAGGAGGCCAGCTCTGCCCTGGGGCGAGGGTGCTCCAAGCATGTGTATCCACTCTTTCCCTGACAGAGGAGTAGGCAGTTGTACCCTGGGGATAAGAAAAGAAAATAAGACGAGGGAAATGAGGGAGAGAAGTGCCCGAAATCTTTTCTGGCTTGAGTGGGAAGTGGTAAGCAGGATTGTACATGGAAGTTGCTGTCTTCGTGCTATGATCTCGGAGTGCCTTTCATGTAAACGAGCTCTTTCCTGCTGAGGGCAGTAGAAGTTGGTATGAACGGTTAGGAACAGAGGGTTGAGCTGTAGAGTAAATGAGGTTTTGAAATGTCAGGTTTAGAGGCGAAAGATCAAATTGCAGTCGGAGCAATTTTAGAAAACTAAGGGCACAATTGCTTTATGACATTGTATTTTGTTGAAAAATGAAGGAGAGAGTGGGCTGGCTATTTTGAGACTCTGCAGAGATTCTTAAGATGTTGGGGGGCTGGGGGATGTTACCCAGACCTACTGGCAAAGGCAGCTCCTCAGGCAATGGGATCAGAGAAAAGGAAGCCCGAGTAGCTTGCCTGCCGGGCTCAGGTCTTGCAAAGAGACCGGGTCTTGTCTGTGTCTGCGGCGTGGGTGGAGCATATACTCAGGACCCGGTGCTCCCTGGCAAACAGAAGTTAAAAGGATGTTTAATCACAGTGTTTGTACATTTGATGACAAACAATTGCAGGAATCACAGAGTCGCTTTATAACTAGAATTTACAGGTATGTATTTGATCTCATTTGCTTTTTTCTTATAGCATGATGTCATTCAATCGATCTCCTCTACACGTTAGCCACCAAACACACATGCACTTCACGTACGGAAGACGGAGAAGAGAGGTCCCCAAAACCCTGGATTGGAGAGATACCATGAATAAATACCTCATTCATGGATACCGGTATGGCTGTATCCCAAACTCTGCCATTTGTGGGGTTTTATTGGCGCCCTAATGGCAACTGATGGGTTACATAAGCACTTCATGTATTTATAATACAATGCTCTGCACCAAACATGCTACGTTTACTGCGGGGTGAAACCTTTCCAGCTGTACGCGCTCCACTGCCTATACTCTGCCCATAACTTAAGCCATGTGCTTCTTAGCGTGGATAAAGTATAACATATTTATTCTAAAAAACAAGTAAGGCTTGCCCCAGTTTACTCCAATTCAGCTGCTACAAGTTAAAGATTGTGACATGGAATGTTCCTGATTGATACTTTCCCATCCATGAAAGCAACAACCTTAAGAAGTTAGAAGCCGTCTTCCGGGAGAAGGGCTGAGTACAGACCTCTGTGACTGTCCGGAGGGAAGGTGGGCAAAGGGGGCCTTCCAGGGCTTGGAAATGGGGTCTCCTGCTCTTAGGGTAAAACAATGGGTATCACTGGGAATGGAAGGACTAGTGTCATTGGGGTTGGACAGTGGTTAGTTTCTTCTATGACCGTCTTCGGGTGTCACATACTGGACCGGATGTGACATCCACGTGGAGGATGGGAAGGTGGGGTTGTCTCCCATCCACCTCCACGAATTAGCACAGCAAAGTGAAAACGGTGCGACTTACCTTGAAGTTAAACAGATGTGAATTGTAATCCCAGCTCTGCCTCTATGTTGCTTGAGGGCTTTGTTAATCTGTGGGGATCCTGGGTTTCCTTCTGTGGAGCAGAGCGGTCCTGGTCACCTTGCAAGATCGCCAAGTGCATCATCCACCGTGTATATGGAGCAACTGGCAGAGAGGCCACTCTAGAGACAGTAGGAATGGTTACTTCCTTTATCACAGCCGGTAACTAAACAAAGAAGCATGTTAGATTTGCTGGGTCTCTTCTGCTTTGCCTGGATCTGTAGCACTAAGTGCAAACTACCCTAAACAGCGAAGAAATGAAAATAGCTTTGCAGAGCTGAATGAGTTTGCCTTTCCTGTAAAACCATCGGATCAAGAGGCTATCGATCAGCTCTGATGACACGTGACCCCTGACTCCTAAATGAACAGGATCTGCGGCATCTTTTTCTCAAGATTTCAGTTCTTTGGCCGAAGGTCAAGTGTGAGAGGCAGAAGAAATTTCTTTAGTGGAAGGAAAAGGGGGGAAATTTAAGTAAATACATCTGCGTTATTAGGTCATGGATCAGGGTCCAAAACCTTATCCGCTGAAGTTTTCTTCCATTTCATTACTGTTCAGGATAAGAATGACTGTTATTAGCTGATGGATGTTTACTTTGCATCTAGGGCTCAGTTTGTAGATCTTATTGTGAGATGTTCACTGGTGACACTGGGGTAGTTTTAGTCTATAGAAATGTGTATACTAGGAACAGAAGAGCATCCCTGCTTGGCTTGCTCGAGTTCTTGTGGGTTTACAGCCAGATGTAGGCGGATCTCACGGACACCAGAACAGCTAGAGTCCAGGGAACCAGAAAGGGAGAAGCAAGAAGTTCCTCTCTCCACTCCTGCCCCTCCCCAGGCTCTCAGGGTCTCTCCTCTACCCCGTCTACTCAGCACTCCCTGCCGGCCACACCCTGGCTCCTACCTGGCCTGACCGGAAACAGGACCCTGGTGCCCAGGGAACACGCTAAATGCTGACGTTCTTTCTATAAAGGTGCCACAAACACTGAACTAGGGAATCCTGAACCTTCGCTCCCAGGGAAATACAGGACCTGGTAAGTCCCGCAAGCCTCGGGTCGGCACATTTTCATCAACTGATCAATAGAGAGCATCGTTTTGTGTGTGTTTCTGTTTAAAGACACCTTGTTCCGTATGTATTGTTGATTCACTAACACTGAACTCAGGACCATCAGTGCCGGAACCCAGGCCTGAGGCAAAGCTCGTGTAACACACTGTTGTCTCTGAGAGGCACGTCCCAGCCTTCCTGAAACGCCAGCGTGATGCCTGGGGACAAATCTAACCAGAGCGTGGCCTTTGAACTCAGGTGGGCACATGAAGCTCAGGTGACCGGAGGCTGTGCTGCTCTGCGTGTGTCCATGAACCACCAGGAAGGCACTGCTATAGTGCTGACCTTGGGGATGCAAGTAAGTTTTAGCGAGTCGGCAGATCTGCAAATACAGAATCCGTGAATAATGAGGGTCTACTGTCTATGACTTTGCAGCTCCTGAGGACTCAGGCTCTATACGTTGACACCAGATGGTGGGAGGGAGTTTGATTCGCTGGGTTGGGGCTACATCATGTTCTGCTCAGCTGGGGGAGGCAGACCCTGATTGGGGCAGTGTGCTCGGGGGAGAGGGGCTGCTATAGGCGGAGCTAAGCTTCAGCGGGGAGTGTGGCTCAGCAGGAGGAAGGGACTGGAAGGTCGGGCACATGGGCTCCTGGCAGCGTCCTTCATCTCACTGGCATCGCTACAAAGAGGTACTTAGCACTCCAAGCACTGAACGACTGTTACAAGCCAGAGTGCAAGGACTGCATTTTGGAATTGACTGCACGTCCTCGCTTCCCCACACCCCCTAAGCTGTCCTGGGAGCCCACGGCAAGCCCTGGGTGGAGGGACTCCCGTAGCTCACAAGCAGATGGGTACGAATACTTCGCTCAACCCCCCGAAACCCCATGTCCATCACACGACAATGCCTTGCCTCTCAGGATTCCTGTGACGATCAATGGAGAGACCCACCCCTCCCAACTGTGCATCAAACACGACAGGGCGGTTTGGAGACTTGGGCACGTGCACGTGACTGTGCCACGTTTGCCTGTAGCTGTGGCTGAATAAACAAGGTACTGAGATGCTTCTACCCCGAGTCTAGAGCAGGGGTACTCTGACAGACAGAGAATGGCCAGGTGATGCTGTGTCTGGTCCTGTCCTCTTTCGCTGGGCGTGACTGATGCCCACCAGAATCCACCCCCCCAAATCTGAGGGGGGTGATGAATGGGTCACCACTTAACCACGGACCAACCAAAGCAACCTCTTAGCCAACGAAAGACGAGACTTTCGGTGGTAGGCGAAGTGTCAGAATTCTCCCCATCTTTCCTGTACGTCTTTTTCTTTCCTACCTAAATAAAGAGATTTCTGAATTTTCAAAATCTTTTTCTTTTTGACTGTGAAGGTAGCAATGGAAGGAGTGGCCTTTCCAGGGATCCGCCCAGCTCCCAGCTCTGATTTACACACGTGGACAAGGACACAAACACACACACACAGGTCTGAAGTCAAATGTGCGGCAGCCAGCCGCTTGTGGAGAGGTGGACGGTCT
This sequence comes from Monodon monoceros, assembly GCF_005190385.1. Taxonomy (NCBI): domain Eukaryota; kingdom Metazoa; phylum Chordata; class Mammalia; order Artiodactyla; family Monodontidae; genus Monodon; species Monodon monoceros. Next base: position 3,089,345 of record NW_021703785.1, read on the forward strand.
GAGGCGAGAGGCCCTGAGGGGTCCACCTGGTCACTGAGGTCCTGGCGAGGTGGCAGTGTTTCCAGTGTAATTTTGTCCCCGCTGAGAACCCCATGTGAACTCATAGATAAGAGGAATAACTGCACACATAACCTGGCAGGATCGTGTGAGCCTTGTTGGTTTGAGTCAAACACTGGCCTCCCCGAGATCTCAGGGAGGACGGCAAAGGGGATCAAAGAACTCAACTCAGAGCTTCTCAGAGCCGTGTATGTGGCCCCGATGGCTGTGCCACCCTCAGGAATGGAGGTGGTCCTCCGACTCGGGGGAGTTGATTGTCCACCACTTGTGCTTGACCATCGCCTGCCCAAGGGTTGAACAATAGACCAACATGTCATGAATGCCAAGAGGACCCGTTTGCAGGGAGCTAAAGCTGTGAGAATGCCCAGCTCCCAGACCTCAGCAGACCTTTCCCTCTCCTGGGAGACCAGCCTGGCACCCGTATTTCCAGCTGTTTCCACTTCTCCTTCACTCCTGTTCATCCTGGGAACAAGCGTGGTTTAGCCCCCACGTTTTTTTTTTAATGACTCAAAAATTTTACCACTACATGTATACTGAACAATAATTTATACACATACCACCAATGCTCAAGTTCTAGTATTTATATACCAGTGCTATTCTCAATACACACAAACTGAAAATCACTCATATTGTAATACACATTGGAAAAAATTAATTAATAGTTAAGTATTTACGCTGTGGAATCCTATGCAACAGTGGCAATGCATGACAACAACAAATACAGGCAACCATACAGGCAACCCTACAGGCAACCCTACAGGCAACCATATAGGCAACCATATGGGCAACCATACAGGCATATTCACAGACAACAGAAACTATAAAAGCCCAATCCAAAGTGATTTTACTGTGCCATTACATTTATATAAAATACAAAATACAGGGAACGTGACCTTTTTGTTAGATACCAGACAATATTCAATCTTAAGGGGAGTCACTGGAATGGGACCAGGGGGCCTCTGAGTGTCTGGCAATTCTCTGTGTCTGCATCTAGAAGCTGTGTATACAGTGTATTCAGATTCTGAATTTTCTGAATTTTGTCATTTCCCTACAAACCATGTTTGTTTGTTTGTTTGCTATGAACAGATTTTTTTATCTTATTTTATTTTATTTATTTATTATTTTTTTTACATCTTTATTGGAGTATAATTGCTTTACAATGGTGTGTTAGTTTCTGCTTTATAACAAAGTGAATCAGTTATACATATACATATGTTCCCATATCTCTTCCCTCTTGCGTCTCCCTCCCTCCCACCCTCCCTATCCCACCCCTCCAGGCGGTCACAAAGCACCGAGCTGATCTCCCTGTGCTATGCGGCTGCTTCCCACTAGCTATCTACCTTACGTTTGGTAGTGTATATGTGTCCATGCCTCTCTCTCGCTTTGTCACAGCTTACCCTTCCCCCTCCCCGTATCCTCAAGTCCATTCTCTAGTAGGTCTGTGTCTTTATTCCTGTCTTACCCCTAGGTTCTTCATGACATTTTTTTTCTTAGATTCCATATATATGTGTTAGCATACGGTATTTGTCTTTCTCTTTCTGACTTACTTCACTCTGTATGACAGACTCTAGGTCTATCCACCTCATTACAAATAGCTCAATTTCATTTCTTTTTATGGCTGAGTAATATTCCATTGTATATATGTGCCACATCTTCTTTATGCATTCATCCGATGATGGACACTTAGGTTGTTTCCATCTCCGTAGCCCCCACATTTTAAACTTTCCTTCCAGAATGACTACCCATCTGAAATAAGAGGAAAAGTTTTGTTTTTCTCTCAGAAAGCAAAACTCAAACTGGGACTCCCACAGTCCTCCCTGGGCACCTCTCTGGCTGCCAGTCCTCTGCCCACAGCAGGTTGGCATGAGCCAGGATGGTCAGCACGACTGGGTATGGAAAGGTTCTGTAGGCTGGAAAGCACCATCTTCTTGTTCAGGAGGCTAGTAGCAAGCAAGTTCCCCGCTCCTGGTGGGTTATCATCTGAGGGGGATGCCCATGAGGGCCAACCCTGGGCATGCTGAGTTAAGAGACTGAAAAACAGAGACAAGGGATACTGATGGGGCTGAGAGAACCCATGAAAAGACATCCTCCCATTTGAGACCAGGCTCTGCCCCCGGTATCTTGTGACTGACCCTTCACTTCCACTGTCTCCATCTGTCTTCCCTCTTCCTCCCCTGCATCACTGGGGAATGACCCTCCAGTGAGGACGGGGTTCAGAGGGATTTGACTGAGACCTGCATCCTTCTCGCCGCTCTGCTTCTGTGCTGGACCAGTCAACTATTCGGAACATCACCCTGGTCTGCTACACAACATGGCCTTGGAGGGAAGAGGTATGTGTTTCACACAACACCTCATACAAAGAGTATTGCTCGCAGCCAGAAAGCTGGCCATAGAGAGACAATATTAGGGACATCCGAGGAGATGGGAGTGACACCAAGCAGGACCCTGTGGGGCTCCTGGGTACAAAAGCTTTGCTGTGTCCCGCATTTCTTGATTAGAGGAAATGGGCTTCATTCAGCCTCCTTGACCTTCTCTGAGTTCCAACGGGCAGGTTCAAACAGTTGCTAATCAGCGAAGGGAGGGGATGCAGAGACATGAGAGGAGCAGTCAGGAAACAATAGTGCAGCCTTGGGGCAGGGTCCTGGTTCCGCCTCAAGGGATACACAGAACAATATCTTTGAGCTTTTTACAGATACTGAAACCCCTACCAGGTGGGAGAAGTCAAGGGCATGCTGCCCACAAGCACGGAGACCCCAGACCTGTTGGAACAAGAAGGTTGATGATGCCGACTCCCAATTACCTCCCCATCAACCCATCAGAAGAATGTCCAAGAGCTGATCCTATCCTCTTTGAACCATTCCTATAAAACTTTTCACTACCCCCTCCAGGTCGGGACACAGTTTTGAGGGCACTAGCCCACTGTGGCCTCCTTTGCCTGGCAAAGCAATAAAGCTATTCTTTTCCACTTCACCCAAAACTCTGTCTCTGAGAATTAATTCGGTGTCAGGTACAGAGGCCGGATTCAGCTTCAAGAGCATGGCGTTGCCTTAATTGAGATGCCATCTCCACTCGCTCCTACCATCCAGCAATATGGACCTGTCCTCGGGATGATGAGAGCTGAACAGGACTGAGGTACAAGTACCTGGCAAGAAAGGATGTCGCGGGGAGCAGGGAATGATTTATAAATACTTCTTAGAGTGGAGAGCCGTCTTCCTATCTGTTTTACAGCCGAGTCCTCAGCTCTTACAGACGGACCTGTGATATCTGCATGATCACAGCTCTCGGCTTTTGTCCCTTGCGCTTTTGTAATGTAGGAAAGAGAGAGATTAATTGTATGGTGAAACTCTTCCACAATTTGCTGAACCTTTGCATTCCTGACATTAATCTTTCCCCAAGTGTCCTATCATTAACGTGAAAAATCAACGAGGCAAAACCGTAGAGTAGATTCATGTAAATGGAAACACATAAATAGCGCACAGGGTGGAGATGGGGCAGGGCTGTCTGGCTGCCTGAGCATGTGTAGCAAGATGATACATGAAGCTTTCTTCCAGAATGCTTCATCCGTGGAACGTGTCATTTATCCATCACCCAGCACTAGTGAGTTAGAGTCGTTTCTTCTGGGCATGGGCCTGGTAAGAGCATTGAAAAACATTCTCCATTGTCAAGTTGGTTTCAAATTATGCAAATAAAAAATGACTTCTCTGCCTTCGTCTGCAAAAGAAAATCTCTTTTCCTTCTCCATTTGTGGAATTCAGCAAGCAGCTGCCCTTACCTAGATTTTCTTCTACGTGAAAAGAAAATAAGCACAGGACACCTCCTGGAGATTTTCCTACACAATAAATGCTCCTATAGTGCCAACTCTGATTAGTCTTATAAAGTTGGCTGGAGCGCTCTATCGATGTATTAATTTAGCAAGTTTTGAATCTGCTTTTTTGCGATCAGACTCTTCCACACATGAATTTGTTCTTATGTAAATAGAGCTCTTGGTTTGTGTTCACAAAATTATGATGAGCCAGATAGAAAAACGGAGCCAGTTTCCAGGGAGGAGAAAATGGCCCTCGGGTGAGGGCTCACCCCAGAGGCAGCCCTGGGTGACATGCAGGCTCTGTGACCCTGAACTGGCCACTTCTTTCAGCTGCAAACTGTGATCTAAGTTTTTTTTGCTACAGAATTTGACATTAAATGCTGGCAGTTTGAGAATGAAAAGTATGCACCATTGTTTCACCAACTATTCAATGCTTTGAACTCACCCTCGGGCATCTGCCCCCAACTGCATCTCCCCAGCACAGTATCCTGGTCCACGGCCACCTGACAGAGGCAATACATAAGTCGTATCAAACCTGTAATGTTTGTCCTTGAAACAAAAATTACAAGTGGCATTTAAAATGAAAAGTGACTCTCACTGATTAGATTTTTTTCCTTTGTAAATAGTAAGTGATTATATGGATCAAGAAAGTCAAAACTTAGCAAAGGGTTGGATCTAAGTGAAAAGGCATGTAGGTTTATTTTCAATCATTCTTTCAATTAACGTTTATTGAGAGCCTCTAGGGTGCCTATCTCAGTACTGAATGAGGCAAACAGTCACGAAGCTTATAATTTCGACAGTCCCAGACAAATACTTGGATAATAAGAGAATGTAATTACATATAAACAGGTCACATGCAGAGTTTCCCCGGGGTGGGGGGGGGCGGGGCCAACCTTCTTCTCTGTCGTTTGCTAATGTCTGTTGCTGGGAAGAACAAAAGAATAATTAGCAATTTCATGATTAGGGATTTGTTTGGACTTTGATTACCAGCTAAATTAATAATTTATTTTTATAGGCTAGATGTTCAGCTTAAAGTCACATGAGTTTGCATGCAAGGTAAATACTTCTGAATTTTCACACTTTTTTGGGGTATAATATCAGGGAGCCAGATTGGATTAAAATTTGGTGGAAACATCATTAACCTACACAAATCACTTCCTTAAACTAAAAGAGATAATTAATACTTACATAGCATTTATTAAGTGCCAGGCATTGTTCTAAGATACACCAACCGCCCCTCACAAACACACACATATAATTCATTTATTTCTCTCAAGAAACCCTATGAAGGGCATACAACCACATGTGCATAAATAAATGAAGGGTAACAGAATGTGTCACCTGAAAATATACTACTTTGGCATAAGGAGTATTTTGAGCTAAAGGCACTTGAAAACAGCAGGTGCAAAAGGGTACTCTGTTTCTCCCCTTCCTTCCTGAAAGCAGGAGATAAAAATCGCATGTGGAAGATGTCCTCCTTGTACCAGGAGGAGAGAAATAGCCTTCTCACCAGAGTCGGAAGTGGAGGTGGAGAAATCTGTGCAAACCGACCTTTTCAGAGTAACTCATCTTCCTTTGGCTCTCCGTGCGTTCTAGTTACTTTTCCACAACGGTCTCTCTTTGTTCGCCCTGATATATGGGCACTGAGGTTTGCCCCTTCTTTGGGTCTTCATTTTTCTGTAGGGGCTCCCATGGACCTGTAAAAGTCTGTATGCTTTTCTCCTGTTAATCTGTCTTCTGTCAGTTTAATTCTTGGGCCCAGCTGGAGCCCCTAAGACGATAAAGTTTTGCCTCTCCTACCCTGACAAATTTGATGGTGCGGCCCAGTGGAAGTGTTAATAGAATTCTTTCTCTTGCAGGGGACTTAAGGGATGGTGGTGACCAACAGTCACACATTTATCAAATACCTACTGTAGGGCAGATAATGGAGATGCAAAGATGGTTAAGACCTGATCCTTGGCCCAAGGCTTCCCTTCTAGAGAGAGGTGGGCTTGAAAACAGGTGAGTGCACAGGGCAGTGGGTTGCCAAGGTGGAGACCCCTGAGAGTGGGGTGGGCATGCAGTCCTGCCTAGATCCCTCACAGAGGACTTGACACTGGATTCTTGGGTTGTCTTCTTCTAGAAGGTAATCTGTGTGGGTTGAAGGCATGTCTAAAGATTTCCCCAGTTCTAAGCATGTACTTGAGGCAATTCGGTGTTTTTAGCTGTGGTCTTTTACCAAGAAGAACCGTGATCTCTGTTATAAGCAACTATGACAGGGCATTGCCAGGCTTGTTCCTTCTAATGGAAAGCTCTAGGTTAGCACCAGGAGGCAGAGAATGGGGGCAATGTCCTTCAGGTAAAAGGAGAAGAAACTAGAGGTCTCTGGAGATAGACTGAAACCTCCTTCCACTAGCCCCCTGCTCTGTTCATGAAAACATCCATTGGCAACAGACCCCGACATTGACCCAATATCTAGAGTAATGAGAGTACAAAAGGTGACAACCAAGGGGAAATTAGTACTTTTGAGAATTGTATAATCTAGTGATTTTAGCCGCTGTTTTACAGTACTTAGCAAATATTTTTGAAGTGCTAAAACATGCCGGGGCCTGCAAAGCACTTCATGACATCAGTGTATTAGAAATTAGACCCTATGGATGGTGTTGTCCACCACAGTGTACTTGCATGTGTGTGCACACACATATGTGTGTGCTTGTGTGTGCATGTGTATGTTTGAATGTGTGTGTGTATGTGTATGACTTAACAGTCTCAAATAGCAACATGTGATGTCTACGTCCCAACATAATTTACCTAAAACCTTTCACCTAATCTCGTAAGGTCAGGCTCACTTTCACATACACACTGGTAACTACAGTTACACACTTCCTATGGTTGTCTACTTATGTTGGCGCCATTATGGGTAATTCTTTCCCTAAAGCACGTTATACATTTTCATGATAACATTTTAGATTTTCAAGCATTTTCAGGTCACTTGCAATCTTTCCTAACTTTAAAAAAGGGAGTGAACTGAACACGTTATTCAAATCATGAATTTCTGAAGACTCATGGAGTTGGTTGTTCCTGGCCATAATCTTGAATCATGCTTTGCATCTTAATTTTGTCTAAGGAATGTGCCTAATGGAAATATTTGGCCATTAACCCCATAGAACCTTTATCAGATACCTGGTCATTTGCCTCATAAAAGATCAATAGCAATCATAAGAAAAGTCAAATTTTCCAATTAGAATATATGTCATCTTTATGAAATGGAGACAAGTCGTGAATTCTTCAGCCTCACAGCCCTGAAGAGTACATACCACTTGATTGCTGCCTCCCTGCCCGCTGTATTCTTTGTCTGCATTAGGGGAGTTCCACTGATGGTCCTGAAGTGATCATCCTTCCTGCACCAGGGAAGTTTGAGAGAATGACTCTGTCACAGAGAGTGTACACAGTGCTGTAAGGAATTCCCTTCCTAGAATCCTGGAATCCTGCCCTGCAGGGTGGCCCAGGGATTTGAGAAGATGTCAGCATCGAAAAAAGGGTACCATTTCTCACCTCTCTTAAATAAGATTGTTATCACGTGCTTCCGCCACATTTTTTGAAATGAATTCTGAGAAATTAAGACGTATTCTTCACATACCAGTACAAAAATCTTCCTGAGACAAATGTTGGTGAAGATGTGGAGAAATTGGAATTCTCCTTCCATTGCGGTGGGAACGGAAAATGGTGCGGCCACTTTGGAAAACAGTTTGGCATTTCCTCAAAATGTTACATATGCCCTTTGACCCAGCAATTCTACCCCTAGGTATATACCCAAGAGAATTGGAAACTGTTAGGTGAAAACTGCCTAGGCAAAAACTTTACACAAATGTTCTTATCAACACTATTCATAATAGCCAAATTGGAAATAACCCAAATGTTCACCAACAGATGGATGGATAAACAAAACGTGGTATATTTGCACAGTGGAGTAGTCGATATTTTATAAAAAGAATGAAGCTCTGATACATGCTACTACATGGATGAACCTTGAAAACATTATGCTGAGTGAAAGAAGCAGTAGCAACAGGCCACATATTGTGTGATTCCATTTATACGATATGTTCGGAGAAGGCGAATCTGTGGACACAGAAAGTAGATAAGTGGTTGCCAGGGGATTGGGAGGACTTTGGAGGGAAATGGGTTGAGACTGTAATGTTTTATTTTGGCACGATGACAATTATAGCGTGATAATGATTTCACAACTCCACAACTATACTAAAAACCACTGAATTGTATACTTTAAAAGAGTGAAGTTAGAGGTTGTGAATTATATTTCAATAAAGCAGTTATCACAAATCTTTTTGAGCTGCTTTCCAGAGTCCAAGCCTGTGCGTCGGTAAATTCCTGTAAACGATCACGATTTAACCAGCTGCTCTGAGATGTATTATAGCCTGAAGATAAAATAAAACATAAAAAAAAATCTTTAAAGACAACAAAGCAATAAGAAGTGATTTTTTTCCCCCACATGTGTTGGAATTCCATGTTTTCAAACATCGGAAGGGAATCATCCATAAAATGAATCAGAATGATAATAGATATGTTTTTGCAGTGCTTTCACAGATGGTCTTATTCAAACACATTCCGGGTGATGATAGATACAGAAACTTACAGAGTTAGAGTGTACTTGTGAGACTCTGGGTTGGGGATGAGACCAGGGAGCAAGTTCTCTGAGGGGCATTTCTTGTTTGTTTTTACCTTTTCCAGGGCAAGGATTACATGTGAGTTGAAGGAAGGATTAAATGGGTTACCGCTTTCTGAGGGGGCACCTTCAACCAGCAATAAAATAAATATCGTTTTATCTCTGAGATAATACAATCTTAAAGAATCGCCCATTTCAGAATGTGGTAGGCACTTGGTAAATGTTTCATGAAGGCCTGTAGGAAGTAATAAACCTGTGAACAGATAAGTGTGGAGTCTGTACCGGTGGCTGTCAGAGCAGAGCCCCAGTGCACTTCTAAAATTAGCTTCTCCTTTGCCTTCAACGTAATGGATTGGAATTTTGGAACATTTTTAAGAAATGAAAGGATCCACAAATATTTGTGGTCTGGTTTAGGTGCAGAGTATGTACCAAAATGTTCTCTTGTTTCCTAATTGTATCATCAGTGATGCTAAGAACTTCAAACTCGATGGCACGGATGGCAAGCTGCAGCCCTCCAAACCAAAAGAAAGAACAATGTTTCCTGAAAGTATCCTGCAAGGTCATTATTTGGGAGTGAAACCTAGTTCCCAGTTATATCATGAGGTTAGAAAATGCTTTTATAGGAAGTAAAGTTACATTGAGTCAACATGGGACTTTTCACCAGTCTTTAACTGTTGGTTTTCCCTTACAAGCCCAGGAAAAACAAGATTCCCTAAAAATATGTGTACTTTAAAATTTCCCCAAAAGGGAAGCATATATTGTGTGCAGGGGGTGACGGAAACCAAGGGGAATGTGGTTTCTGACTATTTTCCTATGCTCTTCATTATTTGAGATCCCTGTGACGTTTCGAGTCGCTTGCCTTTTTGAAAATATTTTAAAGCAAAAATCAGCAGTCTTCCCTCATGGTATTGAATTGGCCAAGTTTATAGTTATTAGAATCTGATCGTTTATTGATTTAAAGACCATGAAGGTCATCATTGAACTTTCTCTAAAATAACCAACAAACAATGAGTCAGTTCACACTAGCCGTTGGCTGCACCAGCATCAATTTACGAGGTCAGAGCTCATAGCCCAGGAGCGCAGAAATGTCGGTCAGATCAATAGATGTTTAAACATTCTGAGAATTCCTTATGGGTTTATTTACATGGATTTGCACACTCCGAGATCAGGTAAGTATGTCAGACTTCTCATGGGGAAACTCTTGAGTTAAACTTAGGTATGAAAGTATTATAATATTAGTCCATATCATAGAGCGTTTTACAGGTAGAAAACTATACAGTGTGCTAATTCTCTTACTTCTAGAGCTTAAAAGGTTGTTGTAGTTTTGCCTGATTATGCAGTACCTTCTTCTCATCCTTTCAGAGCTCATCCTAACTCATAGTAGATGTGAGACCCCCATCACCTCCATTCTCAGTGATGTCTCCACCTGATCTAGTTCATGAGCTCCCGTCCAGCCAAACTCTTTAATTCTCGACGCTCTGATTTCGCTGCCTCTACTTCCACATCCTGGCATTTTTCCTCCCATCAAAATCTCAGGAGCCATTCCGCCACCCCAAATCTATGTCTTTTGTAAAACGGTCTCTGAATAACAGATTACAAGTATATCACCCTCCCCCGAACTCTTAGCCCTTATTCTCAGTATCGGACACGTGGCAAGCACGTTAACAACTTTGTTTTGAAGTTAAACGTGGCATGTTGTACCCAGTGCGAGATGATACATTCCTGGAATTCACAGACCATCCTAGTGGATTTCTGCACGTGATTTCACTTCGCACAGGGCAGCCTTGCAGTGACTGTTTGTGGGCTGCCTGAGTGGAGGAGAGGAGGGGAACACTGAGGCAGTTTCTCAACTACGAGGTGTCTGAGGGTGAATGATTAAACCAACGCAGGACACATTCCATTTTTCCTTTCGACCCGTGCTGTTGTTTTGGAAGTTGATGTCCTCCAGTCACTAGGTGGTCAGATGTATAGATATACTCCCTTGAAATGTACCCCCAGAGAACTTTGATCGTCACACACAGAGCAAAGATGAGGACAGGTCTGAGACCAGCTCCCTCATTTTTTGCAAAGAGACATACTTTACGTAACACCCCTTGGTCACAAAGTGGCCATCCATTGCTCAAAACAGTGTTTAAAATTTCACTCCAGAATGCTTCCAAGGAAGCCAGGATGAATGTATTTATCTTGGGGTGACAGTGAATTTGAATTTGCAAGTGAAATTGTAATTTGGGTTTCTCTTACACAGCAGGATGTGATAGCAACCAAGCCACAGGATTTCCGTAAGTACCATAAACACATTTAACCAGGTAGATTGTTTTCAAAAGGTTCCGACACAGGCCACTTGGGTACAAAGGGTCAAACGCAGTCCAAACAAATGCATGACAGTAATAGGTACAAAGGGCTCGTGTCCTTGGTAAATGGTTAATCATAGGCTATCATAAACAAAAATGTTCTATACATTTGATAAACAGGTTTGTAAAAGAGCACGGGAAACACAGAAGAAAGGCACATTTTTCAAAATTAAATGTCAGTCATAAGAGAGAGCTGGGTGCTATCTGGGGGCTTTTATATCTTTGAGGGGTTTTTGTTTAATAATTGGAGTCGGACTGGGGTGGCTGCGTCTACACCCGCAAGTTAGTAACATATATGCATCCGTAATTGAAATGCACCCTTAGCATTCTTATGTATTTCTTTCATTCTCTTCTGTTCTCCATTCAGTAGATTATTTCATGCACGCCCACTCCCAGAAGGCATCGAGGGAACATCACTTTTCTTTCTGTACATCTTCTCCTTGTGGGAATGAGAGGGCAATTAGCCATGGCAGCTACTGAGGTGGAAAGGCTGTTATACCCAGTTTGCAAAAATAAAAACAAAACCCTTTGTCACATCTTCAGAGTAGCCTAAGAATAAAAGTGACTACTAAAAAAGGAGAACAACTTTTGCTTTTTTTCACAGATGTGCTGAATGACATAGCCAAATGCATGTGGTCTGCTTGGAAGATTACACAAATATTTTCCAGTAATTTTCCTGTAGGTTGGAGCACTTCTGAAGCTTAATTTTAGGAATTATAATTGAGGACCACTTTACAAGTCATATAAGAAAACCATTTCTTTCCTTTGCATGAGAGTCAACCAAAGTATAGCTACGGTCAACCTTCTTGGTATGGAAAGGGGGAAGGAAGCCCACGGTGGACACAAAACTGATGGCAACAGAGAAATCCGTGGGCCAACCAGAAGGCAGGCAGGCTTCCATGACTCACGGAACAGGTCATGAAAATGCAAAGGAAGTGGCCCTTGTGATGACAGGGCTTTCAAGTGGTCACATGTCAATGGCAATGCTTGAGAAATGGTCCCTTAGCCTTGTCATTGGGGGACAAGACAGAAGGAGCCCCTCTTTCTTTCCCACCACATCCCCTCCTCCCCAACCATGGTCCTCGAGTCTTGCCTCTGTGGACAGTGAAAACAACAACGAACACACAAAAAACACATTAATTCCAGGAGCCTTTGGTCATGAAGTGTCCAATACCTGGTTGAAGCATGGGGAAAAAAAGGAATAAAGAAACGGGAAGGCAGAAAATATGGACCCACATGTCTCCTAAAGGACATTCTTTCCTTTATGTGAATAATATTTTTTTAAAAGAATTCTAGAACCTATATTCTCTTCTCCTCCTGCCAAGAGTACAGGGTCTGAAGCCTCCATAAATGGAATTGCCCATGGGAAGCGCTTTTCTTCCATGATGTGCCACAGCTCTCCGGGTGGGTGTGCACTAGGTCTGGTCTCCTGAGGTCCCGCTCCTGCACTGACCCCTACGTACCCCTGGACTCTGGGGTCCCTACTAGCGACTGCTCTTGGTTCCCTTCTGCACCCCTGGACTGGATCATGGCAGCCAAAGCCCAGGGGTTTTGAACGGATATTACAGATTCTCTGATTCTGTTACCTTTTTATGCTGGAATTGTCGATACAACATTCTTTTGCGAGGTTCTCCAATCCCCCAGGACTCTTCCCTTTGGAGAGAAATCTCAGCCTCCTAAAGTGATGTAAGTATTAAAGGAGACAATGCACAGAACTCGTGTAGTGTGGGGCTGGGGCATCGCACGAACTCGTTTGATGGCTTATGCCACCTTCAGAAAGCTCAGACAAGCCTTGCCTGGTCACGGCAGTTCCTGACCTGAAAGTGGATCCCTGTAACTTCATTGCAAACTACAAAACCATGATGACCCTTGAAGGTCCCTCTTATCAACTTCCTGCCTTTTCAAGCATCCTTGTTTTCAACTGTTCTTCATAAGATATGATTCTTCTCTCCTAGTAGGTTCCAGTCTATTTTTTACCTACCACACTAATATTTTAAAATTACCATTTTGATGGATATATTAGTTTTTACGTACATCAACCATCAAGTTGTACACCTTAAACATACAATTTTTTTTTTTTTTTTTTGCGGTACGCAGGCCTCTCACTGTTGTGGCCTCTCCAGTTGCGGAGCACAGGCTCCGGACACGCAGGCTCAGCAGCCATGGCTCACGGGCCCAGCCGCTCCACGACATGTGGAATCCTCCTGGACCGGGGCACGAACCCATGTGCCCTGCATCGGCAGGCGGACTCTCAACCACTGCGCCACCAGAGAAGCCCTGAACATACAATTTTTAATTGTCAACTATACTTGAATAAATCCAGGAAAAATATTATATATATATATATATATATATATATACACATATATATATATATCATAGTGCTATAGTTTACTTTTTAAAAAACTTACGCTTCCCTTTTTAAAATGCTCTCAAGTGATGTTTTAAATGATTCCAGTTAATGATGGTGATAGAGAAAGGAACCCTTCTACACTGTTGGCAGGAATGTAAATTGGTGCAGCCACTCTGGAGAACAGTATGGAGGCTCCTTAAAAAACTAAGTTGCCATATGATCCAGCAATCCCGCTCCTGGGCATATACCCAGAAAAGACGAAAACCTTAATTTGAAAAGACACTTGCACCCCAATGTTCATAGCAGCACTATTTACAATAGAAAAGACATGGAAGCCACCTAAATGTCCATCGACAGATGAATGGATAAAGAAGATGTGGTGTGTGTGTATATATATGTATATATATATATATATATATATATATATACACACATATATATATATATAAAAAAAACCTATAATGGAAAAGAAGAATTCGAAAAAGAATATACATGTATGTATAACTGAATCACTTGCTGTATACCTGAAACATTGTAAATCAACTATACTTCAATAAAAATAAATAATAAATAAATAAATAAATAAATAAATGATGGTGTTATGTGTGAACTCTCGTTATAGACCACATGCTGTACCAAACCTATTCCATTCACATCCATCCTCTGTTTATCGTCAGCATTTTATAATTGAAAACCACGACCAAGCCACGCTGTATATAGGCTCAAAACTGACCCAAGTTCATTGGGGACGAGATGGACAAAGCCAAGATTCAAACCCAGGTCTGACCCGTTCCAGAGCCTGGGCTCTTCTCTGCATTCTGGTCTACTTTTCCGTTTCTCTGTTTTATTCTGCTTATGGCTAAAAGGTTCTTTTATTGCCTGGTAACATTTTGTTAAGTCCAGCTCTTCAGAATGTTAGCCTCGTGCCCATGTTCCAGAGGTCCACCTTTCTTTCCTACACTTATCTTCGGTTATATTCCATTTTGCAAAATCATGTCCATGAAGTGCCAGGAATCTGAGCCTGTAGATCATCTATCTGGCTGATACCTGTCAGTCAATTTCATGTTTCAGACACATTCCATGTTTCTTCGTTTGAATCAGGGTTGCCTTTCAAGTCTCGTTTCTTGGGATCTACTTACCTTTCCATCAGAAATTTTGAACTGCCTTACTGATGCTCCGATTACACGTGCGACTTTGGAGGGCCTTTGCTTTTTTTTTTTTTTTTTTTTGTCTCTGCACCCCCCCAGGGCACCCAGTTCTTCCTCTTTATCAACGAGTAGTCACTCTCAATGTCTCTTCTAAAACTGGGGTGATGACCCATCAGTATGAGGAGAGAGGACCAGCTGGCCGCACCCTCTGCGTTCAGCCTGACAGTTCTAAAGAGTTGAGTTCTCCAACCATCTCTCTATTTTGCCTCTGTGTAAAACTTAAAAGCTATACCAGGATCACAGCCTTGAGTTTTCTCTTCTCTTTCATCCAGTGAGTGATTTGTGATGTGCTCTCTGACATATTAATACGGCCTTTGATCTTCACCGAGATCCTCTCCTACACGCCCAACCGTTGAGCTTGCAGTGTTTCTCAAAGCACAGCTCCATCTTTTTTATGGGCGTATCCATCTGTTACGGCTGTTGTCACAAAGGACCACAAACTGGGAAGCTTAAAATCACAGAAATTTATTGCCTCATAGTTCTGGAGGCCAGAAGACCCAAATCAAGATGTTGGGAGGGCCATGCTCCCTCTGAAACTTAGGTAGAAGAACCCTTCCTTGCCTCTTTCGGCTTCAGTGGGAGCTGTTCCTAGACATTCCTTGGCTCTCAGATGCATTGATCTCTGTCTCTGTCTTCACATGACACTTCAGGTGTGTCTCTCTCTTCTATTTATGAGTCATTGGATTAGGGGCCCACCCTAATGATCTCATCTCAAGATGATCACATCTGCAAAGATTCTATTTCCAAATAAGGTCACATTTACAGGTGCTGGGAGTTTGAAGATTTCAACCTAGCCTTTCCGAGGACACCATTCAACCCATAAGAGTGTGTAAACCTGCTTCTTTTTAAGAGTCTATACTCTTTGTCACCAAACTCTAGTCATAAATCTCACTGGGTCCAAAGCTCAATGTCATTCGTAAGATTACATTTACCACCTTAAATGATAGCCTCAAATTCACATTATTTATTATGCATTGGGTGTTGACCAATAGACATACAAGTCCACACTCTTGTTTTGCTCTTTCTCTTACTCCTACATAAGTATTTGAAGACATTAGCACCCCGACGTCCACATCCTTCTGCGTTGCACTGAGCATCCACCACGCGCCAGGCTGTGTACTAGAAGCTGGAGGAGCAATGAGACCAGATCTGTTGCTGCCCCTTCCAGCACGGAGTTTAACCTCAGTAGCAGAGATGACACCGAACACATCTGAAGGGGAAGTGGAGGAAGCCCCGTCCTCTCCTCACCAGACCTGGACCATAGATAAGCCACCTAACTTCTCTGTGCCTCAGTTTCCTCATCTGTTAAAAGGGGATAATATGAGTAAAAATTTCATAGGGTTTTTGGAAGGACTGACTACATGAATCCACATGAGATTCCTAGAACAGGGCCAGTGCATAGCCAGTGGTCTCCAAGTGCTAGTTATTATTAGGTAGAGAGGTCTAACCTCACCCGGGAGTAGGAAGCCCTCCCTGCAGAAGTCAGGGGAGCTAGACCTGCGGGCCCTGCCAGGAAAGACAGCAGAGGGGGGACCAGACCTTTCAGGGCAGCTTCTTACGGAGAGGAAGTGAAGCTGAGCATCTCCTCCTCACTCGTGAGTTTTGTTTGAGCATCCTGCTTGCTGCCTCTCCTTAACCAGCATGGCCCCTCGTAGAGGAGCTGACTGTCAGGCAGACACTGCCTTCCCATGTATCTCTAGCAAAAAGACCACCCAGCTCAACGCCAAGCCACCTTCTGATTCTGTTTTTTTTAATAAATTTATTTATTTTTTAAATTTATTTATTTTTTTCCTGCATTGGGTCTTCACTGCTGCACGTGGGTGGGCTTTCTCTAGTTGTGGTGAGCGGGGGCTACTCTTTGATGCAGTGCACAGGCTTCTCATTGCGGTGGCTTCTCTTGTTGCGGAGCATGGGCTCTAGGCGCACGGGCTCAGTAGTTGTGGCACGCGGGCTCAGTAGTTGTGACTTGCGGGCTCAGTAGTTGTGGCTCGCGGGCTCAGTAGTTGTGGCCCACGGGCTCAGTAGTTGTGGTGCACAGGGTTAGTTGCTCCGCGGCATGTGGGATCTTCCCAGACCAGGGCGCAAACCCGCGTCCCCTCCATTGGCAGGTGAATTCCTAAGCACTGCGCCACCAGGGAAGCCCCCAAGAGCTGATCCTTGTCTTAGCAGGCTGCACTACTTTGTCAGTGGAACACCTGACAAGAGGCTGCCTCCCATGTGGCCTCCAGCCACAAGTACTCCACAATCCTGCCTGGAGAGAACGTCTGGGCATCTTACCAACACTGCCCTCTGGAGACAACGTTTCCCAGGACACACGTTGCTAAGCTCTTCTCTGGAACCCCTGTTCTTTTCCCGTCTTGCATGATTGACAATGTCCAGAACATAGTGGCTGGAACTTTAGCACCCTAGGACTTTCACTGTTTTGAGGACCCCAGCCTCTGATGGGACTCTTCCATCTTCACGATGTTCACACAGGTCAGTGTTGGGATTGTCTTTATGTCAGGAGCCCTCAACTTGATAGGATGTATCTGAGGACATCCTCCTGAAAAACCACAAGTATTTCCTACCTGATCTTACTCCTATGTGACTTTAGGCCAGGGGTCTGCACTGTTTTTCCTTAAAGGGCCAGGGAGTAAGTTTTAGGCTTTCAGGTCCTGTGGTCTTTGTCACACCTGCTCAGCTCTGCTGTTGTAGCTCAGAAACAGCCAGAGGCAATGTGTAAATGAATGGGGAAGCCATGTTCCAATAACATTTTATTCATACAGAGGTTCAGCAAGTAGGATTTGCCTGTGGGCCGTAGAATGGCCCCCCCCCCCGCCTGAGCCAATAATATTTCCTCTGGGGAGTCAAAGTTGTTATATCCAATATGGAACCATCGTGGGTTCGTGATTCAGCTCAACACAATGAAAACCAGAATCTCTTTCCTACTAAAATGAGCTCCTTCCCTGGATTTCCCTACGTGTGAAAATGGTAGCGACATTTTCCAACTCATACGCATTTAAAAACATGAGGTTAAATATTTGATTCGTCCTTAATGCTAACTGCCATGTATCTCGCATCTGCACGCTTCCATTTTCATAGCTGCCACAGTCATCTGTCTTCATCCTCTTGCCTTTGGGACCGACCCATTTGCCTTCACTTTCTCTCTGCACCTCATCCGTAACATGGCTTTGGCGTTAATCATTCCTAAAATTTGCTTTTATCCATCCTCTCCTGTCCAGTCTTCAAAACCTACCAGACTCTGAACTCAGTCTGCCTCTCCCCTTGTCTCATCCCCCACATAACTCCACTGATGCTGTCTTTTTATTTCTGAATCACTTTGTTGAGGTAGGATTGACATGTGAAAAGCTGTGGATATTTAAGGTATGAAACTCGGTGGGTTCGGGGATAAATATATACCAGTGAAACCATCACCACCACCAAAACCACAGACATCTCCATCACCCCAAAGTTTCCTCCTGTCCCCATTATTATTATTATTGCTAGTGTGTGTGTCTGTGTGTGTAAATAACACTGAACATAAGATCTACCGCCTTAGCAAATTCTAAGTATACGGTGCAGTGCTGTTAGGGGCAGGCACCACGCTGAGCAGTAAACCTCCTGCCTCACTCATCCTGCGTAACCACAGCCTCGTACCCTTCGACCTGCATCTCTCCAATTCCCCCTCCCCACAATCCCTGGCAACCATCATTCTACCATCTGTTCCATGGGAAGCGTTCTCCATCTGAACACTTATGTCACCATTTGGGGTTCTTAACTTGCATATTTAGTTCTCCATTTCTTCCACCCTCACTGCAGGTATTTTTCCAGTCTCGAGGTGAGATGTTTTATCCGTATGTAACATCATATGCAAACCATAGAATCATTTTAATGGCCATACTTTGAAGATCAGTTTTCAAGAAAATAAAGTATACTGCCGATACTCGGTGGCTTGAAAATATTTTTAAATTACTCTTGACTATAAAGAGAAAGCAAGCAAACTCTTTCTTTCTTGAAATGGAATAGTTTCCAGTGTACCTCTTCAGGATCACACCTGTGTGGACCAGAAGGAAATGCTGATTCTGATTTAGCTTGTAGGAACATTCAAATGGTTGAATTGAATTCAGTATAATAAAAACAAAATGAACAAATAAATGCCAAACTGCACGATCTCAGTTTGTGGGTGACTCTAAAGTGGATAGTGCTTGTGTTTATTTCTTGTTCTTTACACACGTGTGGTCTGTTTCTCTGTGGGGCTTGGGATTATGTCTGGTACAAACCCCCGATGGGACTCTGTCCATTAAGAAAGTCAGCTCAAAGGGACAGTGACAGAGGCATTTAGACATTCAAGCACATCCACAAATTAGGCAGCGTTCTCTCTGCAGAAGCTGGTCATGGGTGCCAGCCAGTCTCCAGCCCAGGGGAGATGGCCTCAGATGCTGGCTTTCAAGTTCCTTGACTTAAAGAAAAACCAAGCAAAAAAAACAATCAAACTCCCTCACGTTTCAAAAGCTAGCCCTGGGCTTCCCTGGTGGCGCAGTGGTTGAGAGTCCGCCTGCCGATGCAGGGGACGCGGGTTCGTGCCCCGGTCCGGGAAGATCCCACATGCCGCGGAGCGGCTGGGCCCGTGAGCCATGGCCGCTGAGCCTGCGCGTCCGGAGCCTGTGCTCCGCAACGGGAGAGGCCACAACAGTGAGAGGCCTGTGTACCGCAAAAAAAAAAAAAAAAAAAGCTAGCCCTCTTCCTTCTGTTCCTTTTCTAAGCAATTGGATATGGTGCCTGTCAACACTTGTTAGGATTCAGAGACATCACTTGAGTTAATCTCCCAATTTTAATCTACTTCCTTTCTTACAAACACACCCCAGGTCTAAGCGCATCTGTTGCAATGCCTTCGTGATTCTTCATTCTCTCCCCATAACGTGAAAGAAGAAAGACACAACTCAACTTGTCTCATTGATACCAGTCTACAGCTTGCCATCACTTTCCCACATGAGTGAGAGCACAAAACTTTTTCTCTCTTGAAATGGAATACAGCTTCCAATGTGCCTCTTCTTTCTGTCCTCTGGAAGAAATGTCCATAACTATGTATTCATAGAAGGACACACTCCCAGTCAGCTCTGAAGATGGACCGGAGAGCCAGACTAGGACATGGCATCGGGCTTCTGGGGCAACTCCTCTGGAGAAGGGGAAACTCTTGTCTGCAATGCTGACAGTCTGGACATTTGCCACCTCCGAAGTGGGCCAGTTGGGAAAAGGACTAGTCAAGTGTGTATCTATTATTGTTGAAGGGGGTCCACTATTGAATATAAACGGAGAGACCTTTTTTTTGATCCCAAGTAGGTCATTACAGCCATTCAAACTGTGGTGACGGATAAATGGCAAATTGCTGTTTCCAGACATGACGAGCTAGGAAATGACCTCTGAAAGGAGTCAGAGCCATCGAAAATCAGTAAGCCGATGTCAGAAATACCACCCATTTTTATTTGCTTTTCACATATCCATGATAAAAGTGTTAATCTGGTAAGAGAGATCTGTGGGTACCACACCTTTGGGCTCACACACCGACGTATTCTAGCACTGAAAGATGATACTATGGACGCCGAGTAATTCATGGGGACCGGAGTGGCTGGACCTGTCAGGTGAGGCACCTGGCAGCCCTAATGTACTACAGGTGCGTAACGAATGTCCTTTGGACAGCGGTCACGGCTACTATTTGCATTAGGTTGTCGCGGTGACTCTGACGCTCACATTTTTGGCAGCAAATTGACTTTTCTTTTCCCCCCAAGTGGGTTTGGTTATAAAGCGAGGCATAGCATATTAATGGCTGATGTTCACGTTGGAAGATTAAATTGAAGGCACTGAAATTCAAATTGGCTATTAAGATGTAGACATAGGAACATTAAAAAGAGAGAGAGAAGCCACAGACTCTAAGTTACCCCAATGGCTCATCTCAGCCAGTGCTCCCCCTTCTAAGGTAAGAAGTCATTTGATCTGTGATCCCCCATCGACCCTGACCCCACCTCCAGCACTGTCTCCACCTCTGTCTGTCAATCTCTTCTGTTCTTCATTGTTTTCTTTTCCTATATGCTTTCCTTGTAGCTTTACTCCATCCTTAAATGAGAACATGCTTTCGTAAATAAGAGTCTGTTCACATTGAATATAAGCTTTATTCACTCAGAAGATGTCAGAATTCCTTGGATACTCATCAGGTTCCTCACCAGGGTATCCAACTTGTGCTCATCAGGAAGGATATCCAGACAAAGCATGGAGAAGCTGCAGCAACAAGCAACAGCAACCCCACCCCGTAAAAAAAAGAATCAGAGAAAAATGACCTTTCTTTGGCCTCTCTCCTGCATTCCTAACCCCTGTCGCTTCTAATCATGGTGTCCCAATCGTTCCCATCTCCTCATGGTGTTGCTACTTGGATGGAGGTTAAGATAGAATTGAGGAAAGGCCATCTGCTTCACTCAGTCTCCTGGTTCAGATGTCAATCTTGTCCGGAAACATCCTTCCCGACACACCCAGGAACACGTTTGGCCAAATGTCCGGGTGTCCAGTGATTTAGTCAAGTCGACTCATAAAATCAACCATCACACCTCCTGACCCCAATCCCTAGCTCCTTTAAAGATATTTTAATAGTAGAACAAGAGGGTTGCATCTCCTTCTCAGGCCTCTGTTGGAATCTGTTAGGTATATAAGGAAATGGATGATACCCACCAACAGAGTGAACTGTGGGTAATCGTGTGTGTGAGATTAATGAAATATGTGATCTAAACAAGCAAGTTCACAATAAGCTTTTACAGTGTTTTGCACACCAAGTAACTGCGAGTACATCGAATATAATTTGCCTTTCCAAATAAACTGACACACACAGGTCTTCCTGTGTCCTGAACTCGAAGACTTCTCTCTGAAAACAGCCCTGGGCACATTCTAAAACCTCTGTGAGCCAAGCAGTGTTGAAATTATTCTTCATACCATTTCTCCTTCCTGGGAGTAAATATCAGAGGGAAAGGCAATTTACATGCTGCTTATATGTCTGCCCAGTTTCACAAGATAAACCAGCCATGCTCTGAGAGAAGGATGGGCCTGGTGTGGATGGAAATGCACTTCAACTCTCCCGCTGGTGCAGGTCATCGGCCTGCAATTAAGAAAGATCTCTCGTGGAGAAACATACCCTCATGCACACACATGCACACACACGTGTGTGCACACAGAGCAACTAAGAAATGAGGAGGGAAGGGAAAGATACGAGTTGAAAAGCCACGGTACCCCCGGGACTTCTACTTTTCGTAGGCAATTTTCATGTCAATGGGAAAATAGAAAATGTGAATAAGAGTTGTTTTTCAAACCCGAGGGAAGATTCTATCTTTACCCCCAATTCCGGTGTATTCTGTGAGAGCTGTCAGTTTAGGGAGGCTTTTTCAGTGAGGTTCCTAGCTCACCTTTCCTTGGATGGGGGCTGCTGTCACATACATAATAGAATCTCTGCTCCTCTCCCTATAGCTTGAATGTTACAGAAATCTATAGCTTTACTATTTTAAAGTTAGAACTGTTACCCAAAACTCAGATCTTTTCCTTAGATAAAGTAACTCCTGGGTACCATTTTGACAATTTCCTTTCTCTTCATGGTAGGTGATTAGGAGGACCCCAGGGGATTGTACTAATTTAAATTAATTCCTTTGTACCGAGACGATATTGGCTGGGTTCCTCCTTGCCATCATTTCTATAGTTCCTAAATTTTACCTCTCCCTAAGCCTCTCTTGGCCCCCAGCCAGATTTGAGGCCACGGCTCTCACCCATTTCCCTGCAGCTTAGTGGTCACCTCGAGCTCCCACTTTGCATCCCAAGATCCCCCAGCAAATTGCTTCCATGTAACGGAAGTTTGCTTTTTGTTTTATGATCTGGGATTAGCAGTGCTTTTATGCGGGTCTGCTTCCGTGTGTACCTTTGTTACTTGTTCCCTCCCGAGGGGGTCTGTCTTAGATGAAAGATCCAGGTGTAGATCTTGGCAAGTTATTTTGAATAATGGTTATCAGGGCCCCCTCCAATATTTCAAATAAATACTGTGGATTATAATAAAATGGAATCCTGAAAAAAAGCCTTAGTGTAACAGACGTCAGCCAGACTTCAAAACAAGTATTTTAATATTGTACTCGACCGTAAAATCATTTATTACTTGAATTAATTGTTACTTGGTTTATTGACATGATTCCCCTTAATATCAGACAAGAGTTCCAATGACATCATAGCTCACATACTGCATTTTGCTCACCATAGTAGTAGTTCTCTAGGGGTGCACTGTCTCACAGGGGGTCCAAGTATTTGGAAGTGGGGTGCTCTGCAGAAAGGTATTTCTGGGCTACATTACTTCTTTTTTTAAAATTAAAGTATACTGTCGTTGATTTATTATGTTATGCTCATTTCTGGTGTACAAAACAGTGACTCACATATATATATATTCTTTTTCATATTCTTTTTCATTATAGGCTATTATAAAATACTGAATATAGTTCCCTGTGCTATACAGTAGGTCCTTGTTGTTTATCTACTTTGTATATAATAGTGTGTATCTGTTAATACTAAATTCCCAGTTGATCCCTCCCTGCCTTTCCCCTTTGGTAACCACAAGTTTGTTTTCTATGTCTGTGGGTCTATTTCTGTTTTGTAAATAAGTTCATTTGTGTCATATTTTTTAGATTCACATATAATGTTATATGAGATTTGTCTTTCTCTGTCTGACTTATTTCACTTAGTATGATAATCTCTAGGTCCATCCATGATTGCCCAGATGGCATTATTTCATCCTTTTTAATGGCTGAGTAATATTCCAGTGTATGTATATACACCACATCTTCTTTATCCATTCCTCTGTCTATTGACACTTAGGTTACTTCCATGTCTTGGCTACTGCGTTCCTTCTTTATAAGGTCTTGGCATCCTTGAGACTTTCCCCACTAGGGCTGTGTAAGCAATTGCTCTACCTGGCTGTGAATTTTTTTCCCACTTTCCTCTGCAACCTTGCACAGACTCTATCACCATTGTGAACTTGCTGGAGGGGCGGGGGCAGAGGGAGATGCTATGTCATTGCTAACTATTGTAAGAAGGATCTCCATTGTTATTAAATGAACTGCCTGACCACTGTGGAGTAACAGAACTAAATTGTTGGTCCAGTCAGAAGAGTCACTTTGGAATGCTACAAACTTCTCCCTGAGATGCTGCTATCTCTAAAACACATCTCTATTCAGAGATATTTTCCAGTCATTTCCAAGGCAAATCCCTTTACTTATAACTACATTTCCTTTCACACCATAAACTATATTATTTGGCTTTACAACTGATCACTTTAATAAACTAGCATCAATATTTTTATAGTTGCCCAAAATTAAACTTTCCGTCAAAGTCTGATGATTTCATTCGCTCAGGATATTCAAGAGGCTGCACCCTTTGAAGAGAATTCTCAAAAGATGAGCTCCAAGAATGTTTTGAAGGAAAGAAGGACAATTGAATTAGACCATGGCCTCTCCGGGGATCACAGGGCCATTGACAGACTAGCTCGAAAGCTCCTAGGTTTGTGTTCAAGAGGACATCCTCCTCTGTACCATGGCAGCCCAAGGTGTGTAAAGAGAAAGGGGCTGGAACGAGAGCCGGGGCAGAGCCCGGCATGTGTACCCCACTCTCCTTTGGATATTGAAGGGCCCGGTTGTGACCTGACACATGACTCTTTCCAACCTGCCCCACTCATGGGGCATCATAGGAAGATTCAGGATCTGAATCGTGGATTCCCCTCCACTGTCTATAAATAAAATAAACAATAAGTTCGCTCCTCCGCCCACTGGGGCCCCTGGGAAAATGTCTAGTACCTTCTCGGGTTGCCTACCTCCGGCTGTACTTATAAAAATCAGCAGTGCTTTCTTTGGATACGAATGAAGTCTGTTTGGCTTAAGTAGCAACAAATGCAGTGAACCTTGAGAAATCATCTATCTTTTTCCTCTTTTGTTTTTCCTTTTGGCAGCTTTTCACAGGAATCTGTGTTTATTGGTTGAGGACAGATCTTTGTGTTCATAGTGAATGGAAAAGAAGTAGGAGGAAGAGGCAGTTAAATCAGGCACGAAAGGGTTCATTGACAAAAGTGGGTGTTTCTAAAACAGATTTTTTTTGTGGACTTAACGACCTTTCAAAATACGTGGACCCTCATAAGGTCTTTAAAAATCGGATAAAGTAACACGGCGATGGTGCCGCTGGTAATCGCAGCTCACAATGTTCGGGTTCGTAAAAGCAGGCTGCTCATTCGTGCCTTGGCATTTCTTTCCTTGGATTCTCAGACTTTGGCAGAGGCAGGGAACAGACCTCATTTTAAAGACAAAACAATTCGAAGGGGCTGATGGCCCATCAGTATCCCTGGACTGTAGGATGCTATCGAGACGCACAAAATCTCAGCGACTTGACTCAGCTCTCAAGGCCGAAAGGGTCGGTCTGGAGGATGGAACCAGGTCTTCTCACTCCAAAGCCACGTGGTCTCCGTTCTCTCGAGATAGAAGTTATCTAGTGTGCTTCGTCAAGTGGGATTTTCAAGGTGATTCTGGTTGGCACACAGATGCACCGTGTCAAGTCAGTGACGTCTCTCTCTTTTAAAACAAAACAACATGCCTCCCGGTTGTCCCCTTGTGCGTAGATGGTGGCGAATGATTGTTTGCCAAGCTTCCTATCTCCTCCCTTTCTGTGTTCCATTGAGATCATGGAAATGCCAAGTAAATAACCATGGAGTAAAATGCCTCGGAGAGTATTTATTTAAGAGTATTATTCCAGGATATGCACTCAGATAAAGACTTTGTGTAATGAATGAGTGGCTCCAGAGGCCAAGTACCAAGAAGTCATATTCTGTACCCAGTGTGTCCTGGTCAAGGTGAGGTCACTCAGGGTCCCCTCAGGACATGCCTTTAAAATAGGGTCACCTTGCCGAGCTCCGAATCCACAGGGGCCGACAGAAACTCAAGGAAGGAGCTTAGGAAAAATCCTGGGCCGTTGTCAGTTTGTCAAAATGTCAAAGTTGGAAACAGGCAAACTAAAATCGGTGGGTGCAGGAGGAACAGGGGAGGCCTTCTAGAACCTTCTAGAGGCAGTGTGCCCTGGCAGATGTCTGAGAAAGGCCATCCTGGGAAGGCCGGCCTAGGGCAGCCTGGAAAGCTCTGGAATTGGCAAACACTGGCAGCTGAGAGCTGGCTTCTCATTTAGTTATTCAAGGGCCCAAAGAAGCAATAGCAGCTTTTGCTTTTGGTGTCATGTGGCTTCTACGGGAAAGACAGGAAAACCATTGGTGTTTAGGAATTCAGGGTAATAGGTGCTAATATCCCCCTGTTTCCTACAAAGGCAGCCAACAAACAAAGTAAATGCTGACAGCCTGATATGGAATAAAACACAAAGCAGGAAGCACACGGATGTCTTTGCATATTTCATGATTATTGACTTTTTAAATTGGTTTTAAAATAAAAGCTTTCTGGATGAAATACAGGTTCGAGAGGATGGCCAGGAAATGTGGCTTCAACACCCCACTATTTCTCGTTCCTTCTTGCCTTCATGCATTCGCTCTACCATCCCCCCAATTTCCCGTAAACACGTATCTGTGCTGCAAATTGTTTTACCACCGAAAATGCCGTGGATGCGGCTAATGGTGTAATGAACAGATTTTTCATAAACAGACCCGTTTGTTCACCGGCTGCCTGTGAAGTAGGCTGTGAAGTGCTCGTGATAAAAGCACCATCGGGCCCAGCGCCATCTTCCTCAGGGAGCCGGGCTTCCCGTTTTACATAATAAGAACACAAAGAATCGTGTTTAATTGATATGGGAACACAGTTTATTGCTTTCCCTGATTTAGCACCTTTACCAAATGTAGTGGATTAGACTCCCCATTTCATTAAAGCAAGATTACTGGCCCTGTTTCATTATCAGTGTCTTGATTTTGGGGGAAAAATTATCTTCCACAAAGTTTTCGGTTACTTAATGATTACAGTGGGTAGCGATCGTAAAATTCACATGGAACTCTGGTAGAAATGCACACATGGTCTTTATGTCCAAGGTGTGGAGAAAACAAAAGGCTGTCTTTTTCTTTCCTTTATTAGATCGCCTTAGTGGGAGGAACCCTTCCCTCTCACCTGAGATGTGAGAGATGGTCCGTTGGTCATAGGCTGGGTGGTTCACAGCTGGTGTACGTTATTCTCAGGTCAGATGGGTACCAAAGCAATATGCATTTCACAGATGGGAAGACTGAGAAGGGCAGTGTTAGTAACTCTCTTGGGAAGAGAAAATGTGCAAGTTGAAAAGTGGAGAGGAGAATTTGAGATGCTCCGAACTTCTCATCAACCCCTCAACCCAAGACTTTTAAAAAATGGCAATTGGGTACCACCAAAGTGTTTGCTGATTGACACCAAATACAGTCTTTTCAGTCTCTCCTCTCTTGTCATAGACCCAAGAAAACCCTCTGTTTGTCTCTCCTGAATGTTCTGTTCCACTTGGACGCTTGCCTGCTTCCAAAAGATGATTGGTCACTTGCAGCCGGCGGCCCTGCAGCCACCAGCCAATGCGGCTGGTCCAGGCCGCCCACATCCGCGGGCGCTGCTGCCAGGGGACCAAGGGCACACCTGCTATCACATACCTTGTCCCTTCTTCTGTCTACACTGGGAAAGGGAAACTTACCCAGCAGCCAGAAACTGTGGGAGATGCTTCACAAAAGCACGGACTCTGTCTCCTGGGGGAGCTGGGGATGGAAAAAGGCATCCCGTGTAAAAGGCTAGGGCAGCCCTGCCCGCCTGGAGAGGACACACTCTATGCCAGCTCTGACTTGCATTCTTAGCAGAGTATGGACACTGATACCGTTATTTCACTGAATCTCCACTTCACAAGGTCTTGAACACTGAGCCTGAGTTTGTGGCCACACTTTCCGATTCAGTTGGAGGGACCCAACCTGGTTTAAAACTTTTCAGATGACTGTGATATGCAGGCCAGGTTGAGAGCCCACTGCTCCAGGCCCTGCGGTGGAAATGGTTGTCCCCCAATTCACAAAGAACACAGAGGCCCAGAGAGGTGGAGTCATTTGTCCAAAGTTGCACAGCTGAGTGTCGGAGCTATGGTTACGACCCTAGATATTCTGAGCCCAAAGTCGATATCCTGGCTGAGTATTAGGATCACCCAGGAAGTTCTAAGGACTGAGGCCTGGACCTCATCCAACATCAAGCATCCTTATTTTCAACGTTCCCTCAAAGAATCTAACGTGAAAATTGGATTTCAAAACAACTTCACTAACCTGAAAATGGACCACCTGCTTCAAAATTTCCTAGGGGATGTGTTAACAATACAGATTCCAGCCACCACCCCAGATCTCATAAATCAGAACAGACGGGTAGAAGCCAAGGATCTGGATTTAAAATCTAGGTAGAGCTTTTCTGGCAACTTTTTTACACACAGAATTTTGAGAACTAGTGTCCTGCCTTATGCTTCTAGCTATTTCCATTTCGGCAGTTTTCTTTCTGTTTCTCTCTCTCACTTTTCTCTTTCCCACTACTTCCTCTTTCGGTTCTTATTGTAATAATTCTAACAATGATTTCTAAATTATATTTTATTTTTTCATTGTGGCCTGCAAGTATTTGTTTCAGTCAATTGCAGTATAGAGAAAAAGATTCTCTCTCTCTCTCTCTCTCTCTCTCTGTCTCTCTCACACACACACACACACACACACACACACACACACTTTTTGTAGTTGGTCTGTGTATTAAAAGAAAATGAATCTAGCTTCTTAGGATAAACTTCTTTTTAGCCTAAAGACTTTTAGCAGATAATTATACACGATACTTGTCGACTAGCAAAGTTACAAGAGGTGCTGTCCTGTCCTTTCCCTAGAAGGCAGAATTACATATATGTTTTGAAGCTTATTTCATTTTTAATTTAGACTAATCTGGTTCTACCCTTCCTTCTCTTGCCAGTCAGGGTAAGATGGTAAGACGTTCTTTTATCCGCATATCCTGGATTCACTGATGCAGAGAATGGAGAAAACAGAGAACACAAAATAGGGACAGAAGAGAGAAAAGAAGAAATTGCAGAAGACAAAGAACAAACTGAGGATAATAAAGCAGAGGAGGTCAAAAAAGAAGGGAGATGGGGGAGGATGGGGAGATGGGGGAGGATGGGGGAGATGGGGGAGGATGGGGAGATGGGGGAGGATGGGGAGATGGGGGAGGATGGGGAGATGGGGGAGGATGGGGAGATTGGGGAGGATGGAGAGATTGGGAGATGGGGGAGGATGGGGGAGGATGGGGAGATGGAGAAAGAGAAGAAACTGAACAGTAAAGGGAGAGGAAGACCCACATGGCATTTTGTCCTTGTTTTAAGAAGTTCTTTCCTATTTGATCCTCAATCAGTCTGGCCAGGGCAGCAGACCATGAGACAACAAGCACGTACAGATGAGAGCCCTGAGGTCCAGGAGGTCAGGACCTTCCTCTGGCTCCCCGGCCAGGAGCTGCAGCCAGAAGCCAGCATCCTGGTTTTCTGATGGTGCTTTAAGTTTTGCTTTCTGCTCAGCGGGTCCCACAAAAGGCACTTACGGCACCGCATAGGCCTTCCCGGGGGCAGATGCCCAAGATGGTGGATGGAGGGGTTGAGCGCAGAGCAGAGCCAGGCTGAGGGCCCTGCGTGGGTCTCCCACTGGACAGGCTGCCCCTGAGTTGTCACATCAGGGAAATCCTGCCTCTGACCCCGAGGCAAACGTGGTTTGGGTTTTTCAGTTTCCTTCTCTTGCCTAACTCGGGCCAGAGCTCAAGTTCCAATCAGATGTGAAGGCTTAGTTTCAAGGCGACTGGAATTTCCTTCCCGGGTGGTGAGCTGATCCCAGGAGGCCCTTGGGTGCCCCGCTGGCCATGGCAGCAACTAGATCTGCACGGATGCTGGCTGCGGCCACACTGCGCCCATGGCCCAGAGGAATATTGGTGCGGGCTAATCTCCAACTCACCAGCAGTGTCTGCTTTTTCTTTTTCATGCTTGAAGGAAGAGGTGTTTTGAGCTCCCCGTCTCTTCTCTCTCCTCCACTGCTTGGAAATACACAGAGGGAGCCTTCTACCTGTGGGTAGTTTGCAGGGTGCACACCCTCTGCGGTTGTTTTATTCCCTACATTTAGAAATGTAGGAAGTAGTTCTTTCGTAAATGAACTTGAAGACATAAACACTGAGTCCAGAGCTCAGGGTAGGTGGAGGTCTGGGAGATAAGATGGGGATGAATTGTAAACAAATGGAGCAGAAGAGGCAAAGATTCCAGCCCAAGTCAGGAGCCGGCACGGAGCAGGGGATGCAACTGAGTCAGCCTGCACTTGTCCTGCCCTGAGGATGGCGCTTCATTGGAAAAAACCATCCCAAGGTGATGGTGTTTTTCTCCACTTATCTCTAATGCATGTTTTATGAGCCAAAAGCCATGTCATCCGAGCAACACAGGAGTGAAAACACGGGCACAAAAAGTCCTGCTGTGTATGCAAGTCTTAGAAATCTGTTTTCCTGAACAAACAAGTCCGTTGAAAGAACAAAGTCTGAAAGTGAATCATAAACTCTTGTTTTGTTGGAGCAGAAACTGTTCTTGAAAACATCTCTGTGGGATTGGGGGGGCCACAGATGGGCAACGGAGGACCAGAAATTAACTATAAACTTCCAAGAAGGAGATAGACCAGCTGACAAGTCTGTTCTGTCTTTCTTTCTTCCTTTTTTTTAATTCAAAGGCAAAGATAACACAAATTTTCCAACACATTTGACAACGTTGTACACTGTGTAAAGCTTCAAGTAAACAGCTTTTGTTAACTCTCACATAAACGAATTTAATAAGTGGAAACAACATCCTTAATATAAAAGCTTTGTCAGAAGCCCAGAATGAATTTTGAATCTGACTTCACAGGAATTAACGTAAGCAATCTGATGAAGACTTTTTTTTAAAATAAATCCTAAATCATTATGAATTACTGAAAATTACGTAGCTGAAAGAAATCCTCTGAACTGTATTACTTTCTCTACTGGAGGTTGGTGTTCTTTCTAATGGGAAAGCCAACTCTACTAAATGTAAAAATCCACATACTTTACTTTGAGGCAATATGTTCAAATATTTTCTTTTCAGAACATGAACATGGCTCCTTGGAAAGCTTTGGACATTTGAATGAAAAGTATAAGGCTACTTGGACTGTAGACATACTTGTTTGGAATACTTGAAAACTACTTAAAATTTCTCTTTAATAATATGATCTGGGGATTAAATCTAACAGGTGTGGGTTTCCGTACATACACACAGGATACTTGGGGGACATTTGTCCTTTTGTAAAAGCTGGCTGACTTTGAAAATGTCCAAGAGAGCCCCTTCAAGCAAAAAATAAAATAACGACTTAAGCTCTAGGCAAATTCCTTCAAACACCAAACTGCGATTTTCTGGAGTTTTAAAATAAGTAGATTTATCATAAAAGTTCCCACTTTTGGATGATACATCAAGCCACCGTAACTTAAATTGTTTTGGAAACCCCTGAATCAAGCTCTATTCATTTCCATTTGCCTCCAGCAGTGAAACTGACCTATATTTGACTAGACGGAATGAACGACATAAAAGAATGAATTCTCTTCTTTGAGTATCAGCTATCTTTTAAACTGATTTACAAAAGACTTGATCAGTGTGGCCATAATTAGAGGTCAAGGACATGAAACTATAATCTTAGTTGTGTACACGCTGAGCGTTCAGTGAGTTTCCTAGTTTCCTCATTTTGTCATAATCTCTCCGTGTGAACAAATCACTACTTTAGCTTCATCCTCCTGAGCGCCCGCGGTGCTCTGGGCAGCAGGTGGGCACGGCCAGGGCCCTCGCGACCGCTGGCTGCCCATCCCACCCCCCTTGCACGGGGCTGGCTCTTGGGCGCACGGTCCCTTTGGACAATCTGCTGAGGTGTGGCAGGATGTGATTTTGTTTACAGGGCAATGGCTCTCCTGGTGACACTCTGCCAGGAATCCAGACTCTTTTCCCAGAAAGAAGCTTTTTTCCGAAGGGTAGAGCAATACCCCCTGCTGTTATACAGAGAGTTAGTAAGATGACCCGAGAACTACAGGTACACACCCAAGGTCAGTGTCGGGTGTGCCTATGCCTGAGGCACAAACGTGTCACGAGGAAGGCTGAGGGCACGTAGGACACCAACAGGCGGCCGGATATGGCAGCCCACAGACCTGGGGGCCTGCCAAGAGGGGAGATGCTACACAGGTGCAGGAGGACCAGGGAGACAGATTCTGCCCAGGCTCCTGAGTTACAGCTGGGGGAGCGTCAGGAAAGAGAGAAAACTGAGACCGGGGCAGAGGGTGAGAAAGCCCTCACACATGGATTTATCAGTTGAGACGGAATGACAGACTAGAGGAAGAACAGATAATAAAATGTGGTCCGTTTCCTTAGAACACAGCCCAGAGAGGGAGCCAGGTACGCAGACAGACAGCACCGGAAACAGAGGACTCACTGCACCTGGGTGCAGGGATGAGTCAGGACTGGGACGGCACCGGGGGGGGCCCCTCGCTTTGCTCTGGGGCTGTAGGAAATCTCTGCCGAGGAGAGAAATTGGGGTTCTGTCGTAGAGGATGAGAAAGAACTTTCTGGATGTAAATTTAAAAGTTAAGCAAATTCTTGGTAGAGATAAATGGAAGGAGAATGCACACCTGAGGTGTAACGAGAACATCAGGGTGACTGGAGCAAAGGCGCTATCGGGGAGGGCATGAGCTGTGGTGAGATGGGACGGGGTCCATGGGAGGGTCTGGGGCGAGACTCTGCAGGACCAGATGAACTCCTGTGGCATTGGGATCGGTTTTTGTGGAGCAGGGTGTGTGTGTGTGTGTACCTGCACACACATACATGTATGTGACTGTATAGATGCTTATTTCATTCAGTGAGATGCGACAAGAGATGGAAGAACAGACCCTGAAGGAAAGATAAAGACTTTGATTTGGGTCATCTTCTGTTTGAAACGCTGAGAACCTCCACAAAGAGATTTCCAGAATGCAGATGGAATTACGCCTGTAAGGAGCTCGTTAGCAAGATAAAACCCAGAGCCCTCCAGGTTGGTGCAGGCAGGAGCTATCCTGTGGTTATCCAGGGGCAGCTGGAGCCCAGGACGCGGTCACGTGCCCTCAGAGGTGTGTGAGCCCCACTCTCATTTCAACACCGTGATACTCACACCAGTATTTCTCGTTTTCCACAGCACTCTACTGCACAGCTGAAAAGAGCTCGGACTATCTCAACAGTCATAACCCAAGATGGATAAAGGACTTACCAGAGAGTATTCCTGGGATTTTCCCTTAAAAACAATCAGTTTCACAAACACTGTATAATATCTGCGTGTCACCAATGCTAAGCACACATTGACGCTTTATGTTTTAATATCTCTGAAGTTGGTACGCACCTGCCAGGCGCTGAGGGCCAGGCAGTCTGTGCCCTAATCGTGTGTGACCTTAGCTGTTATTCTTATGGCATCAGGGGCAGTGAAAACCCTTCCGTATTTCAGCCATCAAAACACTTATGGGGGCTTCCCTGGTGGCGCAGTGGTTAGGAATCCGCCTGCCAATGCAGGGGACACGGGTTAAAGCCCTGGTCCGGGAAGATCCCACACGCCGCGGAGCAACTAAGCCCGTGCGCCGCAACTACTGAGCCTGCGCTCTAGATCCCGCGAGCCACAGCTGCTGAGCCCGCGAGCCACAACTACTGAAGCCCGCCGCCTAGAGTGCGTGCTCCGCAGCAAGAGAAGCCACCACAATGAGAAGCCTGCGCGCCGCAAGGAAGAGTAGCCCCCAGTTGATGCAACTAGAGAAAGCCCATGCGCAGCAACGAAGACCCAACACAGCCACAGATAAATAAATAAATTTATTTTAAAGAAAAACAGAAACACTTATGGGATAAAACAGCTCATTTGTAATGATAAGGGGGCCGATTCATCAAGAGAACATGACAATCCTGAAGGGTCACGCACCTCACGGGGCTTTTAACTACCTGAAGCAAGAGCTGACATAGATGAGAGAGAAAGCTATGGTTCCCTCACGTTGTTCTCGGCCATGTCCATCACTGTCACCTGGAGGCCTCGTGAGGAGAGCAGACTCCCGGCCACTCCTCCAGACATACTGACTAGGGAGGTCAACAGCCGGGTGACTGATAGTTTAACATGCTCCCCAGTTATTCATGGACAATCTGAAATTTGATAACCATTGACCAAAATAACCATAGCCTGAAAAATATTGCAGAGCTGGTGTTGCCGTTTGGGCAGAGAAAGAAGCACCCCCTCTTTTCCTTGCATCCCTTATTTCTATTTCTTCTTTCCTTCCCTTCCTTTATTTCTTCCTTTCTCTCTTCCTCCTTTGTGCATTTATTGAACAACTACTATATTCGAGAGCCCGCATGAGGTGCTCAGGCTGCAAAGACGCATGAAAAATCATCCCAGCTCCCTGAGCACATGATGTCCACTGTGACAGACGGGAAGAATTCATTACCAAGGAGGTACCGGCGGACGGGCTGAAATAACCCACTCTGTGGGTGTGTTCATGCTTATCATGTAAACGGTGGAGATATCTTTGGTTTGATGTGATGAATGTTCAACCCGTGTTTATGGAAAACAGAGAGAGACTAGAACCATTTATCTCTTGTAACCATTCCTGCTCCATCATAATAAAACTTTGAGCTGTTTCTGTATCAAGTTCTGGTTTGAAAACCCTAATGTAATATAGGTTGTTTCAAAAAATTCACAATCCAGGTGCCCCCCCCCACCCCAAGCTATGTTCTAGAACCAGAATTTGGGAGACGTGAACCTCATTAAAACTTTGCCTGTTTGGTACAAAAAGAGGAGGTGAGGTTACATAACTTAAGCCCCAGGACATGCTGGGTATCAGGAGAGTTGAACGTTGAATTCTCAAAATGTGCATTTCAGAGGCTGCAGAGATTCAGGCAACAGCAGACGTTTCTGCATGTCTGTCACTTTCCAGGCACAATACGAACCTCTGGGGATTCAGAGATGAATAATATTTAGTCCTTCTCCTTACGGAGCTGAGCACCTGGTGACGGAGGCAGGTAAGCCCATGACAGACAGGTGTACTCAGGGCTCCTCTGAAATCTCGGTTTGTTATGACCACACATTGGTGTTAATGTTCTATTCTAGATCCATTCTAGTTTCTTGAGCTTCTCTTTCCTTCTGTTCTCTGTCCCACGTCTCACCCCTCCGGAGGAAGGTGGTGGGTGCAGAGGCCTCAGCAGGGCAGCTCCAGGCGGGAGGCTCGGGCTCGGTCTGGCTCCCCATCTTCAGCGGGTGTGGAAACCCCAGCAGGACAGCCTCCCTTTCTGGCTGTATTCTGGTATTTTCTTTGGGGTTACAAAGGACGTATTGACGTTTCAGAAGCAAAGCCTCAGATAGTTAACTGAACGTTTAACAGTTGACAGTGTTGTGACCAGGAAGTCCCCAGCTGGCATGAGGAGGCCAGGCCAAGCCCCACCTGCTCACCTATATGGCTCCATCTGCAAAGGTCCAGGGAGGAGAGAGCACCTGCTTTGGCAGGTTGGATGCCTCTTCCTGTCCACTTATACCTGATAAACTTCCCCAAATCATCACGCAATTGTTGATGTGCTGTCGGTCTTCACGGCAGATGCAGGGCCCTTTTTTCTCTTCATTTCTTCTGTCCTCCTCTGGTCTGTTACTCATCCATTTAACACGTTGTTTGAGGGCCTTGAAGGTGTGAGGCAGATGTGGTGTTCATCTGCCACATGCTGGTCTGGCCGTCCAGCAATAAAGCCGCCCCTACCTTTGTTTGCCAGGTGCCCAGCTGCTGAAGGCTAGCATGGTCCCAGTGAGAGCCAGGCCTCTGAATATCCCATCACGGCCCACGTGTACCCCGGGAATCCCTTCTCTGCATCGGCCGCTGCATCTTTGACATAAAAGGCGACCGAATGCACAGAGATCTATGGTGGTCCTGCTGTCCGACAGCCCTGCTCCTCAAGCAGAGGGGATCTGAGGCAGAAAGAATGAGGTAAAAGGAAAAACAAATTAATTAGCTTGTCAGATCCTTCCTCTCAGACAGCACAGGTGCGATAATAGGTGTTTGCATAGCGAGGTATGAGTTCCCAGTAACGCACGGCTTCCGTCACCTTGCTCGGCTTTAGGTACCGATTTTTGCCCCAAAGGTATTTGTGAGTCAGCACCGATTTCACAAAAGTTGTAAAAGACAGATCAGGGGACATTTTGCCACATTAAATAAATCGAGTTACTCTTAAATGTGTATGTGTGTAGGTCTAGGTGTTATGAGGTCGAAGTACGATACCAATTTTTTAGCTGGGAACTCAATGGATATTAAACAAAAAACTGTGAATTATTTTTAGTAAAAGTAGTTAATAAGACTTGTATTAAACTTTCAAAAGCACATTTCAGCACGTTTAACTATTTTGACGTAAAATTTTGTTGTTCACTAATTCATGGTTCATACTTTGCAGGACTATTAGGAAGAAGATGCAAAAATCCTCAAATGAATTTTTAAGGAGACTGCTCTGATCACAAACAACTTACATCTCTTTTTGGTTGAATTTAAACTTTCCCTGCATTGAAACCTTTGAAAGGACTACAGCAATATTTTGTGGCTCCAGCTACTGATTTAAGTAAACATTGCTATATAAATAATAGTCATTTGTACGAGCAAATTAAAATATTTTATATTATCTGCAATGATAATGATTCACCCCTCATAACCACATTGCAGTGTTTCAACATGGTAGGTAAAACTCATAGTTTATTTTCAAATCTAGGAATTGCTTCAAGAATTTCATTTATAATTTCAGTTTCTTTTGATCCAGCAGTGGGATATTTTCCCAACTTGAAATAACAAAAACTGACAATGAAAATCTGAAAACTACGACGATCCAAGAACGATTGCTCAGGGTGCTATTACTGTCAGTAGAACACAAATTATGTGAGAAAAGTCTTCATGATGGCACCCAAATTAGTGAATTTTTAAACATAAAGGCAAGGAAAATAGTATATTTTCTATATATAAAATAGATTTATAAATCTATATATATATTCTATATATAAAATAGAATATAGCATAATTTATTCATTTTATATGCAGCTACTTTATCACACGTCCAAACATCTCCAGTCCATCAGCAGAACGTCTAGAACTGAGCACGTGTAATCTACTTTGTAATTATAAAGACGTGTTTGTCGAGGTGAGGATAGGTGCGTTTGATTTAGCTCCTTGTTAGTGTCTTAGTGCATTTGTACCGCTGTAACCAAATACCACAACCAGGGTGGTTTACAAACAGCAGAAATGTATTGCTCACAGTTCTGGGGACTGGACATCTGCAAATCAGGGTGTCAACATGGTTAGGACAGGGGGCTCTTCTGGTCTCAGACTTCTCACTGTGTCTTCACATGGCAGAAGAGGCTAGAGAGCTCTTGGAGTCCCTTCTATAAGGGCACTGACCCCATTGTGAGGGCTCTGCTCCCAGAACCTAACCTCCTCCCAAAGGCCCCTACCTCGTAATAACACACTGGGCGTTAGGATTCCAACATGTGAATTTTGAAGGGACACAAACATTCAGACCATAGTAGTTAGTTTGATTTGTGTCTCTTAAATACTGAGACGTGGTGTGCCGGCTTTGATTTTTACTCTTACGCTGAGCCCTCCGATGTCAGGGGTGAGCCTGGATGGATACGTGCACAGGCTTCCGCCAGAACTGAGGCTGGTGTCAGGTTCTTTGGCTTGTTTGGAGGAAGTTATCGGGGAGGGTGTTTGAAGAATCCATTGTCTGTTGACCTTTTCAGTGAAGGATTTAATTCTGCTGTTGAAAAAACAGTAGGCATCCCACCACGTTCACTGTAGCTTCTTGGTTCCGAGGTCAGGTGAGTTTACAGGGGTTTGAGTATAGGTAAACCAGGATAGTACAAATCTAGACAATTATAATCCACACAGAGATGGTGCCAAAGTCCTGAGCGTCTCATTTCATGTCCCCGTGTTCACAGAGAGAAACCAGGTTGTCAAAGACAAGGCGGACTCAGGAATCAGGCCTCAGAAACTTGTCACTGAAAAATAGAGTTTGGGGAACTTTAATTAATTAAGTAATTAAACTTTAATTAATTACCCCCAATCTTCAGAGAGGCAGCCTCTCAAGACATCAGTGCTATCACGGGGCATAGAATCTGGCACATAGTAGGCATTCAATGGACAAACAAAGGAACAGGTGAAATGAACTTGTATATCAGCATCACCCCATAGCATAACTAGAATATTCTGAATTCTCAAAGGAGCTTAAAATTTGCTTGATATTAAAGGTGAAGTGAGAAACCACGTACTCAGGTCAATTTGGTTTCTCTCCAAGTAACAATGTGACTAGTGTTTTCTTTGGACCAATGTTGAAGAGTCCAGCATTTTCCTCCCAATACTTATGCTACTGGGAGGCCACTAAGCTCCCTACATAGAGGAAGGAGTAGGTGACTCATCAAAAAAAGGTTTTTCATTTTTTCTGCATCTTCTTAGAGCATTTAGTTATCATCACTACAGATGTGGTCACATTTAACCCTGCCTCGATTCCCTAAGCAGCATCTTCTAGAATTCAAAGGCAAAAAAGAGAGGGATCCCCGGTTTCCTATTTGATCCTCATAAGTTCAAAGAGGTGAATGCAGAGAAAAATTCACTTAGATTTTTCAGTGACTACCATGTTTCTGGGCCTGAGGAATGTGCTCTAGAAAGCCTCCTTTAATAGGTTTTCGGACATAGTGGTTCAACATAGCACAGTGGCTTGGAAGTCTCTTGGTATTGCAAATGAACTTGGCTAACTTGGGCTGGGAAGAAGGAGAAATCCAATTTTATTTTTTAAAAACAGAATCGGGCTTCCCTAGATGACCAGCACTCATTAATGTTAAGTGAAGGGTAACTTGTTAAACTTTAAAAAAGTGAAGCTTGATGGAGCATCATGCGACATCACTGTAACCCAGCATCTTTAAAATAAAAAGCAACACTTGAGTGTTACTTAAAATTCCCTGAACCAGCATCTCTCCTGGCTTTACCATGTGCACGTAGGCAGGGATGGCCCAAAGTCGATTTTCCTTAAACTGGTTCCTTTGCCTGGTGCTTTCATTGCCTCCACAGAAAATTCTAGAAAAACTTGACAAGTCCCTCTTCTTAAGGATGGGAGTCATAGTGTGGCATTTCCATATTATATGAAAAAAAAGTGTCAGAGTGAAACGTTAACCAATAAAATGACGGGAGATTCCAGAATTCACATAGAAGTACTGGCCATCAGATTCTGAGCTCAAAACAGTCTTGTATCTCATTTCACGGGCGCCTCATTTGCTACTGAGTCTTTCCTAGTTCTTTAAAACTATTATACCAGGTCGAAAGCCAAGATACACATTTACTAATGAGTCTCTGTCCCAAAAAGTAGATTTAAAATTTTAATCTTGACTGACTTTTAAATGTAACCTAAGCCCAATAAGGGTCTCTATTAATATATAGACATATCGGAATCATTATGTAGATTTCGCACAGGCAGGGAAAGCGCTGATTTTCTATGCAATTACCAGCTCCCATTCTCCCCTCTTTAGGAGAATTAACATATTATGTAAATTACTTGACAAATATGGTGCAGATGTCATTAATAAAACATGAAAGTGGATCAGTGTCGCCAATTAGCGTTTTCATTGTATTTCCAGTCCATTCTCAGCTTACAGTTTCTCTATTTTGTGAAAAACCGTGTTACCATCCTCAGAAAGCCTCTCTATGTGAGAGTTCCAGCCTGAACAGAGTGTGTGCTGACGGGCTGGCTTGTCGGCAGGCTGGCAGCGCTCATGTAGGAGGAGGGAGGGGACAAGGGGGGAAAGCCCAGGTAGGTCCACCCCGCTCCACCCCGGTACATCCTGGTACCTACGTGCCTCAAAAAGCCTCAAGTCCATCCCACCTGTTTCCCGGGTGATGACATTCTGGGCTTGTTTACGGAAGCTCGCTAAGCAGAAGGTCAAGTATAGATACGGTAAACTTTACCCTCTTCTAATAGGTTGAGATACTTTTTCGTGGCTGGATTCAGAATCATCCCCACAGCGAGATTTGACCTTCAGTGATTCGTTCTGGGATGTCGGTTGGTGAGCGGTAGATGCAAGTTTCCCGTTCTGGGATGAGGTTTCTGGGAGACCATCATAGAACAAGCATGCATTTCTGCTGTTGTGGACTTTTACAATCAAAGATGCTTCTTACTTTGAAGCAATCTCAGTCCCTACGTACATACATACCATTTCAAAGGAAAAGAGGGTTTTTTTCTTCTTTTTTTCCACACGGATAGTGTAGTAATTGTCATCATTCTTAACACAGTGTCACAGAGATGAGACCTTGCTGATAAACTGGATAGGAAGCACTGGAGGAAAATTACTTGGGAAGGGATGTCCCAAGCACTCATTCTAAAATTAATTTCTCTAAAGGAAACAATACTGCTAATAATTAAAAGATGTGTGTTATCAGGGGGCCAAATAAGAGAGGAATTTATCTCTCTCTGAGTTGCTTGGATCAACTCAGATGGCATTATGTATATATATGATTTAGCAAGACAGGGCCCCTGCTGTTGCTGCCATTAACCAGACTGGGGGGCAAGTGGTGGCAGCTGAGGGGCTGGGGGTGGATGAACAAAAGCCAGGGGGTCTGATAACCCAGGCTGCCTGCCATGCTGACCGCGGTCAAAGACGGTCAACCCTCCCTTTCTCTCTGACCTGGGTGGACCGGTGACCTGGGTTCTCCTTTCACGTTTCCAAATTCCCACTTTCGTTGTCAATCACAGAAACCCTTTGTGGCGTGGTCAGCAGCTCCTAGATGAGGATAAAGGCATGAACACCTCAATCGCCCACCAGGTACCATCCAAGCAAAGAAAATACCTGACCCACAACTGCCAACAGTGCCCGATCCCCACGTCTTACGAAACACCGACAGCAGGTAGCGACCTTGCAGCGTCTCACCCATCTGCCCTCCCTGGGAGACTCCAGCTTCATTTCGTTTTCAAATATTTAACTTTAACCTGTTTAATATTTAGTAAGGCTAAAGGAATAAAAGATGAATTATTGAAGAGATTAATGTTTTTAATCACCCCCCCAAAAGTCACAGCCATGCTGCTTTGTATCAAAACCTCATTTCACAGGCATTAATTTTTTAATAAAATACTGATTGTGTGATGAAGAAGTGTTTCTAATAAGCTCCAGTAGTCCGTGGGAAGGGCGTTCTTATTTTCTTGGGCTAAGTGCAATCTGAATTGAGTTCTTTCTTCTGCGGGTTCCAGAAACTGTTGGGAAAAAATTCGAAAGGGATACACCCTTAGTTTTTCTCCTAATTTGTAACTTGAGTGAACAT
The DNA here is from genome assembly GCF_005190385.1 of Monodon monoceros. Lineage (NCBI taxonomy): Eukaryota > Metazoa > Chordata > Mammalia > Artiodactyla > Monodontidae > Monodon > Monodon monoceros. The sequence goes on from NW_021703785.1 coordinate 3,130,151, forward strand.
TTGAAACCCGATGACATTGGAAACCTCCGCCATGAAGGGGAGGAAATGGCTTTTCAGACCATAACTCAGCAGACAAAGGGATCACCCTTAGGGATTGTGTTTTCTGGGGGCAAAAGGAGTGGGGGGGCAGGCTGGTGAATGTTCAAGCAGAGTCAGTGGGGTGGGGCTTTGTTAATAGAGAAATCCAGTTTGGAGCCAGCACAGATGGTGGGGTGAGGGAGGGGTGGGTATGGGGGGCGGAGGAAGGATGGCGGCTAATTTCTCCCTCCACCTTTGTGTTTTGCTATACATGTAAGTTGCAATATCACCTTGTATTTCTCTTTCACTTCCGCAGTTGAGAAGAGACGCTGTCCTCACATCTAGTATTGCAACTTACAAAAATTCCTTAGTAATGTTTCCCAGGGAGCAGATCTTTTCAATGGTACATGGAAATGATAATGGTGGAGAACCCTCCCCTGCACATTATTTCAAAATGAATATTGTAGAGGCAGACAAGCAACGTAGGTGAACAAGCTGCGATTTGGAGAATATTGACAAGATTGAGACTGAAAAACCTTGTCACTGGAAGAAATTTGCAAGGTTGTAACATCAAGTTGGAAAAGAGGGAGAGAGGGAGAAGCTTGGGTTCAGAAAAAAGGTGAAATTGTTTTAATTGGAGAAGGAGAGAAGAGGCAGTCCTCGTGGCACGCACTGCAGCATTGACTTTCTGCATAGAGACAGTTTATGGGGATTTACGCCAGCCCCACTGCAGGGATGCATTCGTAAATGCATATTTGTTAAGTCCTCCCGAAGCTGGAAGCCAAGCCGTGTGACGTGAGAGGGTCCCTCTCAGGAAGTGACTGATTCCTGCGCCCCTGGGCGAAGAGGGGTTCCCGTGATCACAGAAGCAAGACCCTCGGTTCCCCTGGGGGAGACCAAGTCTGCACTGCTCTTAGCATCTTTTAGAAGCTAGGCAGCACAGGGGACTGATAGCTCTAAAAGAAATGGGAAGCCACTTTGAAGAGATTGCATTTCAACAAGCTGGATGCATTCCTTTGTGTTCTTCTTTTGAAGGAATGATAGCACCCAAGGTGAAGGGCAGCTGTAGTTGCGGAGACAGAAACACACGCTCCCCAACTCAGCTTTTCCCTGGAGAAAATGCAAGACAGTGAAAACTCCTTTTAAAAACATCAATACCTTCTATTTATAGAGCTCGCAAAAAGGGTTTGAAGTCAAAAGCAATCATAGCCAATGCTTTAAAACTCTACATGTGCAAAACAAACTTACAAAGATGTTTAAAAACATTAGGTCAAAGGTCCAGAAACATACATCTGGGTCTGCCATCTCGAGTTTGTCTTGTGTACATGGAGGAAGGTATGTAAAATGACCCCAAAATGCAGTTTTTATGACGACTTTTACAATGTGATCCAATTGAACTTATACTCTTTGCTTCAGATAGATTTCTAGAGTTTTGTCTGATGATTTCTTTTGGTGAGTTATATATTTTATTTTTCCTGAAATGCAACTCCTGTATTTCAGAAAAAGAAAACTCTCTCAGTTTAGGGACTACAGTTATGAGTAATCGTTCATTGCGAATGTTTGTGAATGGCTGAGTTTAGATTTGCAGAAATGCTTTCAAGCAACAGTATTTTACTTGAAGATTCTCAAGCCTTTCAATCAAATAAAAATTTTTCCCATTTTGGGGGGTGGAGGGCTGGAAAACTGGGGAGATTTTTCTTACAAAGCCCTGGTTACAACACACACACATACATCCTTGTTTTATAAAGGAATTTACTTAAGAACGTCTTTGGGAAGCCTTCAGGTGCATGGTGGGGTCTGTCTTTTTTTTTTTTAATTGAAGTATAGTTGATTTACAATGTTGGTGAGTTTCAGGTGTACAGCACAGCGATTCAGTTACACATACATATGTTCTTTTTCAGATTTTTTTCCATTATAGGTCATTACAAGATATTGAGTATAGCTCCCTGTGCTCTACAGTAGTCCTCGTTGTGGAGTTTGTCTTATCTGGAGGTGCCGTTGTGAATTTGCTTCACACAAATCCCTTCATACGGAACCAAGAACAAGAACGGATTCTCATGAGGCAGAGCCTGGGGCATCTGTGACGCAGAGACCGCACCAAATGTTTCCCGTTTCTCAGGTTTTCCACTTAAATCCTGATAACTCTCAACAGATGGCCTCCCCCCCAAATCCGCTGAGAGAAACCTACCAGGTTACTTGCTAGTTTGCATTCTCCTCCACTGATTTTTGTCTTTCTTACTTGCACCCTCTTCCCCCCTTCTTTCCGTCCAGCTGGGAATCCGCCCCTCTCCGGTGGCACTCACCTCCACCCTACTGTCCACGCTGTCCCTAGCCTTCCCTCGAGGCCGTCCGTGTGCAGAGGCGGCCCCCCCACTTCAGGACTGCCTCAGTCCTGAACTTGGAATTTGACTTCTAGCCCGAAGCTTGATGAACACGGCTTGTGAACATCACGCCGACACTTACAAACCTCCTCTGCATCTTCCTTTGCTCTTCCTCCGTTTCTTCTGTCCTTCCTTATGGCCTTGATCTCACATCTTATAGCCCCTGCTGTCCAACTGCCACAGCATCCCTGCACTGAGACTTTTCAGGGACCCAGATCCAAGGGACCCTTCTGTCCCCGTGGGGAGCCTCCCCCACTGAGGCTGGGCCATCCCCTCCCTCTACCTCCAAGCCCCACATGCCTTGTCAGCCAACTGTCTCTGGGATCATCATCTCCAACGGTGCTGCTGTTGCTTCATCTTCTTTTCCTACCTGAACCATAATAGGAGTACTCCCAAGGCAGGCTCTCATTCAGCCCGTCTCTTTAGAATCACCGATGGGCACCTCCAGGGCGCTTGGGCTTGGTCTTGGAGTTGTTAATACAGCGTGGCCATGCAATCCTGCCTCAGCAAGACACATCCATAAGAAATGGGTCCCTTAGTCTGCAGTGAGATGGAAGTGTCAAAACAGGGGCACAGACAGCCCCATGGGGACGTAAAACAGAGTGTTGATCGGAGGAGAGGAGAGGAGGAATTTCTTGTCTCTTAGGGGACACTGACGGTCTTCCAGGAGCTCCAGGCAACCCACAAGGCTGGGGCAGGACTGAAAGGTCAAGAGCGGAGGGCACAAGGCAGAAGATGGGGCGTGGACAGGATCGTGATGTGTCATCATACAGACCGTTTTAAGGAGACGGTACTTCAGCCTGGGTCACTGAAAGGTTTTTAAGCAGAAGTACAATGATCACGTTTCGCGTTTTAGAAGTTGGACTTTGATAGCTGAATAGAACCCAGACTGGGGGCACCCAAGTGAGCAAGCAGACAAACCAGTCAAGGCGCGATTTGAAAACTTACAGGAAAGTAGGCAGGAGGTGGGGCTCACCGGGATTAGCATCATGGCGGCCGGGAGGGGCAGGGAGATTATTGGCAGGCTGGGGGCTCACTCATCATTTTTAACTGATTGCTAGCTTAGTGATGCGCACAAAACTGGACAGTCTTTACTGATACCTTCGGTAGAAAAATCCAAGGGTGGGTTCTGATTTGCCTACATGTGGTCCTGGGGCAGAGACGTGGGCTCTTTGATGGAACAGTCTCTTGCGTGGCTGAGCCCGGGAGCAGCGTCAGCAACCAACAAGCAATGCTGGTTGGCACGTGTGTGAGTAAGGACAGCTTTGGTGGCCGCCATTGGTTCATTGATCTTCCTCCTGTATTTCTGACGTTGGGACAGGTGTTGGGACATGGAAATGCAGCCGTCATGATTCCTCCCATCAGAGAGTTCACAGCCCAGAGAGACACATGCGTGCACACACACACACATGCACACGCACGCACACACACACACACACACACACACAGAGTGCCACCATTAAACTCCAAAGTGACTTGTTAACAAAAGCCATAATCCAATGTGACCTATATAATGAACAACTGCATAAACATCTGGTCCATGAAGGGAAGGGCACCTGCTCTGCTTACACCCATGGAGAAGCTCATTCAGAGATCTCTGACCTCAAGGAACAAGTGAGTGTTTATCAAACATGCTGCCCTTTCGGGGGCAAGTGAAATGCAGTCCCAATACCAGAAAATGCTGTAGCCCACCTTTTAGGGAGACTCAGTAGGTGGGAAATCTTCAGATACAAGTGCCTCCAAACACATTACTTTTGTGAATGTACTATTTTCTAATATTTGTAATTTTAAGACAGATCTTCATTTTAACAATATTTATTAAGTACAAGAATTCCAGGAATTTGGGGGTGGGTTTTGGGTACAGAATTCTTTCTTGCCCCTCCTTCCTTGGGGTATCCCTGCTGAGGTTGCCACCCTCGAAAACGTCTACACCTAAAAGTGAAACAAAACACTATTTTACCAAGACCCCGGCAATCCCGTGGGTCTCCCTGATGTCTGGTGAATGCTAACGTCGACAGTTTGGGTTAATGATTAAGCAGAGTTAGGGGAACTGAGCAAGGCTTTTTGCTTCCTACTCCTTCTTCTTTGAAACCAGACTCGGGGCAGCCTCGGCCCCGTGGGGTATCGGGGGAGCTGGTGCTGGGAGACTGGCTCCATCTGGTTATGGCAGGTCTCGTCATCCGTAAAGGCCGAGGGATCGGGCCACCCCCCAAGTGACTTTAGGCAAAAGGGGAAGCAGAGGAGTGGCCGGTGGATGCTGGGTGCTACCCTTAGGGTGCAGCGACTCTGCCCAGCAGTGGAGCTAGGCCAAGGGTCTCACCCATCAGATACAGCGTCATCCAAGTGTGGCATGTGGTTGGGTGGCTCAGAGGGTGTGTGTGTGTGTGTGTGTGTGATAAACAGAGGTAGATAGAGAGAAAGAGAGAACTCAGAGCTCAGGTTCCCTCCATTGGTGAGACCCAGAGAAGGAGCCCCAGCTTCAGATCACACTACGGCCAGGATGAGGGGATAAGGAGGTCAACACGAGAGCCGGATGTTCTCTAAACACGTTATTCTGCCCTCAGGGAGCTTAGAATCGAGACAGGAGCAGCATTTGTTCCACTAAACTGATCACTCATAATACAAAGTTGCCTTAGACACGAGTTGGGTGGAGTGAGGACATGTAGCTGGTGTCTGGAGAAGATCCTGTACTGGAAGCAAGATGTTACTTCAAATATGAAAGATGATTCCGTCTCCACAAACAGAGAGGATGGCATTTTAGAGGCGTGAGCCTAACGCAGTATTAAAAGTTCAATTTCTTACCTGGTTCCTCAATCGATTCTTTGTCAAGTTGTGACAACGACCAGGTAGCCTGATAATTTGATGTAGGACACTTGTTCCTGTTTTAGAGACAAAAACATAGATTTTACAGAAGCAACCAGGGAACAGACCTTCACCAAATGCCACTCTTCCTCTATTCAGCGTTCTGTAGTTTAGAACCCGTGCTGATAGATCCTGTTGGCTGTTGCACAATGAATAGTTTTCTTGTCTCTGGCCACTTGAGTTTCTGAAGGTAAAGCTGGAATTAGAAACGTTAAAGTAAAAATTCCCCAGCCAGAATGTTGTTAGGAGATTGAAAATCCTAAGAGTTCTCATCACAAGGAGCCACTTTTTCCTTTCCTTTTTATTGTACATAGAGATGAGAAGATAGATGTTAGCCGAATGTATTACGGCCTTCATTTCACAGTATATGTAAATCAAACCATCAGGCTGGAGGCCTTAATCTTCTACAGTGATGTATATTGATTATTTCTCAATGAAACTGAACAAAAAATTCCCCAGGCGTTGGAAGAATCAGACTTGGGGTCGGGGGGACATACCTGTCATATGAAGTTGTATCTCCTTGTCCTTTTTCCCTGTTGATGGGTAGAGCCTGGGTGTGTTGAGCGGTATCATAAAAAAACCCAGAGCGTTACTATAGACACACCACATGGGGAGCAAGTCTTGTCCGTTGTGAGATTCCACACATGGCCTTGGGTATTGTCCTAACCTCACATCAAAGCGTGTGGAATTAAGGAAACTGGTCTATCATCGCTGTCCCCCAGCATTCCACCCTCACGGTCAACATTTCCATTTTACAGACGAGAAGAAGCCCAAGGCTTCTTGGAAATTCACCAAGTAGTAGCTGAGTGTGTTCTTTAAACTCCATCTTTTCCTATTTCCAGGTCCACCTCCAGGAAGGTGTGGCACCTGGGAGCAGAGTCAATCCCATTTAGCTTTTCCCATTCGTCCCTCTTAAGTGTCCTCCGCTCCTGACTTAGGTACCCAGATATTTTTTGTTAAGACATTTACATCTTTTTTTTTTTTTTTTGCGATACGCGGGCCTCTCACTGTTGTGGCCTCTCCCATTGCGGAGCACAGGCTCCGGACACGCAGGCTCAGCGGCCATGGCTCACGGGCCCAGCCGCTCCGCGGCATGTGGGATCTTCCAGGACCGGGGCACAAACCCGCGTCCCCTGCATCGGCAGGCGGACTCTCAACCACTGCGCCACCAGGGAAGCCCGACGTTTACATCTTAATGGAGCTATGGAAAGAGCACTTTCCCAGAATCCGGATACTAATTAAACAATGGTCCAGCAGTCATCAGACCTCCTTCAGCCTCTGTGTCTCCATCTGCGTGCATCGGGAATGACAATGTTTACCCCAGCATGGCAATATGGTGACGTGCAGGTAATTTTAGGATACGAATTGCTTACATGCCTTTGCTTATGCATCGAACCCTATTTACTGAGGGTCTGTGATGGACCAGGAACAATGATGTGAACATAACAGGTTCCCTTCCTCTCTCACGGAGTTTGAAGTTAAAGAAAGCAAGCACGTGTGAATGGGGCACAAAGAGGAAGGTTAGCACCAGCCTCCCGTTTGATTTTCAGTGTCAGGCTTGTCTTTGAGAAAGTTACCTTCCAGCTGAGATCCAAAGGAGGGGAGGGGTTTGGATCAATCCAAGTCAAGGGAGGGAGATGGCGCATTCCAGAGAGATGGGCAATGTGTGTGGTCCAAGCCAAGTGTGAAGGGCCCGTGCGGGGGTGGGGATGTTGTGTGTCCTAAGGCCCACCTGGAGAATATGGGTTTCATTTATTATTTTTTTATTCATGTGCACATCTCCCTTTACTTAGTTATTTATCTATTTATTGAAGTATTGTTGATTTACAATATTATATTAGTTTCAGGTGTACAACATAGTGATTCAGTGCTTTTATAGATTGTATTCCATTTAAAGTTGTTACAAAATAATGTCTGTATTTCCCTGTGCTACACAATATATCCTTGTAGCTTATTTATTTTATACATAGTAGGTTGTATCGCTTAGTCCCCTACCCCTAATTTGCCCCTCTCCCCTCGCCCCTCCCCACTGGTAACCACTAGTATAATACTAGGTAACACTTCCTACTTTTTTAATTTAATTTTTATTTTATATTGGAGTATAGTTGATTTACAACGTTGTGTTAGTTTCCACTGTACAGTTATACATATATCTATTCTTTTTCAGATTCTTTTCTCATATAGGTCATTAGAGAATATTGAGTAGAGATCCCTGTGCTGTACAGTAGGCCCTTGTTGGTCGTCTATTTTATATATAGTTGTGTGTATATGTCCATCCCAAACTCCTAATTTAGCCCTGCCCCCCTTTCCCCTTTGGTAGCCATAAGTTTGTCTTCAGTCTGTGCGTCTGTTTCCGTTCTGTAAATAAGTTCATCTGCATCTTCTTTTTAGATTCCACCTATAAGTTGGTTTCATGTTAAAGGCGAATGGAAACCTCTCAGTGATCCTGTCACAGTATTGCCTTGTCTCTCCTGCTACGCTGTGAACTCCGTGAGGCTGCAAACCGAGATGAACATGCCTTTGCCTTTCTAACGGCAGCAGATACTGTGATTTGTCAACTAAACGTTTGCTAACCAGTGTCCTAAGTGACAGAGATGGCAAAAGTGCCTCATGAGGTGTTTTTCTCAAGCTTTGCAACAACTTGAAAGGCCGTTGAGCTGCAGGAAGAAGAGAATGTTAACTTTGTTCCGTCAAACTAGGTATGTTTTAAAATTAGAGGCAAATACTTCACCCAGTATAGTCCGTGTGTATATTTGAGTAACGAGGAACAACTCCCCAGAACACATTTCCTTCCTTTTGAAGTGTTTCGGATTTGTTTTTTCTTGTTCCCTTCGGGCTTTTCAGGATATTACAATGATGCTGGTGAATGTTTCCCGTAGCTCTTGGCTGTCATATCACAGAAGGAAAAACAAATAGAAAGACCTCAGGGTAATTGTCTCTGTGCCCTGGACTGGGAGCAGGTCATTCTGGAAACTTGCCCTCCTGGCCCCGCAGACGCCAGACCCGGCCGTGAGTGTCCCATCTCGTGGCATGGTAGTTTCTCCATGCTCTCAGCTGAGTCTGTTTTTCTCTATCTTTAAAAAAAAGTTTTATTGAGGTAGAGCTGAGTTACAAAGTTGTGTTAATTTCTGCTGTACAGCAAAGTGACTCAATTATACATGTATATTCTTCTTCATATTCTTTTCCATTATGGTTTATCACAGGATATTGAATATAGTTCCCTGTGCTCTACAGTAGGACCTTGTTGTTTATCCATCCTGAATATAATAGTTTGCATCTGCTAATCTCAAATTCCCAATCTTTCCCTCCCCCATGCTTTTCTCGATTTTGAGTAAAAAAGGATAGGTGTTTTGTTTTACTTTCATGGAAGCCCACACCCTCATGGAGAAATGCCTAATTCTAAGAATTTTCTTCAGTGCTATCATGTGGGGCAGTAGAGTGGTACAAGAGAAAGTGAACTTTTTATGATACTAGAAATTCTGTGGATACCTGGAGCCCCGTGTTGGGGAGAGCATGGGAAATATTCATTTGATAAATATGAATCTTTTGGGAGCAGCAGATGCAAACTATTATATTCAGGATGGATAAACAACAAGGTCCTACTGTAGAGCACAGGGAACTATATCAGTATCCTGTGGTAAACCATAAAGGAAAAGAATATTAAAAAAAGCATATATATGTATAGCTGAGTCACTGCTGTGCGGCAGTAATGAACACAACACTGTAAATCAACTGTACTCCAGTAAAATAAAAAAATGTGACGCGAATGGTACTGAGAACACAGCAGTGGCCAAAATGCTGTCTCTTCCTGGCGGGGGGCCACCTCTGTCTGTGGATGCTGGGATGGATGGGAACAGGTGTGAGCATCTCTGGCTGTTCCCAGTTGTCAGGTGTGAAGTGCGTGGTGACTGGAAGCAGGAAGGACCAGGGGGCTTCTCCCCAGGACGTTACCACCAGCGAAGTGGCATGAGAGCCGCTTACAGGCCACATTCCACCACGTGTCAAATTTTCACTATCAAGTAGCCACAGAAGCCATGATACACCTTTTCTGTGCTTTGGGTGAAGTCCCCTACTCTGTCCTCTTTGATTCCAATGAGTATTTTTGTGAAGGGAAAAATGCCACAGCATTTGGATGAGAGGATAAGCCAGCCTGTGATCTTCAAATGTTTTTCCCGCACCCCTTAAAGTAATTTGGAAAAGCTATGGATGTACCTCCTCCCACATTTAAGCTGGAAATGAGATGTTCTCACGTGTTGTTGTCAGGATGAACTTCCCCTTATAATGTGTATGGAGGTCTATTCGTTCTAAACGTAGATTTGTTCAAACCTTGGAGTGGAAGATTTTTCTCATCACATTCATGTAAAGTGATTATCACACGATCTAACAGAATAAGCCAGTTCTCAAGGTCAACCTGATTTGCTAAAGTAGACTTAATTTTTGCCAGAAAAAGGCTGACTTGATTTTTTTACTTAGCTAAGAATGTCCCCATGGCAACCATGTCCATTCTGAGTTCCATCCTGGGGGGAGTTGGTAGGTAGACGCAGAGGCATTGGAACTGCCCTGAGGGTGTCACCCACCTACATGGCATAAGGCGCTGATGTACGTGGTATGTCTTTCCTAAGTTTTCTGGGCTTGTTGTCAAAGGACTATGATTGTTCTATTGCCCCTTTGTTCAGTGCTCAGGGGATTTTTGGTCTTACCTTGACCCCAGTCCAGTTAGAATGGGTATATCTGAGTATCTTTGGTAAAATGGGAGATGACAAATGTGAAGAGGGGATTGTGGGGGGGGGATGATGTTTCCAGCTAAAGGAAAGAGAATCTCTGCAAAGTAAGGATCTGAAAAATGATTCCATTATAATCATTCCTCCCTGCCTCCAACCTAAAAATTTCATACACCCAGGGAAACACGCCCTCCCATTCTGAAAATTGCTGGCCAATGATGGCTCTGCTGTAGATAATAACAAAACACCTTCATAAACGACCAGATGTGTTGAGTGCACTGGGGGGGCAGGGACTAGAAAAACAATAGAGGTGAGTATGATTTGGGGTGTTATTTTGATCCGCGACTTTTGATGTTGGAGTGGAGATGTTCTGTGAGCACTTGGACGTTGAGGTGAGCCCTAGCCCCACGTGCCTGTCATCCTGCTTGTCTCCGTGGGTGACCCGCCGCTCCTCTCTGAGACAGTCCTTCTCCTTGCGTATTCCGTCTCATCCTCTCCTTTTACTCAGGGCTGTCTCTCCAGCAGTTTCCACCATCTTCCTCATCAATCTCTTCCTCTACGTCCCTCCCATCAGGTAAACGTTAGAGGAGAGGCAGGTCCTCTAAAGAACACCCACTCTGGAAACCAAAAGACTTGAAAATGAATACACTTGGTTATCAGTTTCTAGAAGGAGTGAATTTGCCCTTCTCTACATCATTTTCGCAGTTTGTATAGTAGGATGCTCTTAACTTCTTACTGCTTCCAGAGGATGTTAAGCTGAAAGAGGGTGATGGGTACTCTTTCCCTCACTGACTTAAATTGTTTGCCAATTTCTCCTTTTTTATGTGTCTTGAGTTCTCACCCCTATCGAATGACTATGACCAAGCACAGTTTTAATCAGAATATTTTCAAAAAACAAACGTAAAGACTTATGATGTCAGCAATCCATTTCAACCTTGTTTGCTAGCCATTCAAGAGCCCCTGCAAGACCATCTCAAACCCCATTACCGCCTTACTGGACTGATGACGTGATTTATATTCCATGTGGGGTAAATAAATGATACTTCGCTAATTACCTGAGGCTACTTCCTCTTTGTCCTTTTCTTCCAACCATTTTGTACACCTGGGTTACCTTTTCTCTTCTCATCTATTTCTGTCACAATTTTACCACCCTTTCAACTACAACACAAGTGCCAACTTCTTCTGTGGGACCTTTCCGAATCCCTGCCCTCCTGAACCATTATTGATGATATTTCTACTTACATTGTTTTTAAGACACTCAGCACAATCTTATTTGTGTTGGAATTATCTGGGTGTTTCTATAGATCAGTTTCTGTATATGAACGAGGCCAAAGCATGAAGCCTTACATACAGGAAAACTAAAAAGCGTTTGAAGGGCGGACTGATTAAACGAACGAGAAAATTGCTCCTCCCATGTTCCCTGGCATAGTTCCCCCTACACAGATTCACTGAGGCTTCTGCTGGGACATGATCACCTAAGGGAAATTCGGGGGTCATTCTGTATGGATATAGCATCACGCACTTAGATGTACATTTATTGAAGAGTAGGTTTCTATAATATTACAATGAGCCATAATTTTTCTTCTGAACACTGACTTACAAAATGGAAAACTTTTATTTTTTGAATGTATATCAAGATAGACAAAAAGCCTTTTAACTGTTTGTTTGTTTTTTAAAAAAAACAAAACAAAACAAAACAAAAACAAAAAACAAAACCTTTTCAAAAACTGTGTCAAGAGTTCAAATGATGGCCTGGAGGAAAGACATCATAAGGACTCGTGGTTACCCAAGTTGACACCTGAAGTTTCAGGGCCACTGTTTAAAAGCAGATTGGCCTTGTTCTTACCACTTGAGAGCAAAAAGCACTCATCAAAAACATACTGAAAAGATACTAAATGTTCAGTCACTGGAAATCATCTTTTCCGTGAAGAAATAAAATAAAAGCTTAAGGGTAAATGTATTCCTCATCTCAGGAACTAGAAATCCAGCTTCAAATACACACAGTGGTTTCAAGCTCTACTGAACCAGAGTCATCCCATTAATTATGGATGACATTAGGTTTTAAACAAATACAAATGGTTTTGCCCTCACCTTAGAACCTCCTGAAGCAAATGTTTTATTCCCAATGAGAATCGCTTTGCAGAGGTCAGGTCCTTGAATTATTAGAAAAGCTGCATGGATAAGATGCCATCCAAAAATATAATGAACGTTGTCCTGTTGATACCTGGCTTTTACTGTGCTGTGTTGTGTTATTTAGGGGAGGGGCAGAGGAAGGACACAGTCCTCTGTCCAGTTACTGAAGATGAGTCACTAGGCAGGATGAAGCATTATGATGGGGAAATGTCATCTCCAGGCCAAAGATTGCACAATTCTGACATTTTCCCCTAATCTGGGCTCATGGCAGACATCACTGAGGGGTGAAAGCTTCTCCACTCAGCTCGAACACAATTTAAGAATTTGTTAATGCCAATGCTAGGGTTTGTCATAGTTACAGTGACTAGGTTGAAAAACAAACAAACAAAAAAAGAGTTTGTTAAGACATAGAACTCCAGTTAGCCACAAGCCACTGATGGAAGAAGCTGATCTGCATCTCAGTTATAGCTAATCAAAGTCAATAAGTCTTTCTTCTGGGTAACCGTGGACTTGAATGAGTTGGTCTGGTCTGGTCTATTCTATTCTCCCTTGAAGAGTCTAGTGTTTTGAAGCCTTTTTTAGACCTTCCTTGCTGGACTGATGTGTGGTGTGTAGACAGTGAGACTCAGGTCTACACTTTTCTACAACCAAGTGTCTTTGTCTACAGGCTAACTGTTCAGTGTGCTTCTGTAATATCAAAATGAAGGTGGTGCCCCATGGGAAGGAAGGCACTTTCTCTGCAAGAATGTGTTTTATCAGCCGTGGTTCACATGACAAGCCACAAGATCAGAAGCTTTGTCTGTGGATGCAGGTGGGTTCAGCTGAAGTGGCTTCTGGTTTCACACCTTGTCACCCACTTTGGGTCTTCTCCACCTGGCTCACAAATTTCTCTCAGTCATCTCTAGACTGAGAACCTGGTTTAATGAAAAGGGATACAGGATCTGGAATCCAAATTCCTAGATCCAAATCCAGTGTTTATTTGTCTTTTAAGCAAATGTCTATAGTTTGGGATTGACATATACACACTACTGTATTTAAAATAGATAACCAAAAGGGACCTACTTTACAGCACAGGGAACTCTGCTCAATATTCTGTAATAAGCTGAATGGGAAAAGAATTTGAAAAAGGATCGATATATATATGTATCGCTGAATCACTTCGCGGTACACCTGAAACTAACACAACATTGTAAATCAACTACAGTCCAATTTAAAATAAAAACTATGAAACAACACAGAAGTCTATTGAGAGCTTATGCTGTTTTAGACATTGAACTTTAGCTTTTTACATTCGTTATGTCAACTAACTTCACATCAGCCCTAAAACAGATTCGCAAATTATCCATATTTATTACAGTGGAATGAAGGAGAAGAGCCTAAGTAGAATGCCACACAGAGGTAATACAGAAGCTATGATTTGAGCCTGGTTCTACCCAAATCTGGAGACGGCACTTTCGATCAAGATACTAGATTGCCCCTTTCCAGCCTTGTGCCCTCAGACAAATTACGCAACATCTCAGACCCACGGTCTTCCCATCTGAGTTTGTTTTCTCATGTGAAAAAGTGAGGGTGAGAATAGCAACCTCAGGGCGTTATTGTGTTTGTCAAAAGAGATATGAAATTTCTTTGTGAACATCAGTGACCTGTGAGAAGTTTATTTGCTACGTTTTATAAAGTGTATTTGCCTATGAGAAGTTTATTTGCTATGTTTTATAAAGGAGAGCACAGTTCAGAAGTAGGGAACTGGTGGGAAATAAGAAAGCCACATAGGTGGGAGGGAGGAGGCCTATTTTTCTGCACGATTTTTAGCGGCCAAGTCAATTGTGAATACGTGGCTTGTAGTAGGATAAGAATAAACAGCAACAAGTGAAGATCCAGGCTGGTAGAACACATCTTCTTCTCTTATTTATACACAAGTGGAATTTCTCTTATGGGTCCTCAAAAATGGTAGGTGTGAAATTATGGGGATTTACACCTTAAAGAGCTTTAATAATACATTTTAGGAAGGTGGGTCTTAAAATGTCCATCCATGCAGTTCTGTGAAAAGCCAAAGCAATGTGGTCCAGGGGGAGAGCCCTCTGATGGTGTGGCTTGATTCGAGTAGGAAACTAAAGCTATAGATTTCCCAGCATCTCAGGGGAGTGGGTCAAGGGTCATTGCCCATTCTTCTTCACCTGGTGGATAAGAACTTGGTGGACAGAGGTGAACCCTGACAGCTGAACTCAGAGCCAGAGCACAAAGAGTTTGGAGACGCTGACAGAGCTCCTAGCCTGACCCACAGCTGCAAAGATGATCTACTGAAATAGCGGGATTGCATTCCCCAGGGGCCAACTTGAGATGGGCATGGAGATTGACCACCAGCTGATTTCAGGCACAAAAGAAAGCTGAGGATAAACAAAGATGAGGCTCCCACAGCAGAGGCTGTCACTCTTTCCTAGGATCTTCCATAATCTGTGGGCTAGTTGGGCTTCCTGACTAATTAACTATTCATTCAACACTTCCACCAATATTTATTGAGTCCACTTTGTCCTGGCAACCACGCTAAGTGCTTGGTTATGGAATCGTCCCTAACTTTAAGGAGTTTTTCCTGTTGCAAAGAAGCTTGACAGACCGTGTAATCATACAAGACCAGGAAAGACAGTATGCCAGGGAGCAGAGGGCTAAAGATGCTCTCACAGGGCAAAATCATTTTAAAACGAGACTCAAGGATGAGTAAGCATTCTCCAAGCGAAGGCAGTGCTGCATGGCCGACAGAAGGCTAGGGGGAGTGTGCTACCTCTGTGGAGGGGAAAGAATCCTACTTCACCCTGCGCCGGGAAGATGCAGGGGTGGGGAAAGTGATGAACAGCACAGAGAAGTTCAGGAAGGGAAAAGAAGAGTATAAGAAAAGAAACAGTAAATAAGGTAATTGATATGCTGGTATTACTCCTTTTATAAAAAATAATGGAAGTGATTTGAAATACCTTATTAAGAGATAAAAACTCAGGTTACGTACACAAAAAAGTAAACTCCGATCATGGGCCACTAAGTCTAAAAATAGGTAAATGCAAAACACATACATGGGCGAATGCAAAGAGGAAGGCGGAATGGCAGGAAGGGAGGAAGAGAGAAAAGAAGCGGCATAAATATTATTCAGTTAAGGTGTTTCAACGTACACGTGAAAAGAAAAAAAAAAATCATAGATTTGAAAAATGCAAATACAGCATGGAGCTAAAATGTCATAGACTTTCCAAATACCAGGCATGTTGGCTTCTTTCCTCTCGCCTGCCAGGTGAAGCAACCAACTTCAGCTCTGCTTGAAAATCAGATGCGATGCTTTGGATTTTGGTCGTGTTGCCGCTCAGCTGGGCTCTGTCTGTGGTCTACAGCTTGGAGTGTTTCTGTCCAATGCCTATCAGTCTGCAGACTGAGAAGATAATTTAAGACAGAGATGAGTGAAGATGCTTTTAAAGAGTACCATGGAGTCAAAAGTCTTCTTCTATGCTCATTGCAGCCACAGGGTTTAGAAATGTTTTGGGGACTCAAGTGGGGAGACAGGCAAGCTGGTTTGAGGGGCACCATGCCTCCTCCAGAGGGACACTTTGATTACTGTAGGTATATTCAACTAACTGGTAGCCTTGAAACCATGTGGAGGCAGGATGGAGTTTGTGTGTGAAAGACGGATGCTTGAATCAAGCTGCTATGATTCATGCTGGGAGCATGACGGTGACTCAGGGTAAAAGGCGAAAGAGCAGGCACGAAGTGGGCGGGATCGATTTGTCACCCACTTTCCAGCTCACTGTCTTCTATTCCAACACTCTTGTACACACAACCCCGAAAGCATGACTCCTAACTTGTTGACAGGGAGCAGAGCTCAGGACGGTCAAGGCTTCATGCTGGATTTCTCTAGGTGAAGAGATTGTCTTCCCAACAGACAGTAAGTAACCAGGCTGAGCAATTGATCAAGGCAATTGATCAATTTCATTCCAGTGGGACATAAACCTGGTCTGCACTCCTCTGGGGGGAGGAAAGGCAGCCAAAAGATCCCAACACTTGGCTTCACAGCCAGAATCTGGCACCTTGTAGATGGCCTGGCTTTCATCACCTGCTATCCTGCAGTTACAGATGTAGGGCAAGGTGTCCACGCTGGTCCTTTTGTAAGTAAAGCAGAGAATCACGGTGATGCTATCAAGTGTTAGCTTTGTATCCTTTAAGGGTTCAGGTGGGTGTGCATTTACAGAGGGCACTGGAAGGACACAGATAAAGGTCTCCGAGCCAAGAACAGAGATGTTCTTCCACCCAAGACAGGCAGCTTTGAAGGAGTCCAGAAACTTGTCTCTTTTCATGCCCCGTCGTAAAGCTCTTCCATGGCCTCCCAATGATCTTAAAAGTAATGAGGTGAATGAGAAAGGTTTCACAGCATCAGCTCAAGGACCAGTTTGAAACTAAGGGGCCCCTGGGCCTGTGTGCTCTGCTGAGGGCCCACGTGACCCTGAGGAACAGCCCAGCGTGAGGACCGCGGGTCTACAAGACACCATCAGGGTGGGCACAGCTCACCCCCTTGGTCTCTTCTAACCCCATGGTCCTCTTAGCTGCCCGTGCAGTCCTACTCACTGGTTTTCCATGGTCCTTGCTGCCTCAGGGACTTGGAAAACTCTATTCCCTCCCACCTGGCTGACTTCGCCATCTCCTACATCCCCAGCGGCTGTGAGCTCTAGTCACCTTTCAAGACAGCTAAACCGTCTCCAGCTTGGGGAGGCTTTTCTAGACCTGTGTCCCCCTGGATTGAATGGTAATAAGCACTCAACCAGTTGTAACCACACAGTTATATACAAACAAGTGTGATTATGTGTTTGCCTCTCCCGCTAGCCTGAAATCACCATGAGGGAGATACAGACTTTATTCCCAGCTGAATTCCCCAAAGAGCCTAAGCCTGTATGTAATAGGCATGTGCGTAGGTGTAACATCGATGAGTCAATGCAGTTCATGCACTGCTGTACTTCGAAGGCTTTCTAGCCTCCCTTTATGGGTTGAGTTTCGTTACCCAAACAGATATGCTGAAGTTCTAACCCCCAGTACCTGTGAATGCGAGCTTATTTGGAAATAGGGTCTTTGCGGATGTAATCAGGTTCGGATGGGGTCAACAGGACGGGCCCTATTCCATTATGGCTGTGCCCTTCTAGGAGGAGAGAAGGCCATGTGAAGACAGACCCACAGGGAGAAGGCTCCCGTGATGACAGGGGGAGGGTTTGGTGGGATGCTTGGCTCAGAGCTGGGAGCCAAGGGACACTAAGGCTCAACGGCCACCACCAGCAGCTGGAAGAGGCCAGGAAGGATTCCTCCCGGAGTCCAGAGGGAGCGCGGCCCTGCAGACACCTTGATTTGGAACTTCTGGCCTCCAGAACTGTTAGACAATACACTTCCGTTGCTTTAAGCCACCCAGTTGGTGACACTTTGTTGCAATCGCCCTAGGACACTAATCCACCTCTCAGTGTGTACAAGGAAAATCTGACCTGGGTCTGATAAAAAGTTCCTCCAAGTCAGAGAGAAACTGCATTGAACAGCCAATGCAAAAGTGACTCTTAATTTTCTTATAATGTTGGAAGAGGCTTTCAGAGAATTAATCTGTAAAGAATTCCAAGAAGTCGATGGTGCAAATATTTCAGTTTCCTTCAGAATGTTCCTGCTGGTGAGGAGGGAAAAAAAGACATGAGCACAGCTTTGAAATTTCCAGAAAATTTCCTTTTCTAAATGCCATTTGTTTCGGAAGCCGTGCAAAGACAGAGGGCGTTTAAGTGTTAATGTATGTTCTGAAAACGGTCACTTATTAACAAGAATGCCCTTGGAAAAAGTGATTTAACATCTCTGTGCTTCCATTTCCTCTCAGGTAAATGGAAATAATCAACCCTCTTTACAGTTTATTAGCATCAAATGACATAATACGTGAAGAGTTCTCAGAATAATGCACAACACAGAGCAGATACACGCTATTGTTTTTACTTATATCACTAAGCATGTTACTCCAGAATCTGGTTCAAAATTTATTTATTTTTCCTCCCGTTTTGTTTTTGGACGTTTTACCCCGTGATTTGATTTTCTCACTTAAAGCTAACATCCTAGCTGGATTCCTGAAGGGACTATTAACGTTTGTTATCCGATCGGTACCCCTTTTGCATTCTGTTTAATCCATCACTCTCAAGAAAGGCAATTTTAATTAAAAAATAGAATGTTTTCCCTGGCTCCTTGCAGACCAGGTGAGGAGGGAGGACAGGCTGCAGTACTAAGGGGGCACCTGTGAGGGAGGGCGCCTGAGACAGTTTTGACAAGAAATAGAGACTCAGAGGACTCTGACCCATCGTAGAGAAGGAGCCTGAAAGGTACCAGCGAGCGGCCGGTGGGCACGCATCCTGCTGCAGGGCTCTGCTTCCCGGGATGGTACACAAGCCCTAAGGCTGCGCTGATTCCTTCCCGAAGGTGTTCCCTGGGCCAGCATGGACCACCTCTCGCATCCTCTTCAGCTCCAGCCCTCTCAGGGGTCCAGCCCAGCCCAGACTAGGGATCTCTGAGATGCGCCTCTGGCTGAGGGGTACCAGGCCTCTGGGGGACAAGGCTGGGTGCCCCTGTCTGCCCGACAAGTTTCCCGCAAGCCGAGACTCAGGCTGAAACCCAAGCAAAGAGGAGAAAGCAAAGAACTTTTGAGCTCCACTGGGGCGTGAAGCACTTGGCAATAGGAAACAATGATTTTTTTTTCAGCACGGCTTGTTCAGTTTCTTCTGGAGGATAATAAGTCCCTGAATATTCATCGGTAACCTTTTCCAGTGCTGTGTTGGGTGCTTATTCATGCTCTGGTGTGGGTGCTGGTGACTCACGGTGCCTGTTCCCGGCTACTGAGGCTCTTCCCTGAACACCCGCCCCTCACTTGTGCGTCCGACGGTTCTCCATGGAAGCCTTTGTTTGTTGTTGTTGTTGTATCATTTCTTTAGGACTTTGAAAGGACACATACCCCACTCCTACCCCCGCACTGGCACCTCAGATTCTGCAGCCCTTGGCCAAGGAGAAGCCGCCACTGTTTCCGAGGGGACCTAGTTGTGACAGCTTCAGGCCTCTGCACTCACTGGTGGCCGGCAGTATCATGGCCTCCCCTCCTCCCAAAACAGTCCAAATCCCAATTCCCCAGACCCTGTGACTACATCACCTTACATGGCCAAAGGGTGTCTGCCGATGTGCATAGTTCAGGATCTTAAGATGGGGAGATGACGCTGGGTTATCTGCTTGGGCTCAAGGTGACCCCAAGGGTCCTTACAGGGAAAGAGAGAGACAGGAGATTCAGCGTCTCAATGATGCAATGTGAAAAGCTGACCATCGCAGGCCTTGAAGGCGCCAGGAGCAAGGAACAGCAGCCTCTAGACACTGGAAAAGGCAGGGAAATGGCCTCTCCCCTGGAGCCTCCAGAAGGGACCAGCCCTGCAGACAGTGAGACACATTTCTGACTTCTAACCTTTAAGAGGGTGAGCTTTGCTCAATGTCAAGAAGGCAACATATACTTGGTACAGAAGAGGGAAGAAAGGAGCTGAGATTTGCTCAGGGAGAAAATTACAACATTTAAGGGGGAAAAGTTTTTCCATGGTTCCAGCTCTGCACGATTTCATCCCTTATCATCTTCTAGCGCCTTCATTCTAGAATTCCTCATGTCATCTTTCCGCTTCTTATTCCCAGCAATCACTTAGCAGGAAATAAAGCATCTGTAGACCCCTTAGAAGAAAAGGATAATCAAGCAAAATTTAGCAACATGGAGAAATCTTGAAACACAGCATTGAGTGGAAAAACAAAACAGGGTTTGTAGCACATTATTTGTGTAGTTTACGATCACATTTATACTGTATGTCTTTCAAGGATACATTTGTACCCAAGGACATTGAATAGAAACATTTAAGTTGGTGCCTGGTATGGAAAGGATTGTGCCCGTGCTGAGTAATGAAGGGGAAAATGGTGAAACAGAATAAAACAGGAGGCTCCATGGATAGACCAGTAATTACAGTGTGCTGTGACCCCCTCCACTCTCTTCACTGGTGGGAAAAAGAGAGAGACAACTAAAACAAAAAGAAAATTTCACAATTCTCTTAACCCAATGTCTGTTTTATTTTTTTTAATGTATTATTATTATTTTAATTTATTTTTTGGCCACGCCATGCAGCACGTGGGATCTTGGTTCCCCAACCAGAGATGGAAACCACGCCCCCTGCAATGGAAGCACGGAGTCTTAACCAGTGGGCTGCCAGGGAAGTCCCCTAGTCTCTGATTTAAACACATAACATCCTATCATGTCCAGAATCAACTGGGTTTCAGCCATTCTATAGGAACTAGGAGCTAAAGGGAATCTGCCCAAACCCCTCCTTTCCAGAAGAGCAGAGGTTTGCAAGGAGATCAGCTGAGAGAAGGGGGAGTGGATCAGGTTTTCTAAAATGTCCTCATGCTGAATAAATCACATACACACACACACACACACACACACACACACACACACACATCCCACCCCAGAACTCTCTAAGGGTTAGAAAAAATATGAATAAAATGAAACCAGAACTGGCTGAAGGCAAGTGTGAAAGCTAATATGCCAAAGTTTGGGGACAAATGACAACCCTGGCAATCTCGCTTTGGGGATGGATGGGTCCATTTCTGGATGGGACCTTGGGTATGCTTGCAAAGTCCTGTAGTTGAAGTCAAGCCTTCTACACAAAACTAGGACAATTGAAGGAACTATAGCTTCAGAGGAATGGTGGGTGAAAAAACCCTGACTGCCTGCAGTGGAACTAAGAATATCTCTAACTCTGTCCGTTTCCGAAGGGAAAAGTCATCTCCTCTGAGAACATAGGATCCCAAGCTTGGCCTCACGTGGATCTGGAGTTCAGCTCTACTGGGCATCACCTGTGCTCAAGGAAGCCCCAGGCTAAGGCACCACAGGGACATTTCCAGTGGCATGCAGTATATTTTAAGGCAAATCCTCTCTGGAGAAAATAATCCTCAATCCTGGATCCCAGGGCTTTCCATATACTACATTTGGCCAAAATATGAACTCACAACAAAATCAAATCACCATACCTTAAGGACACACGAGGAAGGATGAGCAGAAGCCGTAAGTGACTCATCTCAATTCACAAAGACTTCACATACTATAAGGATAAGACACACATATAAAATGACCAAGAAACAAGAATCCGAGGGAGGGAAAAAAGAAGAGCTGACAACTGAGAATTTTTCAGAACTGATTAAACGCAACGAAACCAAAGGTACACCCCAGAAAAAAAAAAAGTTACATAGCATCTTTAAAGGAGTGAGAAAAACCTCAGTCTAGGTTCCTGTATGTGACGAAATGATGTCTCAAGGTCAAGAGTGAAATAATAATACTTTTTAGAAAAACAAAAGCTGAAGAACTTATAACCCCAGATCCTTCCTAAAGGGACTATGGTGGGATCGACTTCAGAGAGAATGAGAGGTACCTCAGAGGACAGTGTGAGGAGGGAGGGCGCTCGGGGCACGCGGGAAAGTCCAGCCATCATTGGCTTGTGGGATGATAACTGAAACGTCTAACTTATTGGGGTAAAATCAGTACTTTGAGATCAGATGGCCAGCAATAGCAGGTAAGCCAGATGGGGATGGTAAGAGTTTCCTAAGTTCTCTGCCTTGTTCATGAGAAGAGTAGATATATTGAATTAACTTTAGACTTATATTTTAAGTGAATATGTGTACATACATATAGATATAAATCTATAAAATAAATGAAAAAAGAAATAAAACAGAAAGCAGAGTGACAAAGAGAAAGTACAAAATGAGATGGTGGAAATAAATCCAAATATATTAGTAATCGGAACAAGTAAATTTGCTAGGTAAATGAGATTTCCAGAGGGAATTTAAAAAATCAAATTACGTGTTCTTTGCAAGAGATATGCCTAAAGCATAAGAATATAGAAACGCTCAGGTAATTAATTGAAAAATCTATGCAGGGCAAATAACGACCAAAAGAAATCTAACACAGTGATGTTACTATCAGAAAAAAGGCTAAAAGGCAAAAACTGTTATTACAGATGAAGGAGGTCATTATATCTTGATTTAAGTTTAAATTGCCTAGGGGGGTATAAAAATTCTAAATATTTATGGGTGTGATAAAATAGCCACAAAATATAAAAACAAAAAAATGGACAGAATTACATGGCAATACGGGCAAATTCATTAAGATATTTGAATATAGTCGCATAACTTGGTTAGCGATTGACAGGTCAGGCAGAAAATATTTAGTACAGATAGAAAGATTTAAACAATACAATTAACAAGCTGGATTTAATTTAATGGGCATATAATAAAAACTCCACTCAAGAGTGTAAGAGTACCATTATTTTCATTGCTACAAGGAACATTTACACAAATACCATGCACTGGGCCACAAAATAAGTCTAAATGAATCTCAAAGAATTAAAATAAAAAGCAGGCCACACTCTCTGATTATAATGCAATCAAGTTATAAATTAAAGAGGGGCTGATAACTTTTGAAAACTGCATATATTGAGACATTTAAAAAACTTCTAAATTATGTCAAATATCAATTCGAGAAAAATCAACACAAATAAAAAGAACACAACTAAACAGTAATGAAAACACCACCTGTCAAAATATGTGGGACAGTTCAGATGAGGCTTACTTACAAGGAGATCTAGAGAAATATACTAGGAAAGAAGTTAATGAGGTATTAATGTTAAACTTCTCATTTAAGAAGTTACGAAAACCAGGGCTTCCCTGGTGGTGCAGTGGTTGAGAGTCCGCCTGCCGATGCAGGGGACGCTGGTTCGTGCCCCGGTCCGGGAAGATCCCACATGCCGCGGAGCGGCTGGGCCCGTGAGCCATGGCCGCTGAGCCTGCGCATCCAGAGCCTGTGCTCCGCAGCGGGAGAGGGCACAGCAGTGAGAGGCCCGCGTACCGCAAAAAAACACACAAAACAATGCAAGCCTGGAATGTAGAAAGAAGTAATAATGGTAAAGGTAAGAATAGAGAGGAATAATAAAATAGCAAAAGCAGCACTGGGAGGGTTGGCCACGTCAAAACCGGTTCTTGGGAAAGACAGCAAAATAATCCTCTGGTGACACTGACCAAGAAAAGCTGGAGGTGGGGTGCAAAAATATTCAATAATAGGGCTGCAAAGGGAACGTAGGGGAAGATTTTTAAAGTTTTTAAAAATTATAAAAATTTAAACACAATGGACAGATTCCTAGAAATATACCAAAATTGGCTTTTAAAATTCTGAGATGATCTGTATTTGAATTAAAAAGCCTGAACAGTCTTATAAGCATTAAACAAATTGAATGAATATTTAAAAATCTTCCCACAAACAAAATACCAGGCTTCTGCAATTTTACAGGCAAATTCTTCCAAGTTTTCCAGGAAGCCTCAGTTTCAAACATTTACAAACTCTTCTTGAAAGTAAAAAATGAAGACTCCCCCAATCGTTCTTGATATCAAAATGAAACAAGGGGAGAATGAAAAAATTAAAGATAAATCTCATTCAGGAACAGTTGTGAAATTCCCCGACATTACAGTAATGATACTGGCGAATCCAATTCACATCCTGAATCGTTTTTTGGCGGAATTAGCTTTCATAGCTGTGCCTTCCAGCTTCCTGGCCGTTGCCTTTCTCATCACCTTTTTTTGCAGTATCTCTACAGGCAAGTGTGGGGGGACATGCAGAAGGCAGGTGGGCAGGGAAGGATCAAAAGTGACCCTGGGGATGATGGGATTTCCTCCCTGCCTTGGGTTCCTGACTCTGTCCTCCATCCCGTGCATCTCTGCTGAGAACCAGCTGGCATAGGGTTGGTCCTAATCAGGGGCAAACAGCCTTGGTCCTTGTCCTCCTGGAGCTTCTAGCCTCCTCAGAAAGACAGGCATCAATCCAAAACCCACACGAATAAGTACAGATGTGCAAACCGTGACAAGAAGGACGATCTTGCAGGTCCTTGGGGTTCTAGAAAAGTATATAATGGGGATCCTGGCTTTGCTTGGTGGTTAGGGAAGCCCACACTGAAGAAATAAGGTTCGACCTGAGGTTTAAAGACATATGAAAAGCGAACCAGTCGAGGAACGGAAGAGAAGACGGATCAGGCAGACGGAAGGATGTCCACGTGTCCCTCCCTACTCAGGAGGGAGCAGGGTGTCCTGTGGAACTGGGGTCTGGTGCAGGTAGGGGGCAGGGGGGGAAGGGCAACCTTTGGTCTACAGGCCCAGCATCCCACAGGGGATGACTATGCTTGGACTTAGACATTCAAAGGCTTCAAAGGGGGAAGGACACAACCCAATTAGTCTTTTGTTAAAACGCTTTCTGACTGTGGTGTGAAGAATAGAGCAGATCAAGGAACGTGGAGAACAAATTAAGACCATCACATGCATCCAGACGAGAGTGACTGTAGCTTGGATGAGGATGGAGGTGGGGCAGGAAATGTAGGGAGGGATGCTGATGAGATTCAGGAGGAAAAAGGACAGAGCTTAGTGATTAGATACGGGATGTAAGGAAAACAAAGGAATCAAGGATGGACAAATGGAAAGAGGGAGGGGCCATTCACTAATAGGAACCAGTAGAGAAGGACCAAGTTAGGGGAGAGGTGAAGGGAAGGTAAAACTTTATTCAGTTTGGTGTGCTTCTGAGACAGCCAGGCGGAGATAGTAGTGGGAAACACAAGTCTGGGGCTCAGAGGTGAGCTATGTCAGAAATATGAATTTAAAAGTCATCTGTGAATAGATGGAAGTTTGAAGCACATCAATTGTTGATGATGATCAGTAGGGAAAGATGACAGAGAGCAGAGAAAAGATTTAGGATTAAGGAACTTCAACACTTAGAAGTTGGAGCAACAAAGAAATAGAAGGAAGACCAAAGAATACGGAGTCATGGGGATCAAAGACGGGAGAGCGCTTCAGGAAGGAAGTTGTGATAACGGGGTTAAATGCTGCTCTCGGATCAAGTATCTAAAGAACAGAGGAACCCGTGCTGGACCTTGTGATCTGTGTGCCGTTGATATTAATGGGCTATGCGGGTTATGAGAAACTGGAGCACGCCTTTGGCCAATCCTGCCTTTCTGATTCCAAATTAGTGTTGTTGATTCATGACGCTCTTCCTTCCTGTGCTTGTGCATTTACCTTTCCATGGAAGGGAATGATTTCTCCAGACAAAGGGGGAGCCATTCATTTTTCTTCTTCTTTCACACATAGCTCTTTTTGGTATCCAACTGAGAAGAGAATGTTTGCTTATTAAAGTAGAGTAATTTTTACTAAGAATTGAAAAAAGAAGAGAGATCTTGCTGTGGTTCAGTCGACCAGTTAACAAGTGTGTCCCCCTCTCTGGTCTCAACCAGAAAGCCATTGCCTCACCCAGTCGTGTCCTTTGGAAAGCACGGAGTCCTTGTCCCTTTTTTTCAACAGAGTTCCCCGCCCGAGCCTATCATTCTATCTCCTAGGTATCCCTACAAGGACTGCCTTTTGGGAGTAATCACGAGCACTTCGAGAAATGAAGGGGAGCCAGAACTGAGTCTGTGTTGTTCTAAAGGGACAAAGAAAGAAGAGATAAAAACTAAGATACAGACTATTTTGGAATTTAGATTTTTTTCCTTTCCTCAAATCTTTGAAGTTTCAGGCCAAACCATAGCAGAGAAAAATGAAAAGGAAAAAAATGGCCATATATGTTCCAAATTCTATAGTTAAATCATTCATGATTTGCTTATTTTGCTGGTTCTATTAATCTTCAGAAGAGTAACTACATGCAAATGCAAGCATTTTAAGGCATTAAAATTATGCAGAAAAATCTAGGCTCCAAGAATGTGTATGTAAAATGCAACATATAAATGATAATTTAAGGGCCTTTCCAAGAACATTGGCTTAATAAACAGGAAGAGAATGGGAATTTTTGCAATGCTAATTATGACACTACTTTCTCTTTCCAAA
The DNA here is from genome assembly GCF_005190385.1 of Monodon monoceros. Classification (NCBI taxonomy): domain Eukaryota; kingdom Metazoa; phylum Chordata; class Mammalia; order Artiodactyla; family Monodontidae; genus Monodon; species Monodon monoceros. The sequence continues at coordinate 3,156,219 of NW_021703785.1, forward strand.
ACTTACAAGATGTCAGGAGATATGTTACAGGTATTTATTTGGAAGAGAAATTAACATCGATTTCATGAGAAGAATGGAAGGTTAAAGAAAGCCAAAGTTCACAGTTCAGAAAGGGTGTTTCAGAATGTTGTAAATATCAACGGGTGTTTGTGTAGTGACCGAAAGCAAACATATTTACTCAAAGGTAACAAAAATCGTCAGAGCCCCAGTCCAGGAAATGGGCTGGAATAAATCCATGCATCGTTTCAAAAATAGAATATGGAGAGGCTTGGTTTTGATCAAGATTGCTTAAGCTACTCTTTCATTAAGGAAGAAGGTATTATAATAGAAGTACAGACTTACTCAGTGACCTCTGAAATAAGAGACTAATAAACTTCTCAAGTGATACCCTGGCACGAACTCGCCTCAGGTTAGTTTCGCAGAATGTAGAGGTCGGGCAGGAATTCAGGAATGTGAGTGAGGTCATATTTCTGCCACCTCTGGACGTGCTGTACCTCCTTCAGATCCTTCGGTAACTGTCCTGAGCCCTTTTCTTTCCCTGTGTAGAGGCAGATTTCAACCAGTTCCACGGTGATCAGTTCAGAAACTCAGAAAACGATCACCAATGGATGGTTCAGCGTACTCAAACACAAGAGTAACAAAACACATCCTGTTGAAAATGCTGGACGTTGCCAAGGAAAGTCTCTCCTCCATCAGAATATTTATCTCAGATCTTTGCCTGTTTGTGGCTGCAATTCTTTCATGCTGGACTTATACTTTAACAGCGCTGAACACGTGGATGTGGCTGATAAATTCTGTTTGGAACATGAACCAAGAAATATCGAAACGTGGACGTAATGCTGCTGTTTAGCAAGCAGGGGCTGAAGTCCTGTGTAGGTGGATGGTGGAAAGCATTCGTTTCTCCACTCTGCACATTGGGAACCAATGTACCCAGCAACTGAATTACTTATGAGAACCCACACTGAGAATCAGCCATTGCTCAGGAAACAGAGCCCCGGGATCCTGGCTGCAGCGGCACAGGGAACCCATTGCAGGAAGCTTGTATGAAATTCAACTCCATGGAGCAAGGCATTGTAAACACAAACAAACCATTACTCTAACCTTGTCAGTTTCATTCTCCCTTCAAAGGGAGTAGACTATGCAGAGCTTTATTAAAAATGGGAACTGAAATTAGAAGAGATTATCTAGGCACACAATCCAATCGTCACAGCCAAGCTGAGAGCCACCGTGGAGGGGGCACAGCTGGAAGTGTCCTTCACTTCTGTGGTCAGTTTCTGAGACGTCTTCATAACTTCACAGGTGTTTTATTGGGGGAATGAGGAAGTGTGGGCTAAGCTTTAGCGCACATACCAGGGATGAGGATAAAAGTGGTTCAAGCTCTTTAAGGTGCTACGTTTCTTATTGTTTGCAACTCTGAGATATGGACAGCCTGTAGAATGAACTGGTGTGCATCCCTTGGTGCCATTAAAGAGGCTGAAACTGACACTGAATTAAAAAGTAGCCAAGGGCTTCCCTGGTGGTGCAGTGGTTGAGAGTCCGCCTGCCGATTCAGGGGACGCGGGTTCGTGCCCCGGTCCAGGAGGATCCCACATGCCGCGGAGCGGCTGGGCCCGTGAGCCATGGCCGCTGAGCCTGCGCGTCCGGAGCCTGTGCTCTGCAGCGGGAGAGGCCACAGCAGTGAGAGGCCCGCGTACCGCAATAAATAAATAAATAAATAAATAATAAAGTAGCCAATTTAATTATTATTTTATTTCTTTCTTATGCATTATTTTCCTTCCCTTCCTTTCTCTCCCTCCTTCCCTCCTTCCTTTGTTTCTTCCTTTCTTCCTCCTCTTTGCTTTTCCCTTTCCCATGTTCCCTGTATTCTTTCCCTGCCCTCCCCCCACTCCATCCACTCCAGCTGCTGTCATTATCGAATACCAGAGAAGCAGAAAGAGATCAGAACAGTTGTCACATCAACATGCTCCCAGCCAGGGTCAAAGCGTATTCTGGATGCCCCACTCCTCTGCCTCCCATGTTGGGGCATGAAGGGAGTGTTTACGTCATCCCCATCATGGCGTCTCAGGAGACAGGATTGGCTCATTTTAGCAGGCAGGTGAGTTTCTAGGGTCCCAGGCCATGAGACAGACTTCTTTGATTTTATATTTGTTCCTCTTTTCTTTTACATTATCAATTTTGATTTCAAAAGAGAATAATATACTTGTTTATTCTTGTCCAGTGTATAATAATTCTTTTAGCAAAATAATAGGGATATTCTTACTAATAATATGATTCTTAAAACAGCTTAAGGTTTTTTGTTTCATTTTGTTTTTTTTTTAGTTCCCTTTGGCCTCTCATTATATGCCACCGAGAAGGCACAGTGAAATCACCATGTTTTAAACAGCACTTGAAATAACTCTTCTCTCTGTGATTATTCTTCCATCTCCATGCACAGTTAGGTTCTTTTTTTTTTTTTTTTGCGGTACGCGGGCCTCTCACAGTTGTGGCCTCTCCCATTGCGGAGCACAGGCTCCGGACGCGCAGGCTCAGCGGCCAAGGCTCACGGACCCAGCCGCTCCGCAGCATGTGGGATCTTCCCGGACCGACGCACGAACCCGTGTCCCCTGCACCGGCAGGTGGACTCTCAACCAGGTGTGCCACCAGGAAAGCCCCACAGTTAGGTTCTTATACTCCACTTTACTTGCATTTTTAGGTGCTGTTTTGTAAAATTATGTATTATTACACACAACTTTTACATAGTTCCAAAATTAAGTCTACAAAATACAGTATAGACAAAGAAGTTTAGCTCCAATCCTCTTGACTCTATTTCCTTTTCTCTCTCCATTTATAGATAGCCTTTTAAAATAGATATTGGCTTATTTGTTCATTTGTGCATATATATGTATGTATATAGGTATACCTATATATTTATATATACATGCATATATATTTAACATATTTTGTTTTGGTTATTTATCAGTGTACAAGAAATTACCAGAAAACTAAGTGACATAAACATAACAACAATCATTTCATATCTCTCTCCGTTTCTGTGGTTCAGAAAGTCTGTGGACCAGCTGAAGGGCTCAGCTGGATAATCTGGGCTCAGCGTCTCTCGTGGGGTTCCAGTCAGATGCCGTCTGGAACTGGAGCAGGAAATGGAGTCTCTGGGAGCAGCTGGGATTCTCTTGATGTAAATCTCAGGGCTACCCCGCGTAGAGTCACTTAATGGGCCAGGTTGGGCTTGCTCAAACATGGCAGCTGCAAAGATGACTGGCGTAAAGTTAGAAAGACACTGGAGTCCATTGGAAGAGGTTTTCCTGGCCAATAAACAATATGAACATTGATAATAATAACAGCTGCATGGAAAAACATTAAATATGCTTAAATCCACTGGGTCATAATGATAGAAATATTTTAAAAAAGAACTCATTGGCCTTCTTGCTTGTTTAAAAGATGCTGGAGAAGCAACAAACAATTTGGGAAACTGGTAAGTAAAGGGAAAGACTCAAGCCTTTATCCTGTCTTTCCTAAATAAACACAGTGTAATCGGAGAGTGGATGAGGGGAAGTTTCATTTTATGAATGTTTTCTGGCTTATGAATGCAAAAAGTAAGACAGTACATCACCAATTTATCACCCACAATGAAACAAGGGAGCAGTTAAAAATCACAGGTAACATCAGTTTCTAGCAAGTATGGGTGACAGAAAAACATGGTAAACGATACCATAAGAGTTCAACTGGCAAAACCAACAACATTCTCCAACAAATAAACTGCAAAAAAAAAAAAAAACCAAACCCCAAAACTGACAACAAAAAAAGGGAAAAATAATCTAAAAGTTAAAAGAGCCTTAAAAGACACTGAGGTTAGGTGGGTGCCCTGAAGTCTGGGGCCCGAGAAGGTCTACCCTTCCCTCCTATAGCTTCACACCACCATGCTACTATCTTCCAGCTCGAAAAAACTGAAAATATTTCCATAGAGTAAGTATTTGAACATTTCAGTTTGCTTAATGACTTGAAGTCTGTTAACAGTGTGTGTGTGTGTGTATCTGTGTGTGTGTATGAGAGAGAGAGAGAGAGAGAACAGAGCAAATGAGATAAACTTTTCTCTTCTCCCTCTCTTTTTTCACTTCTTATCTGCATTTACTCAAAACAAAAATGTATGGAAATTGTCCAGACGTACTTTCCTTAGATTTGGGGTACTGAGTAAACCAAGCAGGCCCTGGGGCTGGCGACCCCATCTCCCTTCCAGACTCACTTGCTAACAGTTCATGGAAGGCAGGACCCACAGGTTCTTTAATAAATACCCTTGGGTGGATCACACTTGGGTCTTTCTTGTTTCCAGCATCCTCCTGCTTCCTGTCAAGCTCTTTTCCTCAGTGCTACTGTAGGAAATAAATAGGGAGGGTGGGAGGGAGGCTCAAGAGGGAGGGGATATGGGGACATACGGACGCATATGGCTGATTCACTTTGCTGTACAACAGAACTAACACAGCATTGTGAAGCAATTATACTCCGATAAAGATCTATTTTAAAAAAATACAAAAAGAGGAACGAGGGTTTCCCTGGTGGCACAGTGGTTGAGAGTCCACCTGCCGATGCAGGGGACGCGGGTTCGTGCCCCGGTCCGGGAAGATCCCACATGCCGCGGAGTGGCTGGGCCTGTGAGCCATGGCCTCTGAGCCTGCGCGTCCGGAGCCTGTGCTCCGCAACGGGAGAGGCCACAACAGTGAGACGCCGGCGTACAGCAAAAAAAAAAAAGAGGAACGGGGCTCGAGGGCTTTCTCGGCAACGCTGCAGACCTAACTGAAACTGATTCTGCCCAAGCACCTCGTGTCACTGTTCACAGCGCGTGCCTTATACGATGCGGAGGGATAACACGCTTTGTCTTGTATCTTTCAAGGGGGGGCGGTGGCTATTGTACTCACACAGTGGGTGCACGTGGGTGGGGCACCTGGTGTTCCTATGTTGGATCTGATGCCGCCTTTCAGAGAGTTCAGATGGCACCAGAGGAAGCCTGCAGACGCAAACACACGCCTCCAAGAAGTCCATCCCGGCAACACCCAGGTGATGCTGGGTCTCAGATCTCATAGACCGTCCCGAGCTACGGCATCCTTCGCGATGGGGGAATCGTGACCCTGATGCTACGCTGTTTCATCTTCTTGGAGCCCTGGCCGCTCTGACTTTACCCCGTGTCTTTGCATTTGCTGGTTGGAGTGGGACATTGTCCCCCACGTGGCGAGGGGAACAGAAGCTCTTTACCACTTTCCCATCTCTGCTTAGGTTGGCACACAGCAGGTAAGAAAGAATGATTATCAGAAACAAACAACGTGTAGGAAAGAAAACACCAGAGAGATGCCTGTTTTAGCCCACAGGCTGGGAGAAACGGATAACAGCTTGGCTGTCCACTTGCTGCCCAACTGCCATCAGTGAATGAATTTCATCCCCAGAAGGTCTGGGTGTAAAACAAGGCATTTAATCGTTTAGTCCTGTATACCTAAAAGAGAAGTGTGAAAATGTTTAAATGGGTCTGGAAACTTACCAGCAGGAGCCTCTGTTCATTTATTGTAATGGCTGACGGGAGGAATTCTCGAAATTGGTGAATAATTTTATACCAACTCCCCGATGATTAATTGGGACCCACATTTAGGTATGACTGGTTTGGAAAAAAGAACAATATCATCTTCTTTCTTATCATCACATAATAATCACATGACGAAACGTGAGGAAAAATCAGTTAACTGTATGTAGTGTCTGTAAGGTGGGGAGATTGAATCACGAATGAAAAGCAGGGATTTTCATAGAAGGAACAACAGTATTGGGTCTATTCTGTTCTTTGTTATTGCCATGATGAGATACCCTTCTAAAATACATCATATATATTAAATCATTTCTTAAGGGCCTGCCATTAAAATGAGGAGCACTTATTACATTCAAACATAGGTAATTCTCTTCTGCTTTGTCAGGTGTCTCACAATCTTTTCCTCCTATACCCATATAGCATGAGTAAAGATAAATGGAAGAAGAAAAAGAAAATAACGTATCAGATACGCTACTTCATCCCTCGCCCCACAGGACAAATCCAATTTCTCACAGTGAGTATTTTCTCCTGAAAAATCACACGGCGTCACTTTTTACAAGGTGAGTAAACATCCCCAGTGCAGTAGCACCACCTTGGCAGCACATTCATTATATGCTGGTTTTTAATGTTCGTGGCTAAAATCAAGTTGATATCTCTTCACAAACCCAGCACTTTACGTCATCAGCTTTATGAGGTAACTGACATCAGCCCACAGCAGATTAACAGCTCATGATTAAAAATAAATTGTTTTTGAATGGCAGGCCATGATCATAACTTTGAAAATATCCCCAGACACCGGAAACAGAAGCAGCCATTGCCCTTGTCCGTCTGCGTTTGTGATGAGACATCACTTCGTCACCCTTCCCGGGCTGTAAAGCCTTCTAGAAAACACAGTTTCTGTGAAATCTAGGTTGTCAGCATGAAAAGAAAGTTGGCAGAACACAGGGTTCCGTTGCTAAGTGATCGTCGGCAAATAAGATACGTGTACCTTATGGCATTTGATGACACCTTCAGGAGAGGAGAGATTCCAGCTTGATGAAAACACACAATTTCCAAGAGATACGTGAGAGGGTGGGGAGTCTGTCCTGCCCATCTGAGAACCCCAAGCCTGAGGTCATCTCAATCAGGAAGTAAAATTAAGTTCTATCTAATATTTGGAGACTCAGTGCTTTCTGCCTGTGTTTACTCTTGCCTGACCTTTGGAAGGGACAGAGTGATGGTTCCTTTATCACTGGGTCAGAAGGGAAATTCAGTGATAGCTACACGCCCAGGTGAGCAACGGTTCTTGAGTGCAAAAGAAAAGGAAAATCATTTATTGAATACCACTGCATGAACCCGAGGGAAAGCATCTGGTCAAATGCCAGGGGGGTTGGTGGTTTTTAGTACTAAGTTCCACCCAATCAGACTGGTCCAGTCTCCTGTTTTACATATGAGGTGCAGAGGTGTGGGATGAATGGCCCAAGGTCCCATGAATGATGACCTGTTGGGACCTGGGTCCAGCCTTTGAACACCTGCAGGGCTTCCCTCAGTACATGGCCATGTCTCTGTGAATAAACCATGCGGTAAAATATAGACGCTGATCCTTGAGAATCGTAGAACCTTAATTTATTATCTCTTTAATTCCAGTGAAAGTGACCCTTAATGATCCAGCAAAGACACTTTCCAAATGAAGAGGAACACGGATGGAAGATTTGATTACGGTATTACTAGCTTGCTTGGCAGGGCTTCTTCTATCACTTTCCTGTGCTCGCTTCTCTGAGTTGGTTTGGTTGTGGATATCTTCTCCTGATTTTAACTAAATCCATCATATTTTCTGAGCCAGTTGCTCTCAGTTAGAATCGACACCTTCATCCAGGTATTCTCAACACTTCAAGCTGACAGCTGTGCCCATGATAACAATACGGTTCTTTCTATATTTGGGGGATAACATGATATCCTTAGTTACATCTGCTGCCATATAACTGTTGCACACACACTGGAAGATGTTTACCAGGCTGGTCAGCCATCAGGAAACCTGACAAGAATAATCAGAAGTTTGCAACACTGAGAGGAGAAAACATTTCAGAACTGTGTGTTATTCTGAAATTGAGACATTTCTCTAGCAAACAACATGAGGCTGACAGTTAAAAATTGTCCAGCATGGATATTCAACATCCATATCATTTCAGCTGGGACTCCTTCATCAGATGTAAAGAAACAGCGTCATTGAAAGCCTCCTATATTTCTTAGTCTTCCACAATCAACGCTCTCAAAATTGTGTTGTTGACAAGTAGGAAAGTCCCCAGTGCGAGGATTTTGAAGGCTGGGTCCGTTTAACTCAGGGGCCTTGAGAGTTAGGAGTTCATACTCTGGAGACGTTTAGCCCTAATCGGGTTAGAAATCTGGCTGCTACCCACCAGCTGTAAAATGGGCCAGGTGGCCGTCTCTTGAAGTTTCAGTTTCTTTATAATATGAAGAAAATAAAACGACCTACTTCTCGGGGTTGTTATAAGAAGTATATTAGTTAATATGTGTGCAGTGCTTAATAAAATAAATAATTATTATCACTTCTTCACCTGTAAAATTAGGATAATAAAAATACCTACCTCATAGGGTTATTGTGAGAATTAAATAAAATTTGTAGGTAAGTGCCTAGAAAATGCTCGGTAACAAACCTATGCACAAAAAGGTGAGAATAAATGGATGATTTGGGAACACTAGCAAAACTGACCCCACGTGACAGGAATAAACAAAGCAAATTATGAAAGGAAGAAATGAGCACAGTTGACAAAGAGCTATCTCCTAAAATGCAGCAGGCTCAGAGAGGTTTGTAGACTAATTCTAGCAACTTTTCATTATCCAGATAACCTCAACATCTGTGTGCGAAGCAATGTAAGAAAGCTGTAGGGATCGCGGACAGAAGAAGCCCCCAAAGAGCCAGCACAGAAAGCGAGGTGTGCTGATTTGGGAGGAGCAGCTGAACCTCAGAGGTGTTTTTCTGACTCTGAGTGCAAAGGGTCTGTGGAAAGATCTGAAGACACAGGATCTAAACTCTAAGAACCCTTGGAAATGATCTTCCAGGGCATCCTTCCAGATCAGAGCACATTGGGGAGGAACCAATGAGAAGAATCAGAATTGAGTAAGACAATGACAGCAGAGAAGAAAGAAAGAGAAGGTCCAGGCTCACGTGGAGGAGAGGGACAGAGACACTGAATGTCAAAAAGCAAGCTGCCATGTTTTTAAAAGAAAATACAAAACAACATAAGAAAGAGCTCTTCCTGAGTTAAAAAGTCAGTCTGAAGAAAGCCTCCGTCTAAGAATTCAGGAAAACTAAATTCATATAAAAAGTGCAACAGGAAATATGGAGGTTAAATTCTACATGAAGTTACTTTAAGAAAAATAAAAAGAATTAGTAGAACAATGTTCCTATAGACAATGAAAGCATGGCAGAAAGACAGTCTCAGAAAATGCAATGAAACTATAAGGAACAATTTTGAAATCAGATAAATATTTTAAGAAAAGCATACAAGACATAAAAGAATATAAATCAGAATTATTAAAAATCAGAAATGAGGTGAAATAACCCAGGAAATAATTATAAATATGAAATAAAAATTTTAGAAATATAGACTAAACTTAGCACAGGATTGAATGTACACAGCTTACGCTGCCTGAAGAGAAATAGAAAAGGAAAAAACGGGGCAAGAAATGAAGATAATGAAAAGAATGAAAGTGACAAACATCCAAGATGGGCAAAGATGGTCTGATATACTGATAATAGGAGTCTCTGAAGTGTGAAATCAAAGCAAGAGAGAATACAAGTACTGAAAATTGTAACAGATAAAGAGTCTTCTTCCATTAAAAAATATAGATTCTGGGCTTCCCTGGTGGCGCAGTGGTTGAGAGTCCGCCTGCCGATGCAGGGGACGTGGGTTCGTGCCCCGGTCCGGGAAGATTCCACATGCCGCAGAGCAGCTGGGCCCATGAGCCATGGCCGCTGAGCCTGCGTGTCCGGAGCCTGTGCTTCGCAACGGGAGAGGCCACAACAGTGAGAGGCCTGCGTGCCACAAAAAAAAAAAAAAAAAAAGGAGTAATATATTTACAATACTCAAGGAAAGAAAATGTGAGCCAATGGTATTCTATCTATAGCCAAACAGACCTTCGAATATACAAGGCACAAACTGCTATCAACGTTGAAAACTCTAGAGAATTTTCTTCCCTGATATTTTCCTACAGAATCTACTGGAGAATGAGCTTCTCAAACCAAAATGATTACAGAAAAATTAACGTAAGAACTAGTAGAGAGAACTAAGTGTATAATCACTGTTAAAAATAAGACTAGATGAGGAATAAAGGAGAGAGCACAGTATGAAATGGATATATGACATGACCATGTAATAAAGGACAAAATAAACACTGGAGAGAGAATTTGGGTACCAATATGAATTCTAAACTATTTTTAATTATCAAAATTGGTAGTGGTAACTAAGTATTGTTATTCTGAGACTGTTATTTCTGTAATGTGGAAAAGCAGTGAGTATTATGGGATTTTATAAATGGTTTGTCATCATTGTCTTTGAGACCCAGGATTCTTGGTATGAAGGAAAGAAGCCAGAGAGTACACATAGAGTAGGTTAAATATAAACTCTTTAGACCTGAATTTAAGTTGGAAATGTTGGTATGCGCTCAAGAAGTATTTTATCTTTAAATAGGTAATTAAGTTATCTACTCTCCATCATTTTTCCTAACCCTTTCCAATAGAAAGACCTAAAAACCATGACCAACCAGGTACAAACAAACATTTCTAATGCCAAGACTGTGGCCTTGCATTATTATTTTTCTTAAAAGAAAGCTGGGTTTCTTGGAGAAATGGCTGATTCCAGGTGTAAAGTAGGCAACCTTCAATGTAGAGCTGGTACATCTTGGCACACAAGACAGAAGGAAGCTATCAGAGGGTAGTACAGTCAGGTCAAAACCCTCAGGAACCAATATTAAAAGGCTTCTACTGCACAAAGATGAACCATTTGAGCTTCAAAAAGATAAAAATTGTGATGAATTAAATCCATCAAATAGGTTTACATTTATGAGTTCATAATGACATTAAAAAATAAGAATTTGTTGCATTTTGGAGCTGACAGGGAAACATTTTTTGGCTTGAAAACTGGGTAAGTGTAAGAAAAGAATTAGGCATTTGTCCTGGTTTTTAAAGTACAAAATGTAGTGTTGGATAACCAAGTAAGAAAGGAGAGAATGTTTCTCCCTGTAAAATTATTCCAGGTAATTAAAAAAGATAGAATTAGGAATCATCATTTTGCAACCCCAGTGAAGGAATATATCTAGGTTAATAAGGGCTCCCATCAAAAATGAGTGAACTTTCAGATGGTATGTGCCTTCTGAGGGAACACTATGGCACTACCCACGCTCTTGCCAAAGGGATCAAAGCTAGGTCTGAGCAAGACACTAGATTCAGCTGTTGGTGGGCAGCAGATACAAAGGACAGGGAGCTTGCTGGACGGCATGAAAGCAATGCAATCAGAAAGAACCAGCCTGTGGGGAGCATTACTGGGTTAATGGTGTTTCCCAGGTTTCCTGGAAAATAGAGGGATGAGCAAGGTAACGTGACTTAAAAGAAACTTAAAAGATGAATTGAATTTTTAAATGGGCAAACCTAAACAATAGCAGGTAGGGTGCACACTGGGGTGAATAAACCATAAAAAAATACAAGGGAGTGATGACCACTAGAGTCTGGGTGGAGAGGGGGTCTTTGTGGGAGACGGGCCCTGTGGAAGGGCTTCAGCAGCGTCTAAAAAGGTCTATTTTCATACCTGAAGGGTGGGTGTGCACCTTGCCATCCTTCACTGAGCTGTACCTTTGTTCTGAGTGTTTTTCTGTGTATACGTTTTATTTTAAAATGATAAAAATAATCTATACTATAAAAGAAAAGTAACTATGAAATGTAATTTATATTGATCCCTGTATTTATTCAGCAATTATATAAAGAGCCTTTCAGATGTGACAGGCACTGGCTTAATACTGAATACTGTCCCGGAGAGAAAGCCAAGCGGAGCCAGGGTGTAGGGTGAGATTCGAGCTTGGGAAATTTCAGAAACCTGAGATCTACCCAGTTAAATGGTTTTCTGAATCTTGTTCAGTATTCAGACCAATTTGAAAATAGAGGTAAAACACTCAAAGATGTTTATCCCTGAAGCAAAGACCTGAAAATAACCATAGCCATTTGCAGGCGAAATAAAACCCATTCTGCACACACTCACCTGCGGGGTCAGGAACAGGAGAGGCGCCCTGTTATAATCTTGTGTCCCACAGGTTTTCGACCAGTCAAATCTCAAATTAAAATGCAGCCGAAGATAAAACATGGCCAAAAGTTCAGCCAGAATGTTTCCTAACAGCATTGGCAAAAAAGAAAACTTTATAAATGAGCCTTGAATCAGATCTAGATGCCTTAAGCTTGTATTATGAATTAGAAAGCAAAGTGATTGGAAGTGCTTTTAAGATAAACAACAAAGGTAAAATCTCTGCATGGTTCCAGCTTGTATCCATGACATAAGACAAAAGATTGTCTTTGAGAACAGAGATATTAAAGGATCTGTCACCTTTGGCAAAGGATTTGGTCATTGGGAAGATATCTTTTATTTAGAAACACTTGATCCCTTTGTTTGAAGCTATTTTATGTTGCATTTGCGTGTGAGAAAGGAAAGTTTCTAAGCAACTGTACCGTACACTGACTCTCTAATCTCAGTAAAATCAGAGGTATTTTTTTTTCTAGAAAAAGGCTATGTATCTACTTCTTATACAGTGAATCCTTCAGGTGTGTGTTGCTTGGCTATCAGAACTGTTTGGAAATTGATAAATTTTTGACATCAAAGTTTCCAGGTGAGAGAAAAGATAAAGCCAGAGGAATAACAGGCAGAGACTAGATTGTTTTCCTCTGCCCACAAATAAAATAACTGCAGCTTATTCCCATATAATCCCTTATCCTTGCCGACAAATAGAAAAAGCAAATGAGTTTTCTTTTCCACCCAACAAACCCACTGATGGATCTGATGATAAACTGAAGAATTGGATGCCGTCCAGTGGAAGCAACAGGTTTGGACCTGTGCAGCCATGTTTCACCAGGAGAGATGATGCCTCAGAACAAGGCAGTATGGCCAATTGTCTTATCGTTTCACCTGTATTTGTTAATGAACAAAGCCATTTATCCTAAGCCTTCCAGTGAAGCTAGTTTTATTCCTGGGCTTGGGGAATTCATTTAGATAATGGTCTTCGTGTTTCATATGCTCTTTTCCAGATAGACAGCACCTGGTTGTTTTTAATAGAGCAGTATTCAATTCATTATATTATGCTTACAGGGCAACATTATAGGGCAATAATTATGGGCCAATAATAAGCAGTGACTCTTTCTTAGCCCCTTAGAGTTGGGTACAATCCCGAGAGGATGTATTTTTGTTGTTAAGCGTGCAGACTGGCAAGAGGAGCTGGGTTCACACCTTGAATCCACCACTCACTGCGTGTGTTTCTGGACAAGTTAGTTAACCTCTGTGTCTTGCCATTTCTTCTTTATGAAATCGAGCCAATGGCATCTCGCTCATATGTGATGTAAATGCTCATTAAATGTCATCTGTTATGGGAGATTCTGGGCTTAGCATCACAATTTCTCCACAAAATAAATATTTATATCAAATTAACAGTGCATTGGGGTTTCTTCCTAGAATTCCTTCATGTACATATATGTCAGGAATGGTGTATTCAAGCAAGTCTGACCTCAATTTGGGAATCAGTCTTTAATCCAATTAAAGTGTTCTTTAGACCATCTATTCTGAGAGAGATCCCAGGCCCTTCTTCTGACTTAGAGAGGAAAGGATGTGGTCCACTCGATGATGACTTTTGTGGTCAGTGGCCCTGCAGAATTATTTTGTGTTTGGTCTGAACCCAAAATATCTCTACTTGCATTTGCACATGTGGGAAGGAGATCGGTTTGGTCGTGAAGTGATGTGTCCTCACCTGTTTGTCAACATCCTTTCCCAGCTGCCCCTGTTTCACTGCGCTTCTGTTTCAGTGGAACCTTCTCCACCAGGACGGAATACTAAATAGACAATGGCCGAAGGATTCAAGCCTGGGTTCACTGCCAGGTCAGCTGGAAGCAGGGAGAGGGAAGAAAGAGGCTAAGAGAATAATGAATCTGGACAGTGTGGACCTCGGAATGCGGGCAGCCCTAAGTGGACTTGTGCCAGCGGGTGTCTCAGTGTGCGCCGTGCATGCGTGTGCCCCCAGGAGGGAGGAGGAGAGAGACCTCGCTGTTATCCAGGGTCCCCTGAAGTGCCCGCGGGCTGCAAGGATTTCCAGGGAGGCTGTACCTTACCTCTGTGTCCATCAGTGTTTTGAACTTCATAGGGTAATGCACGCACTCAATGCAGTGTGTACCCTGCACACTTTCTCGGATGCGGCAGCACCTGGGCGGTGTGCACAGGAAGCAGGCTTCCTTCCCCCCCAGGAGCAGATGGAGAATCTCCTGGGTCAACACTGGGTCTGTTCCCTCTGCCTTGGTGTCAGGTTCTGGGAGAGCCGTGGACTTCTCCAACTTTTGCCTGTGGCCCCGAGGAAGCGTGCACAGTAACGAAATGGGTGGCGTGTGTTTAAGAGCAGAGTGGAGGTGGGAGGGGCTCAGGAGGGGAGAGAAAGCACATCCTTCCTGCTCCTGCATGCCCACACCCCCGGGGCCCTGCCCTGTCCATCAGTCCATCCTTGTCTGCTCCAGTCACGCCATCCTCAGGTAACTACGCCCTGGGTAAGGCTTGGCGCCAGGGCTTCTCCACACGGGTTACAGCCCAGTGGGTGGTTGTGCAATCAATTTAGTTGGTCATGATTATTATGTTTTCCATCAAATTGAATAGGATAGAAACAAAGTCAGCATTTATCACATTCGGTAAAGACAGTCACTACTTGGTGAAATTTTTGTTCCAGTGTTTGTGTGTGTGTGTGTGTGTGTGTGTGTGCGCGCACGCGCAGATGCACACACATACGGTTCTGCCATATGAAGTGCATTTCTTCTTACAGGTCGCAGTCTAGGAAATCACAGAGTTAGAGCAGAAGCTCCACAAGGCCAGGACTGCTGCATAGATGGACCCACTGTGCCCAGCACAATGCACACCTGATGTCAACATGTGGTGGGGCGCTGTCCAGACTCGGCAGTTGAGACTGGACCACAACCCTCTTCCAATCGCTCTTCTAAAAAGTCCCAGATGAGAAACTAAAAATAGAGCTACCATATGATCCAGCAATCCCACTCCTGGGCATACATCCAGAAAAGACAAAAACTTTAATTCGAAAGAATACATGCACCCCTATGTTCATAGCAGCACTATTTACAATAGCAAAGACATGGAAGCTTAAGTGTCCATCGACAGAGGAATGGATAAAGAAGATGTGGTATATATATACACAATGGAATACTACTTGGCCATAAAAAAGGATGAAATAACATTTGCAGCAACATGGATGGACCTAGAGGTTATCATACTGAGTGAAGTAAGCCAGACAGAGAAAGACAAATATTATGTGATGTCACTTACATGTGGAATCTAAAATATGACACAAATGAACTTATCTACAAAACAGAAATAGACTCACAGACAAAGAAAACAAGCTAATGGTCACCAGAAAGGGAGGGTTAAGTTAGGAGTTTGGGATTAACATATACACGCTACTGTATACAAAATAGATAAAAAACAAGGACCTACTGTATAGGATAGGGAACTATACTCAATATCTTGTAATAACCTATAATGGAAGTGAATCTGAAAAAGAATAGATATATATATGCATAACTGAATCACTTTGCTGTACACCTGAAACATCATAACTCAGCTATACTTCAATAAACAAGGATCTTAACAAAATTAGAGAAGAAGTGTTCCTGACATTCTCTTGTCTGTGTAACAGAATAATGTAAACACGCTTTGCACAGCCTACACGCCGTGCCAGTGCACTATCTGTGATGATGTAAACAAGAACGCAATTACAACAGCATTATAGTGGGCTCTCCCGTGCGGAGCCCCATCCCAGTCAGCGAAAGCTTTGCAGGAAGTGTCAGTTTCTGGAATTGATGGTTAGCCAGCGGAGGCTATGCCCTGAGAATCTGATGCTCTTTGCCAGGGACTTTTTAATGCATCAGCATGGTTGTCTGCAATGGCTGTGAAGACAATTAAAACATTTCCACGCTACGTGTTCTGCTTTCAAAGTTGTTCCACTGCGTCCAGAATTCTCCTCTGAGCCAGGCTTTCCCTGCAGGCTCCACTGTCCAGTCTTCTCTGCGGCTACTTGTTCTTAATTCTGTATCTCAATTGATCTTCAGCCCACATCTGGCAGAGGGAAATGAAGCTTTTAACACTTGCAGCCGATTCAGAGAGCTCCTCCCTTGGGTGTTGTCTCTGGTCTCAGCAATTGTATTTTTTTTATCTAAGACATTTTTATGTGAATAAAATAATCTCAGTTTCTTAAATGAGACAATTAAACTCTATTTTACCTTGTTTCCCCAGGGCGGTGAGGTCTTAAACTGAGAGAACATCTTTGTTCGAGCCCCTGATAGGAGCATGGCTTTTATTCTCTTTATTGACTGACATCTATGTTCTGAATGTTTCATGCCTGCGTTACAAGGACAGGATGGGGCGGGAGCTGAGTGTTACCCTGCAGATGCCAGTCTGAATAATTTAGACCCACGTGATAATTGCCGATGTGAGGACTGAGGGTCCCATTCTCCTTCCCAGCAGCCAACATCCTGATGAAAGCAACAGCTTAGCCACTCCAGTGCTAATTCTTGAAATTCCATGTATGCGACAGCATTTTGCTTTGTGCCCGGGGATTTGCAGTTTGCGGCTCTTTCGTCGCTGGAGGGGACTGTAAGCGTGAGTATTTAGTCACCTGTGAAGCCTGTCTTGATGGAAAAAGCCCTTACTCTTGGGGGATAGATTTTATTATTGTTCAAGGTACTCACTTTCCTTCCCTGGGGCGATGACACCTCCTTGCCCGTGGACATCAGGTGTGGCCATGGCATCGTAAGTGTTTCTTCTGAGAGGAGACTTGGGACGATTGTGTAAACCCAACCCCAACCTGGCAGAGTGGCTTGTCATTTGTGTGGACAGTGTAATGAGAGAGGATGTAACATACCTCATCTCTGAGCAGAAGCCTTAAAAGCCAGCTCACGGCTCCCATTTACTCTCTTTTCCTCCTGTGTCAAGACTGACTAAGTCCCAGAGAGTGGCCCCATCTGGATAGGTCCCAGATTGAGGATAACACTGATAAGACTGACCCCAGATGGACATGCAACATAATCGAGAAGGTGTGTGTGGGGGTATTTGTTAGTAAGCAGCACACCCTACACTATCCTGACTGATACACTTTCTAATCTGTGAGTGTTACCTGGAGAGTTACCACACCTTTGAACCTGGGGTCACTCTGAATCATTCTCTTTTGTCCCTCAAGTTACAGGATCCTAGTTTTATTTCTCTTCCTCAGTAAATATTCAGATACATGTTTTTTTTGTTACAAAGTTGTATGATGACTCTTAAAGAAAGGTTTAAGGGATGTCAACCCTGGTGATGGAAGGAGCATGACCCAGACAGTGCTGGTGTGACTCGGAGAAGGGTCCATAGCCAGGGTGCAGAAGATACAGGATTGAGAAGGGGCTTCCCAGGTGGAGCTGGGTGACCTCAGGGCTCTACTGCAGGGTGTGTGCGTCTCTCAGACTCCAAATCCATACACCATGTGCCCTTCTACATCCCACCACAAGTTTACATTCCACCTACTACCGCAGCCCGTCCAACTTTATAGCAAAGCGTAACAGATGGGGGATGGTAAATGAAATCCACCCATACCATTGTGCGGATATCATATGACTTCAAGAGCATCAGAGACGGGCTGGGTGGGTGGACCTCAATTACTTAAAAAATCATATTCCTAACTGAGCTACTGCATAAACTTTGTGGACATAAGATGTTTATCTGTGCATGCCTTTATATAGTGTAGTACATTGATCTTGACAGGTGCATGGAGCATAAACAGCTCATAAAACAGGCAGAAAAGAGGAAACTTTGTTGTTGTTGTCACTTGAGAAGCAAGGAAGAAGGTTTCTGCATGGCAGTGTTCAGAGAGATGGAGAAAAGTGTGCCTGCCTGCCTGCCAGGGGTAGGGACAGCCCAGTAGCATGATTTCATAACGATGCAGAGTCCTGTTTCCCTGGGCGGTAATGGCCTTGAGAAAAAAATAAGGGTGTGACTAATAATCATAATGGTGAATATCTAACAAAGCCAACTCGAGGCCATGTTCTTCCTTAGCGTCCTAGTTGCTACTATTCAGTTCGAAGTAACTTTTGAAGGTATTCTGCCCTGTTAGAGTTCAGACTCTTAAGTTCGGTAAGCTGGGTTCAACTCCCAGCTCTTTGGACAATTTACCTAATTTCTGTGTCTTAGTTTTCTCATCTATAAAATGGAAGTTTTTGAAGTACCTACTTCAAAAGGTTGTTTAGAGTAATAAGTGAGACGATTTATATAAGTGCTTAGAATAGACACTGGCACTCTGAAAGACATTAATAAATATTCTGTCATTCTCTGTGTGATTTTATTTAATTTTGTCATTTTTGAGACAGTTTTTGATGATTCTTTGCTCCATCTATCCCCTCCTTGCACTCACCTAAGGGCCTTTTATAACTATAAAAATAGGTCTCGATTTTTTCAAGTCTTCTTCTGGCCCAGAGGAGGTTACAGGGACTGGGTTTCTCTCCTACCTGAAACAACAGAAGAAACTGAAAAATATGAAACAAGGGTTTTCTGACATTGGATATCAGCCAGCACAAGACAGTGATCCTTAGAGATGGGAAGCAAACAGGATAAGCTCTGTAATTGCCACCATTTCCTGCCAGGAGGATGTCTCTGGCTGCAGGGTAGGAAGGCGATACCTCAGGAGAAGCCTGGCTTTTTTCTCCCAGTTGAGGAGGTGGAGCTGACAATCCATAGAGTCCAAAGTGGATAACGCCCCCGAGGGGTGCCAGGAAGAAGAGAGCTGAAGAGTGAGGGGGGGTCTGAAGAGTGGTCCCCACATGTCTTCAGCTGAGGGTCATTGACTGCTCACGAGGAAACCCTCCTCAGCTGCAGAAAGAACTATCCAGAAGCATCAGGATAATAGTCAGTAGTCTCTGGAGCTCACACAAGGCTCTCCACCAACCGGAGAGAAAAACACTTTTAATTCATAGGGCATCAGTAGGGCTCTGAGAGGGGTCTTGCCTGAGAAGTGGGCATCGCTAACCTTGGGCTCAAGGCTGCTCTGGTCCCACTGAAAGCAAGACGTGAAACGATCAAACTGTTCCCAGTGATGTAGCTGTGTCTTAGAATAAAGCCCAAGGATACTCATAGGGATCTAGAACCATTCATCACGGGCTAGATCCATGATGTCTGCCATTCAATAAAAAATTATCATTATGAAAAGAAGCAGATACATAGGAACAGACCCCAGACAGATCTGAAAATCACACAGATGATGGAATTAGTATACAAGCATATTAAAACAGTTGCTATAACTGTGTCCCCTATGTTCAAGAAACTACAGTATAGGAAAAATCGAGCATGTTAACAACAGACTCAGAAGATATAAAATGACTCAGATCAAACTTCTAGTGTGTGTATGTCAATCCCAATCTCCCAATGTAATCCCTCCCCCGCTTCCCCCTTGGTAACCATAAGTTTGTTTTCTACATCTGTGACTTTATTTCTGTTTTGTAAATAACTTCATTTGTACCCTTTTTTTAGATTCCACATGTAAGTGATATCATATGATATCTGTCTTTCTCTGTCTGACTTATGTCACTCGGTATGACAATCTCTAGGTCCCTCCATGTCACTGCAAATGAAAAAACAAACAAAAACACCCCCAAAACTTCTAGCGATGAAAACTATGGTGGCTGAGGAGAAAAACATACTTGATGAGATTAGTACCAGACTAGACATGGCAGAGGAAAAGTACTTGAAAAAATAGCAAAAGAACTTGAAAACATAGCAAAAGAAACTATCCAAAATGAAATAGAGAGAAAAAAGATGGACACAAACACAAACAGAGCACAATCAGTGGTCTGTGGGACAATGTCAAGCAGCCTCATTTATGTATAACGGGAGGCCCCAAAGGAGAGAAGAGAAGAGGAACAGAAAAAGTATTTGAAAAAAATAACATGCAAAAATTTCCCAAATTGGACGAAGTCTGTAAAATCACTTACCCAAACAGCTCGACCAACCCAGCCACAAAAAGTTAACATGAAGAAAACAACGTCAGGGCACTTGGTACTCAATGATGGGCCTTTAGAGGCGGTCCTTTTTTCTCCTCGGACACACGGGGTTTTACTCCCTAAGAAGGCCTTCCGTTCGCTTTACCTTCACCCGGAAACGTTCTGCTCTGCATTTCACGGGACTGCGGTCTCTTCTTTCTTCCCACCTCAGCTTCAAGGCCTCCTTACGTCAGGTGTTTTCCACTGTTATTTTCCATCACAGCACCATTTCTTTCCTTTGAAATTCTCATCACATCTTGTAGTAAGGCCAGTTCTGACGGAATGGGGTCTTTCTTCCTCTCTGATATGTGAAAAAAAGTAGAAGGGACCAAAAAGTTAGGGGAGGAGATATTTCAGTCATGAACCTAGGATGCTACACGTTGGTGTGTGAATTCACACCACCCAGCTCTCTGGTCCTGTTAGCCCTCAGAAGGAAAGCCCAGAGAACTGCTTTTCTTGCATCTTCTGAGGCATAAAATGGAAACCCCTCATTGATCACACAGATCGCTGTCACCCCAGGACCCCGTATTTCACCCCAGACGCAAACAAACTGGGTTAATATTGCATGAGGTACTTGTGCAGTGCGTAGAGGTTATGGCTGGGTCAAGGCTGTGGGGTCGCTTGTGCCCTTTTGCGAGTTTTATAAGTAGATAAAGTTGCTTTAAAAATAAAAAGGCAGCGACGAAGCTGACTCTTCCTGGAATTATTCCCAGGACACGCTATATAACAGAATGAATGTGTTTGTGAGTTAAATGAAAGAGCCATGAAATCCTTGGATAAAAATGGAGCATGTTGTGTTTTGGTCTAAAAAAAAGGGGAAATATCCTTTCCATGATGCCATAAAGGGATAAAGCTTTGGCATAACTAATGAAAACAAATTGTATAGTCTTACAGGACATACGGAAAGATAGGCGCTATTAGTAAACGTAGAAAAATGCTGTCAGTGAAAGAAGTTTCCATATGCTTATGATTTTAAAATGCAATGAAGAATGTTTGGTTATGAGGCACAAGAAATTAGTAATAACAGAACGTGCTAGTTGGGTGACTTAGTTTGCAATACTTAGAAATTAGGGATTATAAAAAGATGTTATTATAAACAAACTAGGGACTGCCCTGGCGGTCCAGTGGTTGAGACTTCACCTTCCAATACAGGGGGTGCAGGTTCAATCCCTGATTGGGGAGCTAAGATCCCACATGCCTCGTGGCCAAAAAACCAAAACATAAAACAAAAGCAATATTGTAACAAATTCAATAAAGACTTAAAAAAATAATAAACTATACTACTTTTAAAAAAGCTCAGTCATATATAATTCATTACTTAACTACAGCTTACGAACTATTTTCATTGTACTATGTGTTCCTGGACACACATAGTAGATATGTTTTTGACTATGAATTTTATTAGACTATTTGATTCATCAATTCTGTTTTGTTATCTTCAACATATACAAATACATTGAACAGTCTATATATTCAGGCAGTCTGCTATTAGATCTCTCATCTTCTGTAAGGGGCATTTAAATGCTTTATCTTTCCTTCCTTTCTCCCTTCCTTCCTTCCTTCCTTCCTTCCTTCCTTCCTTCCTTCCTTCCTTCCTTCCTTCCTTTCTCCCTTCCTTCCTTCCTTCCTTCCTTCCTTCCTTCCTTCCATCTCTCACTCTCTCTTTTGAACAAATTTGCCCTCCTCTGTAGTGAACTTATGTAAAACCCTTAGATAACTACAAAAACAATATATTTTGGAAGCGGACCCGTGAAGGCGTAGCTTTCCTGATGCTAAGGAATTCTTTGGAGCAGAAAGGAAAATCCCAAGCGTGAAAAGGACTCCTTTTACAGCAAATTTAAATCAAGAATAAAGACCAATAGTGGCGAATGTAACAAAGGACAGGTCACTTATTGCTCATAATTTACAAACTATAACTGACGAAGCATATTAATAAGACTCCTAGTAAAATAATACAGGAAAACCATGAAAGAGATTTTCAAATCCTTTGAAATCCCTAATTGGCTAATCCTTGAGAGTTTAGGGCTATTTTCCCCAGTTATATAGATGAGGAAATTGGGAGAGTCTCTGGTTTAAGCCCGTGAAATGAGCAAAGAAAAGGGCGAAACTTGTAATCAACAGCTCGGCGCTCGGACCACAGAGCGACAACCTTTTCAGTTTACCGAAAGCAAAACGAAACAAATCCGCCACTGTTCCCTGAATGACCAGTTCAGCTGACATATGTATTTGCAGCAGACAGAATCTGTTTCTGCCCCTCCTTTTTCTCCCACACAAAGCCCAGTTCTCGGCACAATAAGCGTTTGTGAAAGGAATGAATGGGAAGAACAAACAGATAAACAAATAGGCTTTTGAGAGAATAGCCGTGCGTGTTGTGTAAACGCCGTTACCAAATGTTGGACCACAGTGTTCCCAAAGAGAACTTGATCACGTTGGCAAAAACAGATAAACCAGGAAATGAGTGCTTTGATGGATTAGCACTGAGGCCCATTCAAATGTTCACTTTTGATACTAAGCCAGGACTTGCTGGTGATGACATCAGAGAGACGGGAACACAGACCCGAATCTCTGCTTAATAAAAACCATTTTACTCTGTGCTTATGGACAAAGCAAGAACTATCTTTAAGAACAAACATGTCTCATTTGTTTCCTCTTTTCAACTTCTTGAAATGACAGTAGCAGCAATGGTTTCATCGCCCTTCTTCTCCTGGGTCTACCGGGGTTTGCAGTTGAGGTCCTGATGCAAAAACGTATGTAAACAGCAAAGGTTTAATCATTGAACACACAGCTCCCTGCTCCCTCTGCCTGACCTTCCTGTCTACTGCTTAACAAGGCCAAGTGCGCTGAATGCCAGTGACCCACACAACATTGTTCTGTCAACCTGGAGATCAGTTCTCAAGAGACCTCACCCATGTCCCCAAACCTCTCTGTCTCTGAGTGTTGAGCTGCTCAAGCCACGTTCGTCTTGCTGCAGCTCAGACAGCGTTTTTTTTTCAATTGAAGTAGAGTTGATTTACAATGCTGTGTTAGTTTCAGGTGTACAGCACGGTGATTCAGTTATATATATTCTTTTTCAAATTCTTTTCCCTTATAAGTTATCACAAAATATTGAGTATAGTTCCCTGTGCTATACAGTAGGTCCTTGCTTATCTACTTTATATATAGTAGTGTGTATTCATTAATTACAGCCTCTCAATTTATCCCTCCCCCAACACCTTTCCCCTTTGATAACCTAAGTTTGTTTTCTATGTCTGTGAGTCTATTTCTCTTTTATAAATAAATTCATTTGTATCATGTTTTTTAGATCCCACATATAAGTGATACCATGTGATTTTGCCTTTATCTGTCTAGTTTACTTAATTTAGTATAATAATCTCTAGTTCTGTCCATGTTGCTGCAAATGGCATTTTTGTTCTTTTTTACGGCTGAGTAGTATTCCATTGCATTTATATGCACCACATCTTCTTTGTCCATTCATCTGTCAGTGGACACTTAGGTTGTTTCCATGTATTGGTTATTGTGAATAGTGCTGCTGTGAACATTGGGGTAGAATTAACTGAAGCCAGATGACATGCGGCTGAACAGATATGGACCCAGTAGGGGTCTGGCATGATGCTTAAGCTTCAGAGTGGGGACGCCAAGGAAGTACTTGAAGGTCATCCTTCCTCAACATCTCCGGGTGAAATACTTTAAATAAAACCCATCTGGATGGTTGCAAGTTAGAAATATATATGGGGGTCAACAGAAGAGCCAATAGGGGGCCAAAGAATCATGAAACAAACATCATAAATCTGCCCCAAATAAAAATTCTCGCAAGAAGATCTCTTACTTCCTTTACTG
The DNA here is from genome assembly GCF_005190385.1 of Monodon monoceros. Classification (NCBI taxonomy): domain Eukaryota; kingdom Metazoa; phylum Chordata; class Mammalia; order Artiodactyla; family Monodontidae; genus Monodon; species Monodon monoceros. The sequence goes on from NW_021703785.1 coordinate 3,179,918, forward strand.
AGTGTGAGAGTTTCTTTGGCTATTAAAACCAGGAAGAGAGTCTTCAGGTTCAGATTTGTTTGTCTTTAGGAAAGATGGACAAAGAGAAAGAAACTTCAATCAAGATAGTGTTTTCTTGGGCTGAGAATACACAACATTACTGAAGGGCGTTTCATTGTATTTAATTTTTTTTTCAAATGCGGGTAGGAAATTTTCAGCCTATCAGCTTAAGTTGTTCTATTTATTTACAGCAGCATTAAATTGGCACATTAGTGATTTCCATCTTGCTTTGCAATAGCACAGTACATTTTTAATTATATTTATTGTAAACATCTCAATCTATTATCACTAAAATGCATTTTAATGCACTTTAATTTAAAAAATAAATCCACTCAGTCATGGAGGAAGAGATTTATGCAGGGGAAGCAGGGTTGTTGAAAAACCAAAGAGTGAGAGGGTGGTATAATCCCGAAGGCTTGAGAACTTCAGTGCTGAATCCTTCTGGAGTTTTCTACTATCATTTCCCTTCATCCATTGGCCCCTGCCCTCAGAAATACACCACTATCTATGACAAGAATACCTTAACGAAACCTGTCCAAACTTCCAACATCCCTCCCAATCATTTCAGAACTTCTCGCTGAGGCTCCACACAGGAGAACTTGTTCTCATTCCTAGAGCTCCCCTGGGGAACTGGACCAGTGCCATCGGAGCCCAGGCCTGCCCCCTAGAGCCTGGTCAGAGTCAGCTCACACTCACTTTGGTTGGATGGAAGCTGAGCATTTTAGCCCTGGGTTCATGTGGGGAATCACATTTCACCAGACCTGGGTTTGAATGTAGATCGCTCTTTCCTGGCTTCAGCCAAATTCCACCATCACTGGCCACACTTAAGGCTGCTCTCCTCTGGTCCAAAGTGAGTGGCTGGATATTTGTTCTTCCTCACAAAAAATGGGGTTGAAAATGTCTTTTGCTCTGGTGCCTGGGGGCTGAAGTGCCCTGAAGAGACCTCCAGCAAGTCCCCCACTCGCTCAGACATAGAATGTCCGAGTGTATGTCTTTCTGGGTCTCTGGAGCCCTGCGGGATTGTCCTAGGCCCCCGACAAGGCTTGCTGCCCACCCTCACCCCATTCTTGTCAGATCTGCTGTCAGGGATGGAGCCCTATTTCTGATCACGCCCCTCATGTTAGTCGTGGGCACAGGTGACAGATCTGAGAAGCCCATCACCCCTTTCCTTTCCCTACTGCTGTCCTGTCTTCTTCCCATAACCTGAGCCTGAACTTGGGTTTCAGTTTGACCCTTGCCCTTGGGTTCAAGGTCTGGGATGTGCAGCCCTCCCCTAGATCTGGGGAGGAAAAGGCTCCCGTTCCCACTAGAGACTCCTTGAAAGTCCAGTCCCCTCTTCCCTGGACTTGCTTTCGCAGGATCCATAATGGCCCTAACTATGTGGGTTTTGGGCAAAGTCTCAAGTGTAAAAAAGTCTGTTCTCAGTGTTGGTTGGAATAATTAAATTTGATGACATGTCTGAATGGCCTGGTAAATGCCTCATGATGTTTTTAAAATTTTCTTTCTGATTACAAATTGTTTAATCTGTAAAACACTTAAATGCTGGACATGACAACATTAGACTCACTGTAGATACTAGATCATAAAGATGATTTTTTTTTAAATGGTGTTTGTCTGACCTAAACTGTTACTTGGAGGCCCCAAAGCAACATATGTTTTCTCCCTTTTATGGAAATAGGGAGGGTTCCTTGGTGCCTTGAGCAGCGGCCCCAGTGGCATCAGCTTTAAACACTGCGACGTCTTCTGGGAATGGCCTTGGTCTCAAAGATATCTTTTTACCTGTTTCAGTTTTATGCACTGTTAAAATCACCCTCAAAAGGGCTGGGAGAAAAGAAAATAAGAGAGATACCAGCATACTCTGGGCTACAGAAACGGAACATGGGATGGGCGTATGTAGAGGATCTCATCTGCTGATTACCCAAAACCCAGACAAAGGGTCGGGGTATCTGTCTTTTTTGTTCAGTGCTGTAATGCCAAAGCCTACTATGATGACTGACACAATCAGTAAAGATTTGTTGAATGAATGGTATGCATTTTACAGGGGGGGCAAGCAAGCCTTAGGGGACATTTTCTAAAAGCGTGAGTCAATATAGCCTGAGTCTGTCCTTCAGGTTACAATGCATTAATTACTCAAAAAAAGTCTCCTTAAATTGTAAATTTAAAAAAGCAGACAAAACTGCTTTTTTTTTCTTTTTTTTTTTTTTTTTTTACAATTTCTACTTCCACGTTCAAGTTTGGCATTTTGTAACACCATCTGAATGAAGTCACCATCACATATAAAAGACAAGGTCATTCCCACCAAGAGTGTAAGAGGGTTCCCCTTTCTTCACACCCGCTCCAGCGTTTATTGTTTGTGGACTTTTTGACGATGGCCGTTCTGACCGGTGCGAGGTGGTACCTCACTGTAGTTTTGATTCGCAGAAACTAACACAACACTGTAAAGCAACTACACTCCAATAAAAAAAAGGTAAAAAATAAATAAAATACAAGGTCAGCTGAACAGAGAAGGTAGTAAAACAATCACCACAAAGTAAATAGCAGTATTCATACCCATAAGAGCAAACTTTGTTCCAATAACTGGAAAAGGAGTTAGAAATACAATGGCTATGTGGTAGCTAATGAAGAATTCCTATCTCCATGCTGTGCTGAAAAAATGCATGGGTGCCTTTATCATTTTTTCTCTCAAAAATGAAAGCAGTAAAACAAACAAGAGCCCTAATCCATATTTCAAAGAAATGAAAAGAAATGGGCTGAAATCTACTTAGTTCTTTGAGAAAAAGAAAGAATATGAATGAGGTTTATTATGAGGCTTTTGGAAACTAATGATCAAAAGTCAGATGTAGGAATATGCTCTTGGTCAGCATATGGTTTGTCAATGCCCTGAGCAGAAAACTCAACCTTGTGTTAAAGCTCAACTTGGTCTAAAAAGGTATATACTTTTTTTTTTTTTTTTGCGGTACGCGGGCCTCTCACTGCTGTGGCCTCTCCCGTTGCGGAGCACAGGCTCCGGACGCGCAGGCTCAGCGGCCATGGCTCACGGGCCCAGCCGCTCCGCGGCATGTGGGATCCTCCAGGACCGGGGCACGAACCCGTATCCCCTGCATCAGCGGGCAGACCCCTAACCACTGCGCCACCAGGGAAGCCCCTGGTTTTTTTTTTTTCTTAACTAATTATTTTTTAAATTTATTATGTAGCCAAAGAAAATGGAGAGAAAATTATTTAAATCCACATTGTGTAGTATATGTCTAAAGAAACATAGACTAAGAGCTAAAAATCAACATAGAATTTATTTTAGAAAAGCAGGAAAAAAATTTAAAACCAATTTTCCACAATTTTGGAAAACGTATGTCAGACAAGAAATGAAGTTATGGAAGAACTGGTTGACAGACATTTTACTATAAAAATGTTAATCATCAAAGGTGAAAAGCAACAGAAATGAAAGAAATAAGGAAAAAATAATAGGGAAGATGTCTGCATCAAGTAAACCAGAGAGTTAATACCTGTAATAAATAGAGGTCTTCACAGATATAACATTACAAAGAACATATTAAATGAAAGAGCCCAGGATGTGAATAAAAAATTCACAATGAAATATAAATAGTAAGAAGAAAATGTCTATCTTCCTAGTTATCAAAGAAATGCAAATTAAAGCAAGATCTGCAACCATTTTATCCCTGTGAATTTTTTTTTAAAGAATAGCATTCCATTCTGTTGGGTATGGAATTCCATGATGGACACAACACACATGTCATTGCCTTCCTATTTCTTACAGTTATTCTAAGGAAACAGATATAAAAAATAAAATAATATGCACTTTCAGTTGTTGGTATAATCCTGAGGAAATGTGAGTTCAGCATGTATTAAAGTGGATTCTAGATTGAGACCAGGTGCCTTAGATCGGTGAAAGAGAAGGGGCAGACACCAGACAACTGGTGCAGACTTGCATTATGCAGACAGACCCGGACACTTGGGTACCTCTGTTACAGAGGATTTAACCTCTCTGGAATCTGGAAAAGGTTCCCAAGAAAGCAAAATTCCAGCTGAAGTCCTGAAATTTGAGTAGAGCACAGCAGGAAAAGAAGGAAGGAGGAAAGAACATTCCAGAAGGAGGGCAGTGAGAGGAAGATTCTGAGGCAGAAGGGAGAGAGCTACAGTCCAGGAGGTTTCTCCATGGTGAGTGCCTGCAGAGGCCAGGATGTTCTGGGCCATGTAAGGCTCATAGGCAATGCTGAGAATTTTCATCTTTCTCCCAGGAACAGTAGGAATCCATTCGGAGGGGATTAGTAGAAAAAAGGCATGACTTCAATTTACAAAATGTCTCTCTGGCTGCAATAAGCATAATATTGGAGGTGAGAAGGTTGGGAGGAAAGGGCATCCAGGGTTCCAGGAAGGATAATGCTGTGATACTCCAGCTGAGAGCAGACGGTGACAAGAGGTGGTCTTTAAACTGAAGTATAGATAGCCTTGGAGGTACACAAAGGCTCTTCATGTGATGTGAGGACATGAGGACTCAACCCACCGAAGCTGGCTTTGAAGATGGAGGAAGGGGACCATCGGCCAAAGAATGCCAGCACCTCTAGAAGCTGCCAGACGAGGAAATGGATTCTGCGCTAGAACCTCCCAAAGGAATGCAGCCCTGCCCAGTGAGACCGTGTCAGACTTCTGACTTACAGAACCGCTAGATAATAAATTTGCATTCTTTTAAGCCACTAAGTTGTTAGTAATTTGCTACAGTAGCCACAGAAAACTAATATTTATTGAAATTGAACTGAAAGAACTTACAAATATATATGATGCATTAAATATACATGGAAAGAGAAGAATCTTAATGTAAGAGGTTCCAGTTATTAAGTTTCTGAACGTCATGTTTCAGAGAACGAGACAAAAAGATACGGCTCAATTCAAGATTCTCAAAGGAGAAAATTCCCCAATTATGAGAATTTGCAACCATGTTGAAGAAACATTATGCACCAACTTTTTTGAAGTATCTCCTGCAATAGTGTTCAGAAAAGACAAAATATTTGAAAGGACATCGAAATTACTACATTTCCACTGCTTTAAATATTTTTTTGAACTTGCATTTCTGAAGCACATTAAGAAGTGATGTAAAGCCCTTTTGGTGGCTTTTCTTACGTAATCAATTCCTTAGGAATCCTCTCTCCCCTTTTATGGTTCATGACTCCTCAGACTAGGGAAGCCTTTGTTTTCAAGAGGTCTGCATGAGAAATAACGGCTATCTTTTAATAACAATATTTTGCAAAATATTTAGATGTCTGATGAGGTCATCAAGGGACATTATGTGTTTTTTCCAAGATAATTTTTATAAATCTAATTCCAATACACAGTCACAGTAATTTGATTTAACCCTGAAACCTGTCATGGCAAAGGCTTTCCTTAACCCCCATGAATAGTGTATTACTAAAAACCCTTGATTTTTCCCAGTAGGCATATAGATCTACTGCTCTATAACTACATTTGGAAAAATAGTACAATTCTTTCTTTCTGAAAAAAAAAGGTATTTTCCTTTATTATCCTTTAGTTTCTAAAAATAGGCTGGAATTAAATGTCATGTACCTTTGGAATTCATTTTATAAATACACTTGGTAACTAGGAAACTCACATTGCCATTATTTATAATCTAGGAATTCTTTCCATGGTAACTGTTATAAGGTCACAATTATGGAGCCACAATGGAGGCTAGGAGGCTATTTAAGAATCAACCAAAAAGGCCTATTCATAGGAGGTGGTCTGATGTCTGATGTCCCGATCACCCAGATTAATGAGGTGAGACTTATGGATTTAAATGAGTCGCCCCACTTACACTTCAGCTCTGTCTTCTCACCATGGACCTTCTTTGGGCCAAGAAATGTTGCCAGCAGTACCAACCCTTTGATTTCATAGCCCTTGGAGACCTTGGGTGCCATTTATAGTGTTCTCTCCTTGTGACATCATGAGTAGGTTAATTATGTTGGCATGTCACAGGGCTGCCAGAGCCCAAGATTTAGGGCAGAAGTCGGGGGCAGCCTCTGTCTGAGGCTTGGTCTACACAAATTCAAGTATGGTCTTCACCAGGTCCCAGAGCCTTGCTGGGTACTTCCTGGGGAGCCTGGGAATAGGCCCCAAGGGACACATTCCTGCAGTCAGCTTGTACTCAAATCCCACAAGAGGTGGAAATCGGTTCACTTAGCCACACAAATAACACTTGCTCTGAGATGCCTTCATACTTTGTTCGTAGTGATCAGAGATACAAACCTCCTGTCTTTAAGCTGACAATTCTTACTGTGCCAACATTTACCATAACCTCCATTGAGGTGGAAAGGAAGTTGAGTTAGGATCAGCTGTCCAGAAATGATGTAAGAGTTTTGCTTTTCCTGCAACCTGTTTGGTTAAGAAGGACGTAACCCCCATTCATTATATAACAGTAAGGAAAAACACTGGTGTGATGAAACACTATAAAGAGAAATGATGTGAACTAAGAATTCAGAAAATAAAATTCATTAAAATAAAGCTTGCATAAATGCCAGAAAAACACACAGCTTTGGAAATATCTTCTTGGATAAGTCACATGATGCATGAGATTGCTCATGTAACTCCGTAAAATTAGCAGCGGTCACCTGGCCCGGCTTGATCCCACTTAAAGGGTATTATTCAAAGGACATGAAGGGGCAGTTTATGTAAATACTAATATAACGAAAGAGAGATGAGCACCCCCTTACTTATAATTAAATAACAACCAATGGAAATGAGATGCTATGTTTTTTAACCCATCAGATGGGCAAAGACTGAAAAGTCGCCATTTCACGGTATACAGAAGACATGGACAAACAGATGGTGTCTTCGGCTATTGGTGGGGCTGAAAATTGATGGAATGTCTTTGGAGAGCACTTTGGTAACATCCAGCAAAATGAGGGGCACATTTACTTTGACCTCCCAACATCACCTTGGTAACTTACCTAAGAGGTATGCACTCGTACCTGCATGAGGGCCTGCACAAAGATTCTCCTCACAGCATTGCTTGAAACACTGAAAATGGAAACACTAGAAGTCTCCACAGAGACTTGATTAGCTAAACTGTGGTACATCTAGAAAGTAGAGCTATTTTTTTAATGTGATTGATAAATAAAATCTAGCAAGTTAAATAGAGAATTTTATGCAAGATACGTTGTTAATTTTTAAAAAGATGCGTAACGATGCAAAGAATATATTCCCATCTGTATCATAATAAAAGGAAAGGAAAAAAATATATAGGTGTTTATGGACTTAGAAAATTCTGAAAGATACAAAAGAGACTGTTAAGTTTGGTTTCTTCCAAAGATGATGATACAGGTACATGAGAAAGATTTCTGTTTCTTTATTATTCTACTTGACTCTGTGGGGGGCGGGGGAAGTATACAACATACATATGTTTCTTTTAGTTGTAAAACTAATTAACTAAAACTTCCCATCTAATGAAATAAGCAGGGTGTAATTTTTTTTTTTTAGGGTGTAACTATTGATAAAAGGAATAGCACAATTAGGGGACACATTACAAAAACTATAAATCTTGACTTAACATTATTGTTTTTAATAAGTAGCCAAAGAAAATTATTTGAGGTATCTGTATACAGAGAATTATACATAGGCGCATGAAAGTTTGTTTGTAATAGCAGAACAATTTCACGAATAAGACAGGACCATGATAAAGTAACTGGGACCAGAGTAACCCCATTGGCCTAAGTAACTACAAAATGAGGACGCAACCATTTTCAGCTTTCAGACAACAGGAAGGGTAGGCCTGTCCTCAGAGAGAGAAGAGAAGCACACAAGTTATACCTGGATCGCCCCAGTTTTCTGCTGAGAGGCCCAGTGTGGACCCAAGGCAGGGAAGCAGAGCCCAAGGGAAGCAGGGTTGGGGGCTGCTGAGTGGCTGGAATTTGTGGGCAGGACCCAAGAAAGGAAACCGTGCAAGGAAAGAGCCCCAGATAAATGCGTCTGGTCCTCTCAAGTCTCTGGGTGAATGTGAAGCTGCACTTGTGTATGGTGGGGCCCCTGGAGCTTCAAGAGATTCTGGCAGGACAGCAGCTGGAGACAGAAAGCCCAGACAGCCAGAAGGAAGATGCCTCACAGAATGTTCAGGGCGTTCAATCATCACCCGAGGAAACCATGTCATGGGAGAGGATTACTCTAGTCCTGTCCTGACAAACGTTACAACAAACCTTGAAAGGATCAAGGTGCCAGGAAACAGCAAAGAGGTGGATGTACCAGTTGTGGCTACTCCTACACTGAACTACTACAAAGCTGTTAAACTCGTGTTGAAGAAGAATATTTAATAACGTGAAAAGATGGTCTTTGTTAGTTTAGCCTCTGAAGCAAAGTGCCCTAGACTGCGGGGTTTAGACAACAAATGTTTATTCTCATGGTTCTGGAAGCTGGAAGTCCAAGATCAGGGTGCCAACATGGTCGGGTTGTTGTGAAGGTCCTTTTCCTGGTGTTGACTTCACATGGCCTTTCCTTGAGGTGTGTCCACAGAGAGAGGGATCTCGTGCCTCATCCTCTTCTTTTTTAATTGGAGTACAGTTGCTTTACAATATTGTGTTAGTTTATACTGTACAGTAAAGTGAATCAGTTATACATATACATATATCCCTTCTTTTATGGATTTCCTTCTCATTTAGGTCAGAATGGCCATCAAAAAATCTAGAAACAATAAATGCTGGAGAGGGTGTGGAGAAAAGGGAACCCTCTTGCACTGTTGGTGGGAATGTAAATTGATACAGCCACTATGGAGAACAGTATGGAGGTTCCTTAAAAAACTAAAAATAGAACTACCATATGACCCAGCAATCCCACACCTGGGCATATACCCTGAGAAAACCATAATTCAAAAAGACACATGCACCCCAATGTTCATAGCAGCACTCATGCTTTTCTTGTAAGGGCACTCATCTCATTACTGGGCCCCACCCTCATGACCTCATCTAAACCATATAACCTCCCAAAGGTCCCATCTTCAAACACCATCATATTGGGAGTTAGTGCTTCAACAGGTAAATTTTGAGAGGGCTCATTCATCCCATGGCAAATATTCATCATATTAAATGTGTGTGTGCATGTGAGAGCGAAGGAGAAAGACAGAAGTCTGGAAATACACAACCCAAAATGCTAATACTGTTTATGTCTGTATTTTCTATAAGATCATTTATAAGAAGTTTTCAAAAAGCACCACTTTTCTGGTTTAGGGGCTTCACAAATGTTATTTATTCTCCCTGGAATACCGGGTCGTCATCAGTCATTTGAAAATGAGCATTCAGATCACCATGAGACACCACTGAACAACCATTAAAGTAGCTAATTTAGAACTCTGCCAACCAATAATTGTTAGGCTGCAGATCCACTGAAATCTCATTCGTGGTTGGTGGGAGTGTAGGATGGTAGAACCACTGTGTTAAATGATTTGGTCGTTACTGGAAAAGTTGAACACGAATCTACTCTATAAGCCAAGAATTCCACTCCCCAAAGAAAGGAAACAAAAGAGCACATGAAAAAAAAATTTTTAACATCTTTTTTGGAGTATAATTGCTTTACAATGGTGTGTATAACAAAGTGAATCAGCTATACATATACGTATATCCCCATAGCCCCTCCCTCTTGCATCTCCCTCCCTCCCACCCTCCCTATCCCACCCCTCTAGGTGGACACAAAGCACCGAGCTGATCTCCCTGTGCTATGCAGCTGCTTCCCACTAGCAATCTATTTTACATTTGGGAGTGGATATATGTCCATGCTACTCTTTCACTTCGTCCCAGCTTACCCTTCCCCCTCCCCATATCCTCAAGTCCATTCTCTATGTCTGCGTCTTTATTCCTGTCCTGCCCCTAGGTTCTTCAGAACATTATTATTATTATTATTATTTTTAGGTTCCATATATATGTGTTAGCATATGGTATTTGTTTTCCTCTTCCTGATTTACTTCACTCTGTATGACAGTCTCTAGGTCCATCCACCTCACTACAAAAAGCACATGAAAATTTATACAGAAATGTTTGTAGAAGATTTATCCATAATAGCCCAAACTTGGAAACAGTGCAAATACCCATCAGCGTCTCGGCATTGCATCGACATCCGGGGAGGGAGACTCAGGGACTTGGAGGGCTGGGGCAGGGGGTGGCTGTGAGAGTCGGACATGTTATCTGACTTTTTGCACTATTAAGATTGTTTGCCACGTACATGTACTGAATTTTAAAATATTCTAAATATATATACTGCCCACAGCATGATGGACCCTGTCAGAGTTCGCGTAAAATTTTTTTTTACAATTTTACGCTATGTTTTGAGGCCAATTTTGGATTCTCCTTGAATCAGCAAATTCATGTCTGGAAACGGATCTGAAGGATGGCAAGAATGTCCTTTACAGAGCTATTTATAATAGCAAAAAATTAGAGGCAATTTAAATATCCAAAAATAGGAGTTCAGTTGTAACGATTATAGCACATCTATACATGCTTTGCCATGTAGCCCCTCAACAGCATTGAAGAAGAATATTCAACACCACAAACAACATATAGTATTAAATAAAAGATGTGCACACCTGTGTAGGGTGTGGAAGGTCATACCGTGAAATGCTAATAACAAATATGTCTTTATCTTCTATAAGAACATGACCGAATTTCCCAAAAGACCTGTCCTTTCTGCCTTAGCATTCTTCTTGGAAAGCTGTGTGCATCCATCTGCATTGCCCTGTGGACATGGGAGCAAAGGAAATCGGTGTAGACAGGCAAATGCTCATGCTGCTTGCCGTGCATGAATAATAATAAAGTCTTTGCCTCTGACCCAGGAGTCTTGTGTCTCCTGCCAACATCCATGAAACTCTGCCCATCTAACCTGATGGCTTGTGAAAAGGGTAACATCTCAGGCCCTTTGTGGCTCTTTGCAGCTCTGATGGCACCTACAGACTGGCATTTTTGGATGGAGACACTGAGTCACCTGGTTCAGCAAGTGTGGACACACTCTATTCTTCTGGACTTCCTTTGATCTTGAGCATCACTTCATTATGGCTCTGATCCACCCTTGAATGACGGTGGTTACTTTATGGCTTCCAGTGCTGGATATTGGTCTCCATGTTCCTCTCTGAGGTCAGTGGGTCCTCACATTTGTCAGGTCAGGAACTCTGGTCCCAGGGACCACTTCTCCTGTTCATCACAGGCTTCAATTTTATTTAATTAAATAAATAAAATTTAATTTAAAATTTAAATTTATTTATTTTTATTGACGTATAGTTGATTTACAATGTTTCAGCTGTACAGCAAAGTGATTCAGTTCTATATATTCTTTTTCAGATTCTTTTCCACTATAGGTTATTATAACATATTGAATATAGTTCCCTGTGCTGTACCGCAGGTCCTTGTTGTTGATCTACTTTATATTGGGTAGTGTGTATCTGTTAATCCCACACTCTAATTTATCCCTCCCCCGACCTTTCCCATTTGGTAAATGTGTTTGTTTTCTATATTCACGGGGCTTTTTGAGGTGCTCATTTAAAAAATCATTCCTCTCTAAAGGGATACATCTTCCCCCAAACACCTGAACACCACATTCCAACTAACAGAAAATTAAAGTAATCCAACAGGCAAGACACTAGTGACACCCCCATCCCCCCAAAAAGGTCAGCAAACGTCTTTTAGTGTGCAGCTCACGGATCAATCCTGATTGCTCATTAAATATACGGATTTAATTTATAATAAGGAAACCTACTAGAGAAACGAAAGTAGAGGCAGCACTGCTGTTCTGAGGCACCTGACTGCTTTCTTTAATCAGAGTATCCAAGGAAACTATAGAATGGGTGGACCACAGAGGTAACAGATACCCCGGTGGCCAGGTGACCAGCCAAAGGAGGAGTACTTCCTCTGTGCCCTTGGGTGTGAAGCCGAACCCCTCCCACACAGTACAACATGCCTTATTCTCCTTTTTCCCCCACTGAGGCTGCCTCTGTTCCATGCGATGGGTAAGTTAGGCTGGGAGAGTGTGCTCAAGGCCAGAACAAAAATGAAGGACAGTGTTTCTTTTGTTGTCTTTCTGGACTCTCATTGGTAACATCTCCCCCTCTCTCTCGCTCTCACTACCTACACATGCACACAGACGTATGTGCAAACCTTAAACCTACATACATATGTATATTCATACACACATGTATCAATGTCTGCATCATATATCGCTGTACATATAAAACGCTTGGCAATTCCAAAATATCTTCACATCCATTACTTATGTTCTATTTTTGCAGACACCTGATTTGAACGATAAGGCAGATATCAGTTTCGTTGTTATTTGTAAGTCACCTGCTAATAAGAGCAGAAAACACTAGGAACATGTTACATGGCATGAAAAACACTCAGCAATAAGACTGAAGAGATGAACACAGAGTAAAAGGGAAATTAAAAATCATATCAGATAAACAGAACTGAGGCTGTCCAAAGGGTTGAGTACAAAACTTGATGGCTGAGAATTTGCAGGTTTTGAAATTCTCACTGCCTAAGAGAGGAAACCAGAGGAAATATTGGTTTTGGTTTCCAGACAGAAGACTGAGACCAGGGTGACTTAGAGATATTTTAAAGTCACACACCTAGCAGGCATCTGACTCTCAGCTCAAACCTGGGTCTCCAAGCTGCCGGGTTGGTGCTTTTTCCTCCAGACCCTGTAGTAAGACAGGCTTACTCAATGTTAAGCAACTAGTTCCTAGTTTAGGTGAGTAACTAGAAACAGCAACCCGTTGAGGCTTGATAGCTTTAGCACAGTCATGCCGATAATTTAGGATGTCGTCTAGCTCAAAGGCAGTCTTTATACAATTGAGTTGGTCAGAGTGATCAGCACCGCTCATGACAATGGCCAAAATGGTGATGGGATGGGGAGAGCCACATTCTGACTCCTGGCTTACGAGAGCATCTCCACTGAGGAGAACTGAAGTGGTGTTAATTTTTCTGTGATTCAGGCATGTGTGTGTATATCTGTATCTATATAATATATCTATATCTATATAGATATATAATTGAAGTATAGCTGATTTACAATGTTGTGTTAGTTTCAAGCGTACAGCAAAGTGACTCAGTTATTCATACGTATATATATAATCATTTTCATATTCTTTTCTACCGTAGGTTATTACAAAATAGAGTACAGTTCCCTGTGCTCTACAGTAGGTCCTTGTTGTTTATCTATTTTATATATAGTAGTGTGTATCTGTTAATCCCAAACTCCTAATTTATCCCTCCCCCCTCCCCCTTTGGTAACCATAATTTTGTTTTTTAAGTCTGTGGGTCTATTTCTGTTTTGTATATAAGTTCATTTCTATCATTTTTTAACATTCCACATATAAGCAATATCATAGGATATTTGTCTTTCTCTGTCTTACTTCACTTAGAAAGACAATTTCTAGGTCCATCCGTGTTGCTGCAAATGGCATTATTTCATTCTTTTTTATAGCTGAGTAATATTCCATTGTATACATGTACCATATCTTCTTTATCCATTCATCTGTTGATGGACATTTAGGTTGCTTCCATGTCTTGGGTATGATAAATAGCACTGCTGTGAACATTGGGGTGCATGTATTGTTTCAAATTAGAATTTCCTCCAGATATACACCAAGGAGTGGGATTGCTGGATCATATGGTAGTTCTATTTTTAGTTTTTAAAGAAATCTCCATACTGTTCTCCATAGTGAAGTGTTACAATGGTAAGAACTTCTCATCCTCTCCAGGCGTGGCCGATGACCCAGGCAGCTTCTGGAACATTCGCTGGCAGGAAGTCCACAAACTGCAGCCCCCTGTCTAACAGACAGATGACTGTCTACCTACATAGCCCTACATGGGACAGACATGCCGCCCCCCACACATGTGGAGAACAGTCCCAGGAGCACGTAAGTTCATTTGTGCAGAGGCTGGTATCGGTGATCAGAACCTTGGGTGTGCACCACACCAGGAGGCTTGTTTGGACGCAGCCTGACTTGCTTTCTTTTGGAAAACCAAAGAGCAGAAAACTTAACTCATTGCCCAATGGCTGAACGTTTCCAGCCTGGGATGAATCTAGCAACAGAGATGCAGGCTCTAGCTTGCTCTCCTCTGTTCCAATAGCTACTCAAACTGAAATGGAGCAGGACCCTATGGTCCCTGACCCCGATGTCCTCCACCTGCCTTTTCTCTGTGGAAAAACTTTAGTCAAAGAGTAAGTTTAATCAGAGAAGTGAGAAAATGCAGAAGCAAAGGAAAGCAGTGAAACAGGGCAAAACAATACTAGTTTAGTCATTCAGCAAAGTCAAGGACCTTTAGTTCTTCCTCAAGGGTTATAGGTAATATTCTGAGCCATAACTCTTGAGCTTTTCTATAGGTACTGAAACCCCCATCAGGTGGGAGAAGTTAACCACATGATGACCAGACTGTAGCCATGACACAAGCTGCCACAATTCCGAGAACTGGACTTGAAGAAATGGGAACAAACCGACCCTGGAACTGAAGATTAACTGTACCTAAAACAATCGAGATGACGCTGGTCAGACCACCAGTGACCAATGTCAAGATGACTGTCAGAGCCGACTGTGCTGTTTCTGCATGGAGCCCCCTGCCTCAGCCTATACACCCCTGAAACTCCCCGTTAAAAGCTCTTGCGCACTGACTGTCAGTGGAGGATGATGTCTGCCTTTGGACACGAATCCACCCACCCACCCCCAAACCCCAGGTTGCCGACCTCGGAAATAAAGCAAACTTTCCTTTCCTCCAACCTTGCCTCTTTATTGGCTTCCGAGCAGCTAGCGGTGGACACCGCTTTTGGTAACAAGCCCACAGTCTCTGGACAGCTGGTGACGGTGTCCATCAGGATGACTCATCACTGACCACACCCCCGCTCTCCCTTTGTCAGAGAACTTCCCGAAGCTGAGAGCAGGCAGTGGCCCTCCTATTCTCCGTCTTCACTCAAGCATCTTTCTCAGTCTCTCCATACCTTTCAATGAACTCCAGCCAGATTCCTGCCAGAGGATCCGACTTAAACTGACGCCTAGCAGGGTCGTTCTTTCCCAGGAAGTACATTCTTATTCCCAGCCCACTAGAAGTCGATTCTTGTTTGGTTTGTTATTTTGTTCAACACGATTAGAAGGATCCTTGCCTGCATGAAACCTGTTTCCACTGGACATGGGGACCATCCTTTAAGAGGCAGCTGCCATTAAGAGTTTCAGCAGTCATCACCACTCTCTGGAAAGGAGTGCAGTTTTGTTTTAAAAATCCCCCTTCTTGTCTTTTAAGAGTTCCATCATTTTTATCATCCGTATTACTTCAACTCGTATTCATTATGCATTTCTCTCCTTTATGTCATTTAAAGCACAGAAAATCAAATTCTATTCCTTTTTACCTTACAAACATTCGTAATCTATTTTGTAATATGTCTCAAAATCCTTTAAAATGTTTATTTGAATGTCTTAAGAATTTATTTGATATGTTTATATGATTTCATAATAATAATAGTTTTATGATAACCTGGAGTTCATTTTATAAAGCAAATAAGAAACTCTATTGTTAAAATATTTATACCGATCTATCCAGTAATTCTTGCTCCTGGGTGATACACTGGTCCATTACAGCAGGATACATGAAAAAGATAGGAAAATGGGATCACAGCTCTGAAAATGAAATCAGAGAAAAAAATCTAGAAGGAAATAATCCAAAAGTTTACCTTGCTGTGTCAAATGGTGTGAATAGTCACTGACTTGGGTTTTTTTTTTTCATGTCTAATTTTTCAGCGAGAGGCTATTTTAAGGTGAGAGAAAATTGTCACTAAAAGTATGCTTCATAACTTATCTATGAAATAGAAACAGACTCACAAACATAGAGATCAGACTTGTGGTTGCCAAGGAGGAGGGAGGGGGAGAAGGGAAGGGTTGGGAGTCTGGGGTTAGCAGATGCAAGCTACTATGTTAGAATGGATAAACAACAAGGTCCTTCTGTATAGCCCAGGGAACCATATTCAATATCCTGTGATCAACCATAATGGAAAAGAATACAAAAAAGAAGGTATATATATATATATATATATATATATATATATATATATATGTATGTATGTATATAACTGAATCACTTTGCTGTACAGCAGAAATTAACACAACGTAAATCAACTCTACTTCAATAAAATAAATTTTAAAATTTATGCTTCATGTGTATAATTAATACTGTCGTACATTGTATATGAAAAGTGTTAAGAGAGTACATCCTGAGTTCTCAATGCAAGGAAAACATTTTTTTTCTATTTCTTTAATTTTGTATCTATATGAGATGATGAATTTTTACTAAACCTATTGTGATAATCACTTCATGATGTATATAAATCAAGTCACTATGCTGTACACCTTAAACTTATATACTTCTGTATGTCAATTATATCTCAATAAAACTGGAAGGAAAAAGATGAAAATACTAGAAGAAAAATAAATAAAGGCTGCATAATAGTCCTTTGTATGTAAAAAAAACATGCTTCATTTGTCGCCAGTGAGAGTCTGTCACTACATGAAGGACAGTGTAAAACTGACAGTACATTTTTGGAAAACCCCTTCCGGAATGTATTATAATTATTCATGCTATTTTGCATTACAGGTTATGTGTCCAAACGTCTATGCTCTTTGGTGTCTGAGGCCAACAAGCATGTAAGTCACCCCTGCCCCCTCCCCTGCTCAGGACCCACTGTTCACATCCCCAAGTCCCCGTCCCCTAAGCTTGCTCATCACAGGGACAGAGGGCACAGCTGACGGAGGCGTCCATACTGCCCTCACACAGCCTCCCGCCGGAAGTGTATTCACCACCTTGAACTTGAATCTCTCTCTCTCTTTTTTCATTTTGTGTCTACACAGCCTTAGAAAACAAGCCCAAACCACTTGCCCCTCAGAGAGTTTCCCTCATCTGAAGGTAACACTCAGAACCTTTTTGCACTCAAATTCCCCAATTCCTTTCTCTCTGTACATGGAATGATTCAGAATTTTCCCACTAGACTTGAGCCTCTAATCTGAACATGCATCTATAGAACCTTAAAATGCAGGAAACCCCCTCTTCTACTTCCACTGTAGGCAAAGGCATGGGATTCAGCACCAGTCAGATGTGGCTGCCTGGGATGAGCCTTGGGAACAAATGATGGGAGAGGCAAGAATGGTAAACCAAAGTGTGTGTGTGTGTGTGTGTGTGTGTGTGCTCTTTGTTTTTATCTGTCTCTCTGTCTCAATCTCTCTCTCTCTTTCTCTCTTCAGAGGCAGTACTGAGTTTCTAACAACTGCTCTCCTGACCAGTTCTAGATGATGTAGTTTTAGAAATTGTTCCTGGAAATTTTAGCCCCAAGCCTAGGCTTAAAACTATTCCAGTGATTTGGTAAAACCCCACAACATGGTCTCAATGAATTCATTTATTTTTCTGAAATCAGCAGGAATCAACTTCTATTATTTACAAATAAGGACTCTAAGCAGGAATTCTCTTTCTCAGGAAGAGCTTCCTAAACTTTCTTTATTCATGGTACCCTAAATGTGCCAGTATATTTTTCATAGCATGCGTAAGCTAAAAGAAATATCTAACAGTATATATTTATTAAATACTTATTAACACAATATCTACTGAGCAGTTAAGTTAAAATATGTAAATAAGTATTTATATATTCATATCCTGACAACTTTGTCATGATTTGAAAAAAATAATATAGATATATTAAAAGAAAATGTATTTCTTTCACTTTTTTTTTTTTTTTTTGCAGTACGTGGGCCTCTCACTGTTGTGGCCTCTCCCGTCATGGAGCACAGGCTCTGGACGCGCAGGCTCAGCGGCCATGGCTCACGGGCCCAGCCGCTCCGCGGCATGTGGGATCTTCCCGGACCGGGGCACGAACCCGTGTCCCCTGCATCGGCAGGCGGACTCTCAACCACTGCGCCACCAGGGGAGCCCCTTTCACTTTTAAATAAACAAAATCACTTACTAAGGGACGTGTATGTCTGTTGGGCCTGTACAACTTGTCTAATTGTGGACTGGATTGATTACCACCCCCTCCTTTCCTGCTCACCTTGACATTCATGTAGAATTTGCTTTCTTATCAAAGCAATAGCCCAAAATCCAGCTTTACAGCAATACCATGTCATCAAATGGAGCGTAACATGATCTAACATTGAAACTGAATTACTTAGAGCTGGTCGTTCATGAGATGGCCAACAGATGTGGAAAACGACTGTTTCCCTCAATGTGCAAGATATCCTGGGTTTGCCTTGTTCACTGGCATTCCCTGGGGGCCCCTCAGCACACAGTTTGAGAAGCATGGATCCAGGGCAATATAAATTTTCATCACAATACTTGATACAAGATGATGTACAGAGGAAGATTCATTCCTGCATCTGACAAGCGTTTATTGAGTGCTGTTCTCCACCCAATGCTAGACTCGCAGCAAGATATAAAAGTACACAGTTCCTCATTCAAGGACCTTAGAGGTCATTGAGAAAATAGTTGCCTGTTGGAAAGATGGAATGAGGGCCCTTCAGGCTGGGGAAAAGATGCACAAAGGCCAGAGGTCATAGGACACCAGTCTCACATGTTCTGGGATGGCAGTGTGAGTCGGAGGATGGAAAGGCAGAGGCGGAGGCTGAATGCCTGCAGGACTGGTCATTGGAAGGTTCCCAAGGGTCATCTGTGGATGCTGGATGCTGTAAGATGCTATGTGCAGGGCACTGCTGTCTCATTTTCATGACTGAGTGATGACTAGAGGCTTCTGGCACTTGGGAGTTAGACTGGGGAAAAGGGGAGTTGGGGGATCATCCCAGCACCAAGGAGGCATAATGTGAATCGATCACCCAAAAAGAGAGATGCAGATGGGGCTGACTTCTTTTATTGGGGAGGAGAGAGATTCTGCACAAATAAGAGAGGTAAACATATCGGGAGATGATACGTGTTAGGGAGAAAAATAAAGGAGGTAAATGAGCTGGAGTTGCCGGTGAGAGTCCAGTATGGGTGCAGGATGTGTGGCGTTTCCATGAGATGGCCAGGTGTGACCTCGACAACACGGTGACCTTGAGCAGATACATGGGGGAGGCGAATGAATAGAACATGTTGGATTTGGGGGAGACCATTGCAGTGATTCATAACGGGGGTTGCTTTCGCCCTCGCCTGGTGGATTCCTACTCATCTCCCAGTGACCCCCTTTCAGAGGGTCCTGATCGCCTACTGCGGCGTCTCGTATCCCCACAGTGCCTCGTATGCAGTAGGTACACAATAAATACTTGTTAAACTAAAAATGTAGTGATGCATAGACACAGATCACGAGGGATTAAGGAAGTGAAGAGAGGGGAAGGGATTAGCGAAAGCAAAAGTAACCTATTCTTTATGCAGTGTGATTATTTAAGGAAATAAAAGTGTGAAGATACTAACTCTCCCAAATATGTCGTCATACACTCCATATTCCTTCATCCTGTCCTCAGAGATAAGGATCGAGAAGTCTCATTAAAATGCCTTACCCAACCCAGATAATATTGTAAGATCAGCAATTAGGTGGATATCTGCTGGGCACTTTGTATGTGTCAGGCAATCTGCTCTGTAACACGACTTAGTTTAATCCCGGCACATCCCCTGACACATCTTGGTGTATTTATGGAAGGAGATGCTGTTGGATTTGTGTGCTGTTGTATTCTGGACACCCCGCAGAGGACCGGACACCTGGTACATACTTAATAAGCATTTGCTGAAAGGAAAAATAAATCACTTTTACAAATGAAGGAACTGGCTTGAGAGAGCTTAAGCAATTTGCCAGAAATCTCACAGCTAGTAAGTAAAAGGGCGGGCACCTCCACCCTGTCTCCAAAGCCCCACTGGGACAATGGCTCTGATTTCCTGATCCCCTGCTGGCTGCTTGTGGTCTGACTTGAGAATTCTCAGCTTCCAGGGACCATCGTTCCTGTGTAAAGACTCACCTCCCACCCCTTTCAAAATGTGTGTTGGATTTCAACCGTAGTCACGTCCCCACTTTCCAACTCCGTTTACTATAGAAGATCCCTATTCTCTCTGTAGATTATTAGAGCACCTGAGCTAGAACCAAAGGGTCCTTTTAAACCTGGTGAGTCACCTGCCGCCGTCTTCAGGAGGAGAAACTAGACCCGCCCCTTCCCCAGGCTCCCTCTTTTGTTCTCTCCCAGGAATGCCGGGATCAATAATTCAAGGAAGTCATCTCCGATCCATCGCCAGTTTTCACCTTTTCATAGACAAGAGATGATTTCCTGGGACTACTGATTTCAGGGTTCTTGAGAAAAGAGTGAGTGTCCCCATGTGTGTGGGGGGCAGAGGGGAGCAGGGCTTGGGAAATGGCCATGTGTGTATGGATGTTTCAAGTGTACTTGAAGCCATAAAGCATTCACCTCACCCTGTTTTTCACATACGCCTGGCAAGCATTAACTCCGTATTAAAATTTCAGTGCTCATACTGCTAAGATCAAAGATTCCTTGTTATCTAATCACAGTAAAGCGCCTGTCCATGCAGTTAACGAAAGCGCATCATCCTATAAGCCTGTTAAAAATGATATAGACGTAGTATAGGAAACGCTCTGTAGGGAACAGTCTGATGCTGGTCCCTTTGGGGATGATTGAGATGAACTAATAGGTCTCTTTCATGTCTAATTTATATGATTCTAATTATAGAGTCATTTTCATTCCTGTGGTTATTCTCATCTGCCAACATAAATGTGCTATACTTGTGACCCAGCCATTGTTCCCTCCACTCTGCAATTCTCTCGGGTCTTTTTCCAAACTTTGATATCAGTCCTTTCAGGAAACATTTTGTAAATTGCAAACTTCTCCCAAGCAACAATGTACATTTAATAGAGAAGGACGAAACCCAAGAGAGAACACTTTTTCTGTGACCAGCATAAAAAAAAGCTTGTTATGGGTAAATAGAGGGAAGTGATACAGAGCATCAAGCCAAAGGAATGTACTGATGTCACCATGGAATCTGTGATTCTGTTCCTTGGTCCTGACTGGATCTGATGTACCACATTCACGTTCAGTATTTAGGCAAACACCTCGCATTATTGCAGAAAGAAAGGAGTATGTTCTGGGTCCCAGACCGTTGGTAGCTTTTTGTCTCCACTGAAATTCAGAAGATTTCAAAATGGTCCAGAAAGAGCTTGCGCTGTCTGGCTTGTGTTTGTGCCAGTTTTGGAAGTTCTTAAAACAGATATACTCAGCCCAGAGAGCATACTCTTCAGGACTTCTGAAGCCTGGATAGTTTGCTCTTTGCTTCTGTCTAATCAAACAGCAGAGGAGACAACCTGGAGAACAGATAAAAGAGCCCAGAGCACTATCCGGATATATGCCCAGGAGCGGGATTACAGGATCATGTGGTAATCCGAAAAGACACATGCGCCCCAACGTTCACTGCGGCACTATTTACAATAGCCAGGGCATGGGAGCAACCTAAATGCCCATCGACATGTGATTGGATAAAGAAGATGTGGTACATGTATACAATGGAATATTACTCAACCATCAAAAAGAATGAAATAATGCCTTTCGCAGCAACATGGATGGACCTAGAGATTATCTTACTAAGTTAAGTAAGCCAGACAGAGAAAGACAAATATTATATGATATTGCCTATATATGGAATCTTAAAAAAAAATACAAATTAACTTATTTACAAAACAGAAATAGACCCACAGACATAGAAAACAAACTTATGGTTACCAAATGGGAAACCTGTGCTGGGGACAGGGATAAATTAGGACTTTGGGATTGACATATACACACATCTATGTATAAAATAGATAACAAACAAGGACCTACTGTATAGCACAGGGAACTCTGCTCAATATCTTGTAAGGGCTTCCCTGGTGGTGCAGTGGTTGAGAGTCCGCCTGCCGATGCAGGGGACAGGGGTTTGTGCCCCGGTCCGGGAAAATCCCACATGCTGTGGAGCGGCTGGGCCCGTGAGCCATGGCCGCTGAGCCTGCGCGTCCGGAGCCTGTGCTCCGCAACGGGAGAGGCCACAACAGTGAGAGGCCGCGTATCGCAAAAAAAAAAAAAAAAAAAAAAAAATCTTGTAATAACCTATAAGAGAAAATAATCTGAAAAAGAAGATACATATATATATATATACACATACATATATATATATGCATCACTTTGCTGTACACCTGAAACTAACACAACATTGTAAATCAACTATACTTCAATGAAAAATAAATTAATTAAAATAAAAAATAATTTTTAAAAGAACGCAGAGCAGGTCACGGACCTTCCAGACATTTTATTCCAGACACTGGATCACTGGGGTGTGCTTTCTGGTGTCCCACAGGGCTTGTGGGAGAGCCGTGTGTGAGGACACAGGCAGAATTAGGCGGTGGGCATTTCTACAGTGGGTTTATTTTGTCTTTGTCCCATTTTTAACTCAGAGGAGTTTTGAAATCCTTTGCTAAGGTCCTCACATGTATATTTCACTTGCATCATCTTTGTTTTTATTTATCCTTCCGTAGTTGTGCTGTTTCCTTTCATCTCTCTGCAGAGGCCACACCATGTTTCACAGTGTTTGATTTTCTCAGAAGATTTAAGCACTGGCAGTGGCGGTGGACTGGCCGACATAAATATTCAGCTTTGAAAATCCACATAATCAAACAATTTTCCTACGTCGTTTGCATATTTTGGTTACTAACAGATGAAATTAACTCACCAGGCAATCTTCGCACACACACTTTCATCACTGGAGAATTTTAAAATAATATTCGGAATGATATGCATTTTTGTACACAAAGACACTCTCTTCAGATGGATATTTTTGTCTAAATTTTGACCCATTGAAAAAGGAAAGAAAACAAAACACTCTTGCAAAATAGTTTTAAGTGTGTTTAAAGTGTGCCGTGGTTCCTTGGGCCCATTAAAGCCGTCTGTCTCAACAACAAAAGAAGGAATCAACACAGAACAGGGCTGGAATTATGCATGTCACTTATAATGAACCTCATTATACAAGGGGGCCTCATTCTATTATGAAGCGCCGTAGTTTACAATCTTATTGCTATTCAGCTTTGAACAATGACAAAGAAAAAAAAAATCTCCCTACCCCATGTCAGAGCTAATCTTTTTTAATGCTGGTAATTTTGTATTGCTTGTATGTTTCCCTCAAAGAGAATTTCCCTGTCACGTTCATTCCACTCAGCTGCATGTATACCCATAAGCTTAGCCACATTTAGTGTCTCACTTTCACATTTCCTAAGAAAAAGTAAAGAATTCCATATATCGTTTTGCTTCTGATAAGTCAGACACGACGGCCATCCACACATTCAAATCTGGCATTATATTTATAAACAATAAGGTCCATTTACCATTCCGTATAAGCCTCTAATTCCATCAGGGCTGTTTATGTGCCCTCCTTGACAGAATTATAGCTGGGTGTGCGTTATGTGACCCAATGCTATGTCCTGGCTGTTTGCATGGCTCCTGGGTTTAATAAGACTGTTTGCCATCAAACCCTTTCTCTACGCATTTTTATTGCCCTGCAATAAATACAGAGGGGGGGGATTCTGTTTGGTGCACACACATTTTGAGGCATTTGGGGGCTGTTATTTTTAAGCACCAACTCATAAATTTCAGAATATGGTTTTAAATGCTTGAGCACTTCATCCTGGCATGGCTCTCGTTTCTCATATAACGCCCTGGAGAGGACACATGTCTCCTGTTTACCTGGGGTGTTTGTCAGCGTCATTTATTTATCTGCATGGAGAAGAATGTCATGTTAGGGCCTGTGGAGAGATTGAAAAGAAATACAAAAATTAACCTTTGTTCTGGAAGAGGTGTTATTTGTGTGTTTAAAGAGGAAGAGGATCTACCTGTGAGCAGAGCCCAAGAACCCTTAACAGGCCAAACAATTAACTGAGGACGAATACAGGTACCTGGCACAGAACCTGGGTTTTTCCTTCTATTCCTTCTTCTTCCCTTTTCTTCCTTCCCTGCCTCTTCTTCCTCTTCTGTCTTAGGCAGAGACGCTGATTTGTATGTTTGGAGGCCAGCTCCATCATTTCCTAGCTGACTGTGGGTTGGGTATCTGATACCCACTAAGCTTCATTTTCTGCAGCTGAGGAATAAAGGTAACAACAGCTCCTCCTCCACATGTATGTGGTTGAAATTTCATTCACGTGACACGTGCATGTAAATCACAGTGCTTGGGACATAATAACCGCTCAATAAATTTTAGCTTTTCTTTTCAACTTATACCCATTTTTAAAGAATTTATTTTATTGAAATAGAGTTGATTTATAGTGTTGTGCTGATTTCTGCTGTACAGCAAAGTGATTCAGTTGTACACATACATATATTTATATATATATACATTCTTTTTTATATTCTTTTCCATTATGGTTGATCACAGGACACTGAATACAGTTCCTGTGCTATATAATAGGACCCTGCTGTTTATCCATCCTATATAAAATAGTTTGCATCTGCTAATCCTGAATTTCCACTCCATCTCTCCCCCCAACTCCCCTCCCCCTTGGCAACCACAAGTCTGTTCCCTATGCATGTGAGTCTGTTCCTGTTTCATAGATAAGTTCATTCGTGTCCTAGATTAGATTCCACATGTAAGTGATATCCTATGGAATTTGTCTTTCTCTTTCTGACTTCATCAGGATGATCGTCCAACTTATATCCATTTTAACGAAACAAATGAGAGCATTGAATTGAAATTGTATTCTCTGGTGAGCAAGGTAAACTCTGTGCTAAGGGTTCCTGTTGTCTGAGACGTTCATCAGAGACAAATGGGAGACCAAGTTGGGGAGGGGTGGGGAGGGGTCGGCAATAAGTGACCCACCTTTACCTACACAGCCACCTCCCCACAGAAGCATTTATGGAAAGGCAGGAGGAGATTGGGTCACAAAAGGCAGAAGGCACCAGTACATCTACGAACCTTGAAAACACTACACTCAGTGAAGAAGCCAGCCGCTAAAGACCACATATTTTATGATCCCATGTACGTGGAGTGCCCAGAGTTGGCAAATCCATAGACGGAAGGTAGATTGGTGGTTGCCAGAAGCTGAAGGGGTGGAGTGGGGCTCTGAGGAGCGAGAGCTCGTAGGTAGGGGGTTTCTTTGGGTAGGGATGAACATTAGAGAGCTGTGATGTTGACACAGCTCTGTGACTGTACTAGGAACCACAAACGGTATACTTAGAAAGCTTCAATTTTATGGTACATGAATTATTGGGGTGGCCAAAAAATTCATTCAGGTTTTTCCGCAACATCTGGAAAAACCTGAATGAATTTTTTGGGCAACCCAATATATATCAATAAACCTGTTTCAGAAAATGAATATCAGACAGAGCAGGGCCATGGTCAGAATTCTGAGGTTCTAGGTAACAATCTTTTCATGGTTTGATAACTAATGAATTATATAATTTTTTTTCTGGAATTTACTCAACAGAAATAAATCCAAATAGTATCCGCCGCATGTGCGCGCACACACACACACGCACACACACACACGCACACACACACACGCGCACGCACACACACACACACACACACACACACACACACACACTGGTGGCAATATTTTCCTTCACTCTTATTTGCTGGCAAAAAGCTCCCAGTAAAGCAACACATCTAAATAAGGATTAATTAAGATAACATCATGACTCATTCTGATACTATAAAGTATTTGAAAAATCAAAACTGAAAATTTTTATCAAAAGAATGTTAATAAAGCGAATGAAAATAGAGTGAACCACCAGAATTTTTAGCACTATTTAATAGTTAGAAATGATCGTGTGTTGTAGACACTAAATATTAAATGGACTTTAAAAATATTCCTATAAATAAGAGTGTTTCATTGAAAACCAGGGTGATAGTCCCTGCTGTCACAAAACTTTGATCTTTCTAAATAAGATAGTGAATTTTTGGAAAAATATAAAAATCGAGGCAGTAAAATTTCAGACATTATTGACGACAAGTTTTCACTTAAAGGTGTTTAAATAATTTCATGTGCAATTCTATATATATATATATATATATATAATATATATATATATTTTGTGTGTGTGTGTGTGTGTGGTACACGGGCCTCTCACTGCTGTGGCCTCTCCCGTTGCGGAGCACAGGCTCCGGACGCGCAAGCTCAGCGGCCATGGCTCACGGGCCCAGCGACATGTGGGATCTTCCCAGACCAGGGCACGAACCCGTGTCCCCTGAATCGGCAGGCAGACTCTCAACCACCGCGCCACCAGGGAAGCCCAATTCAACATTTTTGAGCTTAGTAACGTTTTCTAGGGATCTTGGGAGATGCAAGAAATGTTAGTTGTAAAAAATTAAACCTTGTTCTTAGTACACAGGAAATATATTTTAAAGAGAAAAGTTTACAATAAAATCTTATTGGATTTTGTACAGATGTTATCCAGGTAAAGCTATGGAGAAAATCTGAAGTTTCAGCCAAAATTTAGAAACATATGCTTTTAAATTTGGCTACATTAAAGCCATGATAAGATCACTACTCTGATTGTGCTATAAAAGATATAAATTATCAGTCTCTTTACCACTACTCCAGATAACTCTCATATTGATGTACCAAATAAACCCTGGAGAAAATTAAATAATATATCTGAAAAGAGTGGGATTCAAATAAGGAAAACTGGAAGACAATTAAATGTCAATAGTATATTAGTGCTAAAGTTGCCAAAATAATTTGAAAATTACATCACAATTTTTACATTCACTTTATTAGTAATTGAATGTGGAAACAAATGTTAGAAAATAATTCTTTTTGACATTTAACTTTAATAAAACTCTTTCTGAATAAGATGTTACTCTCTTTTTTTTTTTAAAGCAATAAAACCATTTATTTCCCTTAATAGCCATCCAAAAGCATTAAAGTTATTCTCTTTGGCTTAACAATAAAGACGTGTTTTCAGTCATCAAGGCTGATCTATTCCTGCAAATCTCTATGGATTGAGAGTGATCTATTAATAAAATTAAGTCAACAAATGGATGGGACATGCCAATCAATGATGTTTGTGACTTTGATAACTGAGGTAGTTAATATGTGTAAACCTCAGACTATAACTGAGGCTAGAAAATGCTTTGCTTAACATCGCTGTTTGTGAAAAAAATCTGAGAACGTAAGGATTGGACAGCAGGACGATTAACGTGGACAGTGATATAAATCCTTCACTTCCTGAGGCTACAAGTAATCTACTGAATGTCCAGTGAATGGAGCTGTCTTCGGAAGACTCGATGCAGTCACACCTCTGTCACATCATGACAGACTGGGTCTCCACTGACCTGATGAGAGTAATGTCAAAAGATTACAGAAACTATCCCTCAACTATCAACCAATAATTTGGAAATGAGTATGATGATTCTGGAGAAAGTTATGCTAAAATATCACGTGGTAAAGGCTTTAAAAAATATGTGTCATTTAATTCAAGTAGTTAATGGATAAAGGAAGACATTTTTACTTTTTGGTTCATATATCGATTCATATATATATATACAATTTATATGATCATAACAGTTGTTAACATCTGTAATATCATAAAAAGTATCATGTTTCCCAAGTGCACATAAAACAAATAAATAAGAACTGAGAATTCAGAAAACTGAGTACTTTTTTTTTCTTCTCAAAATGAGTTTAGCGTAATTTATTGTAAGTTTAGTGCAATACCAAACAAAATCCCCATGGAAAGTTTGGGGGGGTCATAGGCAAAGTGATTCTGAAGATGATCAGGAAAACCAGCCATATGAAATTGAAGAATAAAGTTTTGAAAAAGAAGAAACCAGAAGCATTTTTCTCCAGACATTAAGCTTTGACAGACAGCTCACTTTGGTCCTGGTGAACGGATCAATGGATGAAATAGATGAATTAAAAACACAGTGACATCTTGCAGAAACAGTAAATAATATTAACAGCACCATGAAGTTATGAAAAACAGAAGGATTACACGTTACATTTTTCCGAAACAATGTATTATCTGCTGAGAAAACAAAAACAAAACCAGATCAAGTCTATCGTTACATATGGAGGAAAATGCAGGGGGAATATTTCTCTGTTCTCAAGACGGTCAAGAATTTTACAGTCAAAGCAACGGAAGAGAGTGTGATGGTTAATCAATACAGCCAACTACATAAAAAGCTTCTCTATTTCACAAATCAGCATAAATAATATAAAAGGCAACAACAACCCAGGGAAGAACTGCAGCAAACATGGCAAACAATAGATTAATGTCCTTTATGCAGAAAAACAGGGTATAAATCAATAGATGAGATAATAATGCACCTAGGAGAGGAGTCTGCACGGAATGTGAACAGGCAGTGTATTAAAGGAAAAGCTTATAACCAGTATATATGAAATCATCTTACCTTTGCTTTCAGTGAACAACTTTTTCTATCATGTTAATGAATATTTTTCCCCTGAGGATGGTTATAAAAATATGTTGTGGTTTGGTATGTTTTCCACTGTAAAGTTACTATTTTCCCCCTTTGTAATTAATGTGTCACATAGAGATATAACTTGAGATTGTGGAAATACCTTGATTCTCATCCTATTTGGGGAACTACTTTTAGCATCCAGTGGTGATTTTTGCTTGAAACAATGTTTACTGTGGTGTCTACCAAATGGTGATTTTCTATTTCTGTCTTTCTTTCTATGCACATTAATTGGGATTCTACTGTGAAGACAGATTTTTCCATCAGTGGAGAAGCTAGGCAGAAGACACGTTAACCAAATGATCAAAGTTAACGTCATCTGCAATGGGGCAAACTGGCGTGTTTCTAGGTGTGATACAACAAGGACCTAACATCTCTTCTGTAGAGAATGCAACCCTGACATGTAGTCTTGAGGAAAGGCCCAGCAAACCGGAACGGAGGAACCTAGATGAAACAGCTGACCACTAGTCCTCCAGAGTGTCAAGGTCTCGAAGGACAGACCCCGAAAATATCCAGAGTAAAGGAAATTAACAAAACATAGCAACTAAATGCAACCAACTTTTGGCCTTGAATTCTATCCTGGACCAGAAAATGGACATTAATGCAATGGTAAAATTTGAATGAAATGTGTAAGTTAGATAAGAGTAGTGTACCAATGTTATCTTTTTCTAATTTTTGTATCTGCAGTGTGGCTACCTAAGCTATTATCATAAGGGGAGTTGGAGTGAAGGATATACAGGAATTCTTTATCATATTTTTTCAAATTTTAAAATTCAACACACAAAAAAATTAAAAAGGAAATGAATGCATAGGACTTTCTGAAAATAGTTTATTAATCTACCTACTTCAAGACACTTAACAGTGTTTCAGCATTTCTCCACTTCACTCTACTGGATAATTTTCCTAAAGAAAGAATCAGAGTTGTAGGCAAAAAACACATCATAAACATTTTCATAACAGTGTTTTTATTTCTATATAAATGCAGTAAATTTATATAAAGACTGCCATAGAAGCAACCAAAATTGGGTCTAAATATTGTTTGATGACATGATATTTGGGAGCTTGGTGGGGGTTTTATATGCAGCAAAATCCGAAACCAGACCAAGAGCCTCAAAAGAACACACATCCAAAGACAGAAATAAGTGGGAAGTGTTCAGATCTCTTCCATTATTAAATAGGTCTGCTGTTCACTTGCCGTGTTCAGATGAATCCTGTGACTTTAAAAAATATCACACACCTGGAAGAGAGCAAAGGCAGCTACTCAGACCTCACGGTGGCTATCTGGGGCTTTCAGAGCTTCTGGGACTCCTCTGGACGTTCTAAAGATTGACATAAACACACACACACACACACACACACACACACACACACACACACAAAACCTCTGTACAAACAGCCTCTGATCAAAGTAAAGCTACAGATGATCATATTTTCCAAGAAATTAAACCACTTAACCATTAGACATGGGAAAGTTTCATGATACCCATGCAGGTTACAATATACACTATACTTAAATATTTCTTGTGGATGTACAGAGAGAAGAATAGATACATTGAAGGAGAGATGGATAGAAATATAGATAGAAAGATAGATAAATAGGAAGAAAGAAAGATAGATAGAAAGATAGATGATAGATAGATGATAGAGATAGATAAATAGATGATAGATAAATGACAGAGATAAATAGATGATAGATAGATACATAGATACATAGATAGATGATAGACATAGATGGATAGATGATAGATAGATAAATGATAGATGATATAGACAGAGAGATGATAGATAGAAGATAGATAGATAGAGGTAGATAGATAGATGATAGAGATAGATAAATAGATGATAGATAGATGATAGGGGTAGATAAATAGATAGGTAGGTAGGTAGATGATAGAGACAGATACAGAGATAGATAAATAGATAAATGATAGATGATAGAGATAGATAGAAGATATAGATAGATAGATGATATAGATAGATAAATAGATAAATGATAGATGATAAAGATAGATAAATAGATAGATAGATAGATAAATGGATAAATGATAGATGATAAAGATAGATAAATAGATAGATAGATAAATGGATAGATAGGTAGGTAGGTAGGTAGATGATATAGATAGATAGATAGATAGATAGGTGATAGATAGATATAGATAGATAGATAGATGGTAGAGATAGATAGATATAGATAGATAGATGGTAGAGATAGATAGATATAGATAGATAGATGGTAGAGGCAGCCACACCACACTGCAGTGGGGATTGTGGATCCAGGAACGCTTGGGAGTGAAAACTAATTCCGATGGTGGTCTGAGCCCAATTCTTTGACTTCTTATCTGGGTCATGTTAACCGTGGGCCCCACAGGTTTCTGCCAAGAGTCTCATTCAGGGAGGTAGAGAGGGTCTGTCTACCTGTGATGTCCCCCATTTTTCTATTACACTGCTCCTCCAAAGGGTTTGCATTTCGTAGGGACAATTGGAACCCACGTGTCTGCTCTGTGCAGATCAGGATCCTCCCCAGGAAGCAAATGCAAAATTTGAGTGAGTTTAATAGAACAAACCTTATTTTCAAACATGGGGTTTGAAACATATTGGTTTAGAGAAACTACGGAAAAAAAGGAAGTCATTCTGGGACTAGTGTCTGCACAAAGCCCTTATGGTCCCCGGGATAGAGGGGCTCCGAGGAGGGAGTGGTGTTCAGCACTGGGGTACAGGGTAGCTCATGAAGCAGATAGGAGCCATGGTCTGTGGTGGAAGGATGCCTCAACTCTCAGAGGTGGGCAGGTAGGGCCTCTGGGAGCAAAGACCCGCCTCACTCTCCCCAACTTTCTCATTTCTTGCTTTCCTGTGGCTGACTCGGTGGGAGAGGAAGCTCTCCAATGTGGTCCATCCAGGTCAACCTTGGGCAACCTCCAGACACAGAGTGGGATGAGGAAAGGTGGAGAGGAGGTGTCCCTCTCAAGCCTGCACCTACTTCTCAACCCTTTGATTTTCTTTCCTAATTTTATTGAAGTATAGTTGATTTTCAATGTTGTGCTAATTTCTGCTGTACAGCAAAGTGACTCAGTTATACATATACATATTCTTTTTCGTATTCTTTTCCATTATGGTTTATCACAGGATATTGAATATAGTTCCCTGTGCTGTACGGTAGGACCTTGTTGTTTATCCATCCTATATATAATAGTTTGCACCTGCTAATCCCAAACTCTCGATCCATCCCTCCCCCATCCCTCCTCTCCCTTGGCAACCAAGTCTTAAACCTTTTGATTTTCTACTCATTCCCCCCACATGGACCCCACCAGAAAAGTTTGACCCCCACCTTGTCCTTCCTGTTTATCTGGAGCTCAAAGACTCCAGTGTCAACCTGAACCCCAATCCACCAAGCCTGACACTTGCTTGACACGTCAAAGGTGGAGATGGAGGAATTGAGAAAATCTTTTCTCAGGGCAGAATGATGATGAAAATGCCCCGAGAACTGTGAAGTGCGAATCACTGACCTCTCTGAGCCTGAGATGAAAACAAACAAAATCCTTGTCTTTCTCAGCAGTGTCTTATGTGAGGGAAAGAGGCCCGTTTTGAGTGTCAGAAGCTGCATCTTTCTCTGGGCATCTCCGACATAAACTCTTCATTTCCTCAAGGCAGCTGTGTACTGGGGAGACTACAGTGACTGTCTCACAAATGAAAATGAGAGAAACTCAACACATTCATATTTATGTTTGTCAAACTATTCCTCCTATTTCTCTAGGAACAAATAGAACTGGAAATAAACACGACATTAATATTGGTTCTATTCAAGTGATGGTATGGTGAGAAATTCTTACTTTCTCCTTTTATGCTATTATTTTTTTCCAAAATATTTTACTTTTATAATCAAGGAAAAATACCTTTTTTTCCGCAAAGGGACCAGAGTCATACCTGGTGATAGAACATCAAGTTTGAGAGGTTATATTTCGGGGAAATGAGACAAGTCTACATAAGAGGTACATTGCCCATAATTTCTCTAGGTACTCAAAATTCTTTTCTTTGATAAATTTTGATCCTTACGTAATTATATTATATTAGCTTTTTGCAGAGTCACATTTTCTGAATTCTGTTATAGCCTTACCTTTTATTCAATGTTGCTACTCTTTTGACAATTTACGAGACTTCACGTGCATATGTTAAAAGATATCTTATAAAATAAAATTGCTCTTTTCTTTGGAACATCTGTCTCCCTTATGTGGCAGTTATAGGGCAATTTCCTGGGAAATTTATTATTAAAACAGAAGAAGGAAAAGAAATCTCAGGATAAACTGTGGAAATTATGTTGTATATGGCATGATTAAAAGATAAGATGCCCTAATGCAAGAATTCTGGAAAGGCACTTTTTTTCCTAATGTTTCCTTGATTTTATGCAAATAATCTGAGTTCACTTTTTGCCTCAGTTTCTCAGGATGTGACTAATTTGAATACATGTTCTAAGACAGCCGAGCATGAGAGAATATTTGGAAATTTTCAAATATGACGATATCCATTTTCTTCCCCAAACTGTCAGTTAAGTTGATATTTTCTTCAAGACAGCATAACAGGTGCCAAATTAAAGGACAGTTTCTGCAAGAAACTGTTTTGTATCCGTAAGCTTTCATTTTGTTAGTTGGGAATGACTGCAACTACCCAAGAATTTACTACTTGGAACAACTGACCAGCAATTGTGGTTAAATATTCTCCATCCTTTACTCTCCTCCTTCCTTCCTTCTTTCCTTCCTCTCTGTCTCTGTCTCTGTCTCTCTCTCTCTCACTCACACACACACACACAATTTAATGCCAGCAAAGTGCAAAGCACTATTCAGGACAAGAATGATACTTTTTAATATGCTTATTATTAGATTTGACAGAAACAAGGACGGATAAGTTTAGGATCTTCATAAAAATGTTACAATTTTTCCTATTCTCAAACTTGTTGCATAATCCTGAGTCTTAACCATACATCTCTCTGCATTATTATAAATTATTATTATTATTATCATCATCAGTCAGATGGGAGCCAAAAAAGCAAATGACTTCACTTTAGTGTCTTCAAGGATCAAATTGTTAATAAATTGATCAAAGCTGTGGTGACACAAATATACATGTGCAAAGGACTAGCTGAGAAGATGGGGCCATCGGAGGGAGGAGCGGCAGGTGTCCTCCCTGCCACTGGGCAGCAGGTCAGGGCCTTAACATGCATCCACGTGGACCCCTAGCAAAACCAGTGTGAATCTTTAAAATTAATTTTGCAAATGTAGATAAGGAATTAGATACCCTAGATCAAATTGGGCTACTCTTTCTTATACATTCCTGACGTAGAGGGATATAGTTGGCTCTTTTTTCTAAATAAAAAAGAAAGGATTGGGGCTTCCCTGGTGGCGCAGTGGTTGAGAGTCCGCCTGCCGATGCAGGGGACGAGGGTTCGCGTCCCGGTCCGGGAGGATCCCACATGCCGCGGAGCGGCTGGGCCCGTGAGCCATGGTCGCTGAGCCTGCGCGTCCGGAGCCTGTGCTCCGCAACGGGAGAGGCCACGACAGTGAGAGGCCCGCGTACCACAAAAAAAAAAAAAAAAAAAAATCTCTCTCTTTAAAACATATCTTCTGAGAAAAATAAATGAGTTCTATGGAATGGGGCTTTATTTTTAGCTCTCGATGAGCTATAGTAAGACTTCTTATGCCAAATATCTCTTCAAAATATACCTTTTGGGGAATATTAGTTCTTTGAAATAGGAATTTATGATTAGTTCAAAGTGAACAGGCCATGGCTTCTTTTTCCTGAGAGATCCTTTAAAAAGTCTGAGTTCTAGATTTTTGTCTAAGCACAATGAAAACTAAAATAAAAACTCTTTCACTCTGTACAATCAAAAAAAAGGGCAAGTTATTTGTCCCACGGTGTCTGATCTGGAAAATCTGTTAGCCACGGGGCATTTTAGTTCTTTGAAGATTTCATTATAGCAAGTAGAATAACGCATGACAG
This sequence comes from Monodon monoceros, assembly GCF_005190385.1. Taxonomy (NCBI): domain Eukaryota; kingdom Metazoa; phylum Chordata; class Mammalia; order Artiodactyla; family Monodontidae; genus Monodon; species Monodon monoceros. Next base: position 3,214,369 of record NW_021703785.1, read on the forward strand.
AAAGAATGCACACACAGTATGGGGAATACGCAGCGTATAAACTTTTATGGAGCTAATTCCCTTCATTAAATAGGAGATGGCACTTTGAACGGCTGGGTTAACACCTGCAGAGCCATAAGCTTTGTGTGGATTATAATATTTCTATTCGATGCTTCATGTTTTTTGCAATCACAGTGCACATCTAAGGTTTTGAGTCTTAAGGTTAAAGCTGGTGCATTTACAGCCCGGCCTCACTGGGAACTGGGAACCCCAGAACTGTTCTAAAGCAACAACGTTTTACCTCCACCTCTGTCTTTTTTGGACAATCAGGCTCACTCTCCTTCCCAGCAAGGAAAATTGTGTTCATCACCTGCAAGCAAACGCTTTCACAGATAAGGGCTGCGGGAGGCTTTGCCTGCAGCCAGCCGCTCGGGGCGGGAGGGGCCGAGTGCTCTACGGAATCCAGGGACAGACACAGTGTCAGGAGTCGCAGTGCGACCTTTGCAGCATTGCAGTGACAAGCACTTTGGGAATTTAAACGGTTTTGAAAGGAAGCCTCAGCGAAGGGCTGCAGGAGCCTGCTTCTTGTGTTGGGAAAAACAACCAAAGTAAGTGGTCTCTCCCTGTCTAGACAGAATGGTACTGTCCCAGACAGAAAGGTCTCCACAGGCCAGTCAGTGCAGCACCGCAGAGATGAGAGTGCCACGATGCCCTGGTGTAAAACACGACACGGAAAACAACGGCTGTGTCCTCGGGGTGATTAACAGGGCCGGCCCAGCAGACAGCCTGGGCTGTGTGTGTGTGTGTGTGTGTGTGTGTGTGTGTGTGTGTGTGTGTAGTTCTCTGCACAGGGCTCGTGTTTTGGGACACAAATTCAGACACAAGCCCAGTGCAACAGCAATCCACGTGGACGTTTAAATGCTATAAGTGCACAGAGAAAATTATTTTGAGCTCCGGATTGCTTCTAATGGAAAACACAATTTGGTTTCATTATTTTATTTGAAAATCAGTTTTCAAACTCAGAATTCCAACCATGATGTCAGCAACATCTAAGTTTTACTTGGATTTTGATTCAGAAGGAAAATGGTTCAGAACCCATGTTATTGGGACAGGGTATATTTTTAAATCTTGACTTGGTAAATTTCACACTTCAAAAAAAAAAAATTCTCCTCATTTTCCCACCTGGTTCACAGCCACAAAAGACAATGATTCCTTGGCTTCCCTGTGGCAGTGCCCTGGGTCTCCTGTGACATGGGTACCCCCTTTATCATTCCAAGCAGCTCTCGGATGTTAGGAGACCCAAGGCAAAGCCTGTGTGAATTTGGGATGCATTTAATTCTTAAGGTCTTACTTTGTCTTAGACACACCCCTACTGAAGACCACAGAGAGTAGTAACTTAGTCCCTTTCTGCTCTACGGAGAACGGTAAAATGTACTTGGCTTTAAACAACTTAAATGCGCCGCTTTGGATGTGGAGAAAACAGTCACAGTTTATCTCAGAGTTTATTCTGATCGGCCCCTATTAAATGATGAGAATTGCTTCCTCTGCTTATAGACTAGTGCAATTCATTGCCTTTGTCTAGAGCTGACACAGATTTGAGAAACACTGCATGAAATATGGCTGTGGAACTCAGCCAGAGTCCCGAAGATTTTCACTGCTTCACTTGAAATATTGGAGAATTTCAAAATATAAGAATGTAGATATTTCTGCCACTGTGATTTCCAGGTGAAATTTTGAATCTCAGTGGGTAGGTGAATCTGCTTAAAAGTACCTCACAGGAAATCTTTCAGAATGTATCCTTGTTTAAAAGAGTTATTCTCTTGGCCAAAGAGGGTGTGACCAGGAATGGGGCAGGCATCGCGCCATCTGGCTCCTCTGTGCCCAGGGGCAGGAGAGAGACCAGGGGTGGCTTTTGCTGGGAGCTGGCCTCCTACCCCCGGCAGTCGTGGACTCAGTGGAGGAGTTGATCTCCAGGCAAGCACAGATTCGCTGGTACAGAACATGGAGGACCTGGGCACTGACTGTGAGATCAAGTGGAAGTTCAGACTTGGGCCCACCAGGAAGACAGCCTCTCCAGATCTTGCAGGAGGTGATCTGGGAAAAGGTGAGCAGAGATTCCACTCCATGTGTCCAGGAAATGCCTCAGCGGCACCTTGGTCTTGAGGAAGATGACTCTCCTCCACTCCTGCCCCACATGGCAGTCTGGTTTCCTGACATTAGGGCTGGTGGCCTGCCTGCTGGGTCTGTGTGTGTCCTTTGTCACCTCTCCTTACAGTGTCCAGCTAAGGAGAAGCTGAGGATTTGCACAACCAAACACACAACGACTCCCCAAGCTACAGATGGCTACCAGAAGCTGAGAGTCTATTTTAGTCTATTCTGTATGCTCTGGGCATGTGGACTGGTACTTAATTTTATGCCTGATATATAATCTAAAATTGTTCTTGAAAAAATGCCTAGAGATAGGTTACTAGAATGGGGAAAGATATAAAAACAAACAAAGCGATACACACAATAATAGCTACATTACACAAATCGCAAGAAAAAGCTATGGTACTGAAATTGGTCCTCCAAATATGGGTTTGAGAAACATAGAAAGGTTATACCTGACTTAGAAAAGGTGAAAAATTAGTTTCTTTGAATCTTGGTTTACAAATTTCTTTTCTTTTTTTTTTTTTTTGCGGTACGCAGGCCTGTCACCGTTGTGGCCTCTCCCGTTGCGGAGCACAGGCTCCGGACGCGCAGGCTCAGCGGCCATGGCTCACGGGCCCAGCCGCTCCGCGGGCACGAACCCGTGTCCCCTGCATCGGCAGGTGGACTCTCAACCACTGCACCACCAGGGAAGCCCAAGAATACTTATTTGAAACAAGAGACTACATATTGCTGGGCTGGAGAGAATACATCCTTCTCCCCGCCCCCATCCCCTTGGTTTCCGGGGCCTGAGTTGCACCATATTCCCTGGATGCTACTTTGCAAACTCCTTCTCAGACTCCACCTTCTGGGCAGGCCAGTGTCTACTGTTCACTGGGTCCATCTTTGGGGCTCTTCATTTTATGCCCCCAATCCTAGCGCATGGCTGTCACATTTGATTGACTATTTATACTCGTATTACCTCGACGGCTGAATGGTCAGCCAGCCTCGTATACTGGCCCTTCCCCTCTGTGGAATCCCTAAGGCAGGTCGCAAAAACCTCTGAACCTCAACTTTCGAAGCCGAGTTCACCTGCTTCACCTGACTTCTTTCTATCGTGTATATGCTCCTGTCCACTCGCTGCAGTTGCCCTCCCATGGGGGCAACTTCGACACGAAACCTGACTGTCCGCTCTGCATCTGCCCTCAGCAACGCCGTCACTTCCTGCTGGCCCCGCCTACTGTAGGGCTCTCACCCCTCAGCATCGCCAGAAGCCTCTGGATTGGTTTTCCTAAACTTCATCCTCATCTTCGTTTCCTACCAACTTACCTTCTCTCAAGGCTGCCAGACTGACTTCTTCAAAAAACCAAATCTGATCAGGTCATTCCTCCGTGTCAGATCTTTCAATGGGCCCAGATGGTCCTGAGATGATTTCAGACTTTGTGGTCCAGCCAGCAAAGTCCATTATCTGCAATCTCATCTCCTAACACCGGACTTCCTGAAATGTAAGGTTACAAAAATACTTGCTTTTTCTATAAGGAGCCCCATGTTCTCAAGCGTCCCCTGTTCCCCAGAAAGCCCTGCTTCCATTATCCACTTAACGAAACTCCCACTTCTTATTTCAAAACTCAGATCTATTGCCACATCCTCCAAAAAAGAGTCATTTGAGCCCTGCAAACGGCGCTGGGAACCCATCCAGAGTTTATCACGCCCTATGTGATTCCCTCTAGCCATTGTTTTCTGCCCTCCATCTTGAGCTCCTTAAAGGCAGGCGTGTTTTATATTCATTGTACTGTTCCTAGTCTTCTGCACAGTGCCTGGCCCATGGTAGATGCTCAATAAACATTTATTGGGTGAATGAATGGATAGGGAGCTCTCAATAAGTGTTTAAGACTGCTTGTAAATAGGTTTGGGAACCATTAAGGGGCCAGATAGGATTGCTCATTGTGAATTTCGGGATACGCCATATCTTTCCTAACGTCTTGTTTTCCAAGCAGTTGTCCCAGATTTAAAGCATCTCAGGCCTAAGGTAATAATAAATGACATGGAAATGCAAATGAATTTTAGACAGAATTGTTGGATAGGAAGGTGTCCCAATGGAGTTGAAAAGCATAGGTCTTGAGGGTAATGTCATCCGGGGTTCATGTGGCAAACCTGGCTGACTAAGTGACTCCAGTCAGGTCATTCAAAGTCTTTGAGCATTCATTCCTCCATCTAAAAAGCACATCTGTAAAGTTTATATATAAAATACCTACTCTGTATGGCCATCTCTTTGGGTGGGGTGGGGAGTGCCTTAAAGAAATCAACATCCTTTTGCTGTTGACACCCTCAGCTTAAGAATTTCTTATTCCCAACAAACAGCTCATCTGATCTCAACTTTTTTCTTCAGTTTCCCAGTTTCATTGAGTGTGTTTGTTAGATGTTATTCTTCAAATAGCTACACATCTTTGTGTCACTCTTACTTTTTGTCTCAACCTGGCATAGTTTTAGTTTGTTATAGTATTTTATTTTCCTTAACAACATTAGTTATCTGTGATGCCTAGTTACACATTTTGAAACTAAATCAATGTTTAGAAACAGTAACCAATAATCTTGAACCTGTATGTGTTTCTTAAAGATTCACTGAAACAGTCAGCAACACATACGAAATGTCTGTCTATTTAACATTTCTTTTCCTTTGAGGCTGATCTGCTATGCACTTAATTACCAATAATTGCCCACCAGGTATGATATTATAAGAAGTAAATGTCAATAATTAGTAATCGTGTAAGACAGCTTAATTTTTCTTTGGAGAGATTTATTTCTAACTGTTTCTCTGGTGTGTAGCAGTTGAAATATTAGATAATGTAATTTTATTGATTTTTTAGCTGAACACGGAAGAGGTACGAAATACATCTCCATAACTTTGATGGTCATGAGACTCAGAGCATATTGATTGGATGGATGTAATACATTTGTTTGTTTAGAATATTAACATCATGAGAAGAGAAAACCATTCCAGCAGATAGATGCCACGTGCTGTGCTGGAGGAGAAGAAGGAGGAGGGTGTGTGGGGAGGGGAAACGTTTGAGTTCTAAGCCAGGCATCAGCCTGATTTACGGCGTGGTTCAAAGAACCACTCATCTTATCCACTGCTGCCTGCTTCTGTCACAAGAGCGCATCACACAGATGCTCTCCAGCCTTAGCATCCTCCCTTTTAAATGACTGGGACCATAAAGTAGCAATTGTCTCTTAATGTGTTTGCGGGGAGAGGGCTTAGGGAAACACAAGATTAAGCTCCGATATTTACAGCAATGAGGCCAGTGATGCTCTCTCATCAGGGTCGCTTTCAGAGAAATGGGTCTTCAATGTGAGTGTGAAAGTGGCCGAGTTATGTTTATGTGCGGGATCTTCTTTGCTTCCTGAGAATGGTCTGAAAAGTTCATTCAAATGCAGATGGTGCAAGTGACAAATGCAGTGTTGATGTGTTTACCAGAGAGACAATTCGGGCTAGATCATTCAGGCCTAGGGACTGTCTTTATACCCGAAATAACTAGACCAGGGCAGAATCAATCCAGTTACTGTAGCCATTTTAGGAAATAAATCAAACTGAATATAGTCAATCCAATCAGTGGCCAGCCTATTGATCTGGAGGGTTGGAAACACAAAAGTGAGTCTGTATATAATTGTCTTGGTGGAAGGAGGCTTTACTGGTGGAAGGAGGTTTTAAACCAACTCCTAGTGAATAATCACTGCCTGTCTCCCTGACTTAGTGCATTGGGAATAGGGTAAAGGCAAGGGTTTTGGAGTCAGATAGGATGTGAATTCGAATCTTGCCTCTTCCACTTATTAAATATATGACTATGGGCAAGTTGGCTTATTCCTCTTATTATTGTCATCTATCAAGTGGAAATAAGAACTCAGCTCACAGGGTTGCTCTGAGGAACACATGTGCAAAGTGTAGATGGTTGTTTTCATCTGATGGCTTCTGCCTCCCTTGTCCTTAACTGGGAGCTCTTCTTTGTTTACCAGTGTTTTGTCAGAAAGAACGGTTGTCTTTTGGGAAGGGGGAGGGATGGGGTGCTATACAGATTTTAAAATTTATGTTTAGGTAATTAATTTGGGGATGTTAAAAAGTGGCCAAACAGATCTTGACCGCTACTTCCCATTACATATAAAAATCAATTCCTGATGGATTACATATCAAAATGTGAATGGTAAGATAATACACTTTTTGAGAATAAAATATAAGAGAAGCTCTTCATGACCTTGACTAGGAAAAGACTTCTTAAATAGGACCCCCAAACCACTCATCATTGAAGAATGATAAATGGTACCACATTAAAATTAATAAATTCATATCACAAAAGAGACCATTAAGAGAGTAAAAATGGAAGCTGCAGAGTAGAGAAAGATGCTTGCAATTCCCTATATTACACAAAAGACTTGTATCTGGAAAATGTTAACAAGTCTCGCAGATCAGGAAGACAAACAGTCCAAGAGAGAGATGGGTTAAAAAAGCTCCAAGACAACATGGATGGGCCTAGAGAAGACCATACTAAGAGAAGTAAGTCAGACAGAGAAAGACAAATACCATATGATACCACGTATATGTGGAATCTAAAAAAGATGATACAAATAAACTTACTTACAAAGCAGAAATAGACTCACAGGCATAGAAGACAAACTTATGGTTACCAAAGTAGATAACAGGGTGGGGGGGGGGAGGGGGAGGTAAATTAGGACTTTGGAATTAACAAATAAAATAAAATAAATTATGTTTTTAGAAAAGCTCTAATAGTCACATCTCAAAAGAAGAAATCCAAATGGCAGTTAAATGTAGGAAAATGTGCCCAACTTCATAATTCACGAGGGAAATGCAAACTGCTTCAGTGCAAACTGCTTCAGTGCAATAGCATCACACACCAACTGGGACCACCAAGTGTTGGTGAGCATGCAGAGCGAGCAGACCACGCATCCACGGTTAGTGAGTGTAAAAGGCTTAATCACTTAGGGAGACTCTGGAACTCCTACCAAGGTAGAGTACATGCACCGACTATGGCCCGGCAATTCCGCTCATAGAGATGGACCCAAAGCTATGCACTTGTAAGTTTACCAAAACGTGTGTATACAAGAATGATCATGGCAACACTTTCCCTAGCTGCTCCTTAGTGGGAACAGTCTCAGTGCAGCAAGTTTACACAAGGGACGTGATATAACAAAGAGAATGAAAAGTCATTGCTACCTGCAAAACCAGGAATGGATTCTCTTAAGCATAGTGTTTGTCTAAATAAGCCAGGGGCAAGAGTACATACTGCACTGCACTCCACTTAGTAAAATTCAAAAAACAAGCCAACTATTCTACAGTGTTAGAATTTATCTTTGAAGGGAGGTAATGATTGGAGGGGGCACAAGAGAGCCTTCTGGAAATGCTATAATGAGATCTTTTTTGGTCCAGGTGCTGGTTCCATAGAGGCATCTCCTCAGGGAACTTGTCCAGCAGTACAGGTATGACTTGCGCACTTTTATTAGTGCATACTGCAGTTAAAAGGTGTTTTTTTGTAAGTATCTGGTGACAACTTTTTGAAGAAAAAAATTTCTTAACGTAAATGTAATGCATGTTCATTATGAAGAATTTGGAAAATATAGAGGAGAGATTTTAAATCATCTATAAATCTGTTACTCTTATACAGTGTTTATATTTTGACACACTCCTTTCCAGTGTTTTTCCATTTATACATTGTTGTGTATGTGTGTGTAAAACCTAATATGCAATATACAGCACATCCATTTTTCAGCCTCCTTTTTTCACTTAACAGTGTGTCCAGAGCACTCTCTCCTGCCATTAAATACTCTTTAGGACACTCGCAAAGCCTCCCTCCTCCAGACGTGACCCACTGCCGCATTTAGCCCATGGCCTTGGCCATACGTACTTCCATCTCAGCCTTGTTTAAACTACACATCTGCTAGAGCCTGGAGCTAAAACTGAGTCAATAAAAGCAGAACAATTTAGACCCAGCAGGATCTTACCCACAGTCTTTGGCAGTGGGGAGCCTTGATTGTCACTGTTGACCTGGTGAGGTCATCCTCAGCTAGAAGCAGGACTGACTGCATGCAGAGTCCACCCCACTCCCAGGTCCAGTCCCTTGCTGGGCAAGACTCTGCCACAGGAAGACCCCAGGGTCAGGGAGACAAGGGCCAGGCACCAGCTCTGCAGCTACCATCAGTGCGACTCTGGCCAAGAGAGACCCGGCAGCCAGGGGCTCCATTTCCTAACTCCCATCTTGTAGCACAACGTTGTATTCACTGAGTAGTGGAGGCACATAATGAATTATAGGGACATTGAAGGAAGTGACGACCAAGCCACTTCCTTGCTTACAAACCTCAGAGTCAGCTCCTTAGCCTGGCAGTGAGAGCTTCATGCCCTGGGCTCAGCCTCTTCTTTCCATGGCCTATAATCTCATGGTCTGTGTGCCAACCACACTGTGTGCAGCTTCCTGAACACAAAATGACTCACTCATTTTTTCTTATCTGGAAGCCAGTTTTGCCTCATTCCCCACCCCCCTGCCACAAAAACATCACCCATTTACCTTCTAATTTACACTCACTGTGTGTTTTCATCCAGATTTGCTCTCTTATCATAGAAATGTCCTTTGACGCTCCCACTCAGCTCTCTAGAGGCCCCTCCCATGGTTCCCACGGCCCCTGGACTGACAAACACGTCAAGGGGATCAGCACATTGTAGTCAAGTGGCCTGTTTACCCCACTGTGTCTCCTTCAGACAGTCAGCTTCCCAAGGGTAAGGTCTATTTTGCTCATCCTGACACCCTCAAGGCTTGACCCAGAGCCTGGCAAAGGCTACTGCACACAAAATCATTGCTCACTGAATTACTTTATGTTGCAACTTAATTTCTATGAGCAATAACTTCACAAGGTCCAGGGTCCGGTCAGAACTATCAGGTTTCTCTCCCCTGAGGACCAACAAGGGAAACCAAATCACATCAGAAGGAGGCTGCAAGACCTAGAAAAGTGAGAAGAATCTAGTATTTAGTTCCTCAAACTGAGGGTCCTCAGGCACGCAGCCAACTACAGAGATAAAGTAGTTTTATTTCTTTTCCTAGTATTTCATTGTTAGGGTATAGAAATGCAACTGATTTCTGCATGTGGCTTTTATATCCTGCAACTTCACTGAATTCATTGATTCGTTTCAACAGTGTTTTGGTTGAGTTTGAGTCTTTAGATTTTCTATATATAAGGTCATATCATATGCAGATAACAATTTTGTTTCTTCCTTTCCCTTTTGGATGCCTTTTATTTCTTCATCTGCCTAATTTCTCTGACTAGGTTCTCCAGTACTATGTTGAATAAGAATGGTGAGAGAGGGCAAAGTCTTATCACTGATCTTTGAAGGAAAGTTTTCAATCTTTCATATCTTTTCACAGTTGAGTATGATATTTGCTGTGGATTTGTCATATATGGCCTTTATAAAGGGAGGTATGTTTCTTCTATATCCAATTTCATGAGGGTTTTTATAAAGAATGTGTTGTATTTTGTCAAATGCTTTTTCTGTATCTATTGAAATGATAATATAATTTTTATCTTTTATTCTGTTAATGGGATCTATCACACTTATTGATTTGCATATGTTGAACCATCCTTGCATGCCAGGGGTAAATCCCATTTGATCAGAGTATTTTCCTTTTAATGTGTTGTTGGATTTGGTTTGCTAACATTTTGCTGAGAATTTTTGCATCTATGTTCATTTGAGATATTGGCCTATAGTTTTCTTGTAGTGTTTTTATCTGTCTTTGGTACTGGGGTAAAGCTGGCCTCATAAAATAAGTTTGCAAGTGTTCCTATCTCTTCAATTTTTTATAAGAGTTTGAGAAGGATTAGTGTTAATTCTTTAAACTAGATGGTTTTGCTCATGGAGAAAGAATGCTTTGAAGTATTTGAATAAAGCTCTGACTCCCTAAACAATGGATAAGCAAAGTCTACTTTTGTGTCAGTTGCTATGATTTTGTCTGTGTTTATAGCTCCATCCCTCCCCTTCATCCTCCTGACAATGGTTTTCTTCCACGGAATGTCTTCCACCACCGTGAAGTTAAGTTTTGTAGGCATGAGAACTGTGCTGTTTCTTTAAGTTGATTTTCTATCTCTGCTTGGATATGTGCTTATTTCATGGCTGGACTCTCTAAAATAAATCTTAATTTTTTAAAGTCCAAGTGATTGAGATGCAAATTCCTGAGCGGTACCCATTATAGACCACAGCTTATCAATGATTTTGTAATATAAATATTACATGATATGATATATGACATGGTTTTCAGCCTGGAGAACTGGCAATCTGAATAGAGTCTGAATGCATGAATTTTTAAAAATTAACAGTAATTTATCATAAATCATCTTAAAGCAAAGAGTTATTAGAAGGGTGTTTGTCACAGTGTTAGTTATTTTAGTAAAAATATAACCAATACTCAAATTTTAAAATTATAATGGATTCTTTTGTTGCTACAGAAATTATACTTTCAAAGATACTTAATAATGTTTCTAAGGGTAAATCATTTAGAGAAGAAAAGTAAAGAGCACGAGTTCAAGATACTAGGTCATTATCTGCTATTACTGTGAAAGAGAAATTGTACAGGTATTGGAGAAGAAGGAGGTGAGAGCCAGCAAAGTAGTATTTAAGAGAGTTAATCACAGGTCTCTTCTAATTTTATTTGCTGACCCTCTCAAGGTTTATCTTATGTCCTTAATACTGATGAGATTTTTCCTAGCTTGTTATAGCTAATTCCAGGTTCTCTGGCAATGTCAAGAATTAGAAATCGATTCAGAGAAGGGCCAGCCTCGTGGGCAGGGGAGCAGGTCTAGATTTCCATTTTCTACAGGCTTTAGACATATGACTATGCATTTGTCTCTCTGTGTCATGTCTTGGGTTTGGTCTCGTCTCAGTATATGAAGATTCCAGGCTCATGCATTGTTCATTGGTGAATCTTTTCTAAGAAAAAGGACTTTCTAGGCAACTTCCGGAGGCACTAAGCAATAATGGATTTTAGTTTTGCAAAGTATGTTGGAGATCTAGTACAACCCCTATGAATGGGGAAACTGAGGTACAGAGAGTCTAGGAGACTTGCTTGGTACTTGATGGCAGAACTATTTCCCCTGCATGTCCTTTTCTGCTTGCCTGTGCCCTATGGCTGCCCTTGCACTTGGCAAATAACCCCACAGGGCTATTTGGAGTCAGGCCCTACTGTTTTCTGTCTCTGTGCTGACTAACGCAAGAAGACCCGGCAGGGCAAGCAGGGCGGCCTTCCCAGAGCACAGTTCTGTGCAGACATTTAGGAAACAATAGAGGAAACATCATGGAACATGTATGCTATCCTTAAAGCCTTAGCTTTAGCTCTGACTGGCCTGTCTTGAGGACTTATGTTTATTTTCTCAAAATTATGTATATTCATGTAAAAGCCTTTTGGAAATAATATAATAAGGATGGAAATAATAAGAATATATTTAGAAACATAAAGTGACCCAGTACTATCAGGGTTTCGTCATTTCAGAGGAACTTTTCCAAGAAATTCAGTCCAGAATTAAATTTGGGGATTAATAATTATACCTTAAACATTTTTGGTAGACCAGGGGATAGAATATGATTGTTGAGATGATTCTTCAAAGGAAAAGCTATGTCTGCTTAGCTTTGCATTAAATACTTTACATTTGATATTTTTCCTTAAGTGTCTCTAAATCACAGTGCACATCATAAAACAGGCATAATACTCTCCCACATTCCCTGTCTTTCTTTGTGACCATTACTTTAAAACAAAAATAAAAACAAAAAAACCCAGCCAATTCTTTGACCTTCAAAGGCCAAAACAGAAACAAACAAACAAACAAAGAAACCCAGCCAATTCTTTGACCTTCAAAGGCCATGTGTGGGTATTGGGTAAAAATGAATATCACATGATTCGTGGGAGAAAATTGTCATTTTCTTAAAGCAAACTTGGGAAGGGCTCTACCACGTGCTTACTGGACCCTTCTGATGGCGGCAAAGCTGCAGGAGTTTTGCTGGACTTCCCCTGAAGCTCAGGGCACCCATCACCAGATCCACTGTTGCACAAGCCCCTTTCTTTCTCCCAAAAACACATTTTTGAGGAATTCTAATGACTGCTATTTCCGGAGGCATAAAGGAAGCAATGCAGGTATAACTTTGTGACTGAATGAAAGAGCCACATGCTCGTCTGTACATCAGGTGGAATGGCCCTGACGGATTTAGCTCAAATCAAACATTGTTTTCTTCTTTTAGAAAAATCTGTTAGAGTCCGTCCCTTTGCCTTCCTCCAGTTTTTGTGTGTAAGGAGTGGAAAAATCAATAGAGCCAAGGGCAGCAGGATGGAATGATAACTCACCCACCCTCCTTTGCTGTATGCAAGGTGTCATCTGACCTATTTGTTTTGCAATTTCCTACCGTTAATCATCGATTCCTTGTTTATGTGACTTCACTTCTCATCGGACTATGATCCATATCTTTGGAAGCTGTCTGTGGCTTTCTACCTGAGTTGACTTAAGTGAATAATCAGAAAACAAATTGTTGCCTAATATTGGCTCAAGATGAACTGAGGATTAATGTCTGGAAAGAATGTTCTGTGCGTGGTGTGTCTGGGTTGTCATCTGCCCTGTTGTTTGTGTAAACGCATGAGTCCTTCACGCTGAGATGATGCTCCGGGTGGTGGGAATAAATTACTCTGAACCTGTTATCCTTTCTACAATGAGGACGCGTGCAATTGTTTGTTTGTTTTTCTGCCCTGTGGTTACAGCGGTGGCCCATTTCCAGAGATGTTTACTGCTCCCAGTGCTGGCCTGTTCCTAGGTTTCCTTTATGTTTTTACTCCATCTTTTTACAATGTGTTTTAGCCTGTTTGCTCCATACGAATATGTTTGTTCACTGGCTTTCATGGTAACATTATTTCAAGATGTTTCACCATACCTTTGTCTTTCTCTTCTCTGCTCATATTGTTTCTAATTTCCCTACCAGAACCTTCCATGGTGCCCAGGACAGTCCTGGTTTTCTACCTGTTGCCCTACTGTCATTCCCAGTGGTTCCCCCTCCCCCCACTTTCCCATTGAAAAGGGAAGGCATTGAAATGAAAATTATAGTGGTCTCCTTACCCAAAATCATGACTTCTCTCAGATTTTATAACCAACTTCTGAGACTCTTTATTCCAGGGAAAGACTGATTGGGTAAGTACTTAATTTACAGCCACCCTCCCCGGTCATGTATGAAATCATAAAATGGGACCAAACCCTGAACCAAACACTAAGTAATAAGTAGGTCCTAGTAGATGATTCTAAATGACAGACCAGGGTGAGAAAAACACTTTAAAGTCTTCTAAACTTTTCTGGCCATTGTAATTTACTCAGAAGCTGTGGATAATTCTGGACTTGTCAGCATGACTACCGTAGTCTTTATTTTCCTCCTTTCCCCAACACGTTTATTATGTTTGCACAGACTGTGTACCAAACACTGCTCTGAGCATAAAGCTGTATCAGAGTGTATCAGATAAACCCTCTACTGTCACGATGTTTATTCCAGGGAATGGAGGTAGAGTCACAAAATAACGAGTTAAATAATTAAATCAAAAAATCAGATAATATTGTCTTATTTTTTGGAAAAAAAAAAGTGATATGATAGAAACGGAAAGTTGTCACGGAGCATAGCTCAGGATGAGAGACCAAGGAGGCATCCTCAAAGGAGGAGTCGTTTAGGAAGAGAACCAAATGGTAAGTCAGTGCCGGTCACAGGAGGTTGAATGGCAAACTCATTCCAGGGTGAGGAAACCATGAAAGCAAAAGTCCTCAGGGGGAAGGAGCTTGACACATTTGAGAAACAGAAAAAAGGCCAGTGAGACTGGACTTCATGGGAAAGTGGAAGCATGCAGGGGGTGAGTCCAGAGAGAGACAGGTCAGGTTGGGGCTGAGGAAGCAGTAGGGAGGGGGCGTGGCAAAGAGCTCAGACCAGCCTCCAGGCGAGTATGTTTCTTGCGATATTGACATGTCACAATGTGCATGAACTAATATTCTAGCTGTTTCGTGCAGAACAGGGTGACAAAGGCAATGGGAGAAGCAGAGAGGCCAGTTAGAGATCTCACCATGACCTGCTGAAGAGCTGGATGAAGGAGGAGAGGAAAACGATGGATCAAGTATGCATCCTAGGAGCTGGCCGGAGGAAGTGGACTGACAGGAGGCATCTAGCAGGACAGATGGTGGGCTGGGGGCAGGTGGAAAACTGAGAGTTTTGTGTTGTCATGTTAACTAATCATGAATCCCATTAGATTTCCACGTGGAGATGTCAAGTGGAAAGCTGGCTGTTGGATCCACAAGCCTGGAATTCAGGGCAGAAGTCAAAGCCAGAGATATTGGTATATAGTCTGTATTTGAAGTTATTGGGCAGAACTGGATAATCTAGAAGGAAAGCATAGCAAAAAAAAAAAACCCATCCAGGCTCAGCAAAGGAGAATGTGATGTAGGAAAAGCAAGAGAGTGGGTGTCATGGAAACTGAGAGAAGAGGTGTTTCAAGAGGTAAAATGTGTTCATAGGAGCTGAATGCTGCCGACAGGCTGGGAGACGGGAGAGACCTCTGCATCTCCATCACCAGGATAGCTCCTGAGAAGAGGCCAGAGGCCCTGATGGGAGAGTTTGGGGCAGAGTGAGAGGCAAGGAAGTGGCTCCAGATTCTTTCAGGAAACTGATGTCTACAGGAGCTTTTACTAGATGGAAGTAGGAAGTCAAAAAGGGTGTTTTGTTTCTTTTTTAAAAGAAGCCAGAACCCATTTGTTTGCAGATAGAAATGGTCCAGTAGAGAGAAAGCAATGATGGAGAAGGAGAGGTGATGGTGTAGGGTAGAAATGAATGGTTGACCTTTGAAAGGAAAAAAAAAAAACCAAAAAGAAAACCCTTCATCCTTTGAAACCCGAGCGCAGAGATGGGAGGACGCTGGGCTTGCTAGGCTGGTGGGGTTGGTGGCAGGAAGATGAGGGATTCCTCTCCATTTCCTTCTACTTTCTTAATGAAGGATCAAGCGAGATCAACAGATACAAGCTTTAGGAGGATGCTGTATTGCAGAGGTTCAATGGGGACCACTTTGATCTGACCGTGAGTCATACATCCCAAGGTGACTTCATGCCTGTGGTCCTGGACGGTCTGGACAAGATGCCCTGTGCGCTGTGACTACACCATCAAAGTCCTCAATGGTTACTGAGCTGAGAGGTGATTTGCCCAGATGTTCGCATGCAGTCTCGGCCCAGTATACATTTCCAGTGTTTTCTCACATTTCTCCATGTCACCATGTCTTTCTGTCTTCTGTTCCTCTCTTGAGCCTTACCCTTTCTGGGCACTTGTTCCCATCATTTTCCTGGCTGGATTATTCAGAGCCTACTCCTCCAAGGGAAGTGGGTTAATTCTTTTCATCCCAGTTGAGATCACACGTTCAAAATGAAGGTGTGATCTCAAAAATCACACCTTCTGCTCTTCCTCATGACCGCCGTCTCCCCCTCCAATCTGAAATGAACGAGTTCTGTCTCTGGACCCCACAGAACTTTCACTCATTCATTCATATCCACCCATTCATTCATCCATCCATTCACTCATTCGATAATATTTCAGGATCTTCAGCAATGTGCTGGAAGCATGCCAGGCAGGCCCCAAGAATATGGAGGGGGGGCCTTGTCTTCATGCTTACAATCTAGAAGAGACTATGACAGAGCAGATGCCGTCAGTAACTTTATACCCTTCATCCCTGTATTTTTAGCTGGGCAGGGATCACTCATAATCCACTACATTTCTCAGACTTCCCTGCAGCTAGCTGTGGCATGTGAATACGTTCTAGCCAATGGTTTGTACATTGAAGCATTGTGTATAGTTTATGGAATGTAGTCTTCAAGTGAGAGGCATCCTTCTTTTTTTTTCTTTTCTGTTTCTTTATTCTGCTGCTTGGAATGTAGTTCTGACTTCCAGATTTCGATCAGCCATCATGGACAACGTGGTGGGGCCAAATGCTGAATCTGATCTGAGGAAGATCCTAGAAGGACCCTGGGTCCCTAGTTCTTACAGAGCTCTCTTTTCAGCTCTGCATGCTTTAAATAAGAAATTGATCTATTAAGCCACTGGTATTTCAAGTTTTCTGTCATACACAGTTGTATCTTAATAAAATAAGGGCTAATAACAAAATGCAGGATGCTGTCAGAACGTTTCATGTCCTGCGGTCTAGCAACTCAGAGGAGCTTTTCCGGGGCTGTAGACTTGTAGCTGAGCTCAGAAGGAGGGTTTGGAGCTTACTACAGCCGTGGAAGGAGAGAATTCCTGATGAGGTAGGGTGGGGGGAACAGTACTATGAAGACACTAGACAGGAGAGGAGGCACACATTCAAAGAGCCACAGACTGTGGCTCGAGCAGAGGAAACCGGTGGTCAGGGGGAGCCAGCAGAAGCAGGCAGGGCCAGACTCCCCATGACCTTGGAGGTCATGGTGGAAATGTTGTCCTTTACTCTAAAATGAAATGGGAAGCTATTTAAGAGTTTTATGCAGATATTTCAATGATCAGATTTGGGCTTTTATAATACGACACTTACCTCTGTA
This sequence comes from Monodon monoceros, assembly GCF_005190385.1. NCBI lineage: Eukaryota > Metazoa > Chordata > Mammalia > Artiodactyla > Monodontidae > Monodon > Monodon monoceros. Next base: position 3,231,082 of record NW_021703785.1, read on the forward strand.
GGGAGAACTTACTGGAATTGAACAAGGGTGGATACAGCAAGACCACCTGGGAGGTTGTTACGGTGCTATTTGGTTCACAGAGGAGGGGGAAGAGGTGCCAGGATGTAGTGTCAGAGGGTCAGGGAGAGGGTGGAGGGTCTGGCTTCACTGGGATTTCCCTTAGATGGGAATTATCTTCTCTGTTCCTTAGACATCTCCATATATACGTCCTCTTCTACATCACAGGCTATATTTTACTCGTCTTTGCATTTTCTCTCTCACCCAGCAGAGCGCCTTGCTCACAGTAGGTTCTCAATACAAATTTATTGATTTATTAAGGGATGGGTGAAGAAACAACTGTTGTATAATTTTTACCAAAGGAACCCAAGGATGCTCGCAGAACGTGCTGGAAAGCTCCTCTGAGACTCGTTTCTTTGCTGACTCTTTGTTTTTGTTTGTAGCTATGGCAGAATAATCTGGAAGAGTAGGTCTGATTTTGCAAGTTCATTTGCCTATGAAAACAGCCCGTATTGCAGGATTATCAGCACGAGCAGCGGGAATGGTGCAATGCAATCTGTGGGCTTTGGCAAATAGAGTTTCTGAAGGAAAAATATACAACTTTAACCCACTTGCTCTTTTGCAATCATGTAGCAATATCTGTAGGAGGCCAGTGGCTTTTCCCCTTGGTAATAATGTAGGTTGAGTAACAAATGATTTCACTCTGTCTGGTTAATTATTACGGGTGGTTTATCCATTGATTGAAAGCTCTTTACAAGTATCAGGAAATGAAAATAGGAACAGAAAACTCCCTCCCATATTCCAAGAATTTCTATCGACTGGAAGAATCAAATGTTCCCCGTTTAGCAATGTCATTCCTAAGCAGTGCTCTCATTTAGGGTTAAACAGTTCATGGACAGACGCTCAGGCGAAGACAATGCCACTTTCAGAAGGGCACACATCACCGATGTCAGCGAGACTCACTCGACACAGGGAGACAAGGGTGCCTGCAGACCACTGCACAGGGATGCTGCAAACAACAGTCTTTACAAGAATTCATAATTTGTTCCTACTTTTAGAGGCGCATTCAGCATTTTGAATGGTGGTGTTGCCATCACCACATTCGTGAAAGAGAAGAGTCAGTGAAGCCACTAAAGGTTCACAGTGACCCCGAAAGAGGCAGACGTTGCAGAACTTCAAGAGTTAAAGACCAGGCCAAGTGTAAAGATACATCAGACGGCCTCCTGAGAGGTGTGGAGGGAAGGCGCTCTTTCCCAGCAGATCACTTTGTTTACTACTTACATATAATTGTTGACAGCTCATCACGAATCGATCTGACTTAAATACTTCCCGGAACAAGGTAAAATACATGAGTTGAAAAGAAAATGCATGAATGTAGGTATGTTCTCCATCTCTCTCTCCCTCTTTCTTTCTCTCTCCCTCTCTCTCTCTCTCTCTCTCTCTCACACACACACACACACACACACACACACACTTATTCCCAATCCATAAATTTTGGGAAGTCACAACTCTCTTAACCATTATGCTCCCAGTTATTAATCAGCCAGTTTAAATAACTAAGAATAACTAAGTCATCCAATAAAACTCATAACTACTTCCGAAAGAAAATTTGTCAATTTGGAGGCTATATTATGGGTTTTTTCACTGCATGATTGCTTTCGTTGTCCATCTCACCTTGTGAATGTCAGAATTAACTCTTTGTCATTTACAAACAATGTGTGACTGTGCAGATGTAATTTCCTTCCTCTCTGCCACAGATTTTATTTTAATGACGAATGCCTTATAAACTCACTGCAGAAAATTTAGACAACACATAAGAATAAAATTACTTGAAATCCTATTTTGAAGACTTTGTTCCATATTCTGGATTTTCTTAAATGTATTCAATAGATTGGTTAACAGTGAACTTTGATTGCACACGTGTCAGGCATAGTTGTATATACTCTACCAGCATCAACTAATTCATTCATCCATTTCTGCATGACTTTGCATTTTTTCTTATGACTTTTTAACATTCTTCTGTATATGCTTTTCTCTATCATTAAAAATTCTTAGTAAACATGATCTTTAATGCCTGTGCCTTTTATGGGATAGATATATACCAGAGCAGATTTATGTCACTCAAACAATTAATGTTTCCAATTTTTCATTAATGTAAATACTGTCACCTACTATAATTGTATTACAAATATTATTCTGATGAAATATTATAGCAGTTACTTTTAATAAATCCTCAAGTGTGTTTCTGATTGCAAAATTAAGACAGATGCCCAGAAACAAAATGCTGACTCAAAGACTTGGAATATTTTCTATACACAGTATTTTTAAAGGGGAATTTTTATAGTAAAAAGAATTTTAGTTTGATCAGATTTGCTTGTTAAAATGCAAGGACCAAAAATGAGTTAAATATTCAGATTTCTCCCCAAACAGGGGAACTGAGCCCCTAGTCAATTGGATATTTTTTTCTAATCCTATTCTAGTTTTATTCAAATTCCCTATGGAAGTGGGAAAGATCACACACAGCGCTCACTGTTTTGATTATTGTTGATGAGGAACCAGCCTTCCTTTGCAAGCATCTGAATGCTGCCAAGGGTGGCAAGTTTGTCACAAGGATATCCCTCGTGCGAGCCTGGACAGGACATCTGGGAGCCAAGGCTGGGGTGCCTGGTGCCCAGTGAGGCCATTCCTTCACCCCCTATTCAAGAGGACATTTCCAGCTCCATTTCCCCTCAGAGCAAACTAAGCCAGCAGCTTTGGTCAGGACCCAGAGAGCATCTCTGAGTCATCCGTGCCTTTGAAATCTCATTAGTGCCTTCCACGTAGAGAGAGCGGATTTGGGGTCCACGTGGAAAGCCTCTGTTTTACTAAATTGCTGACATCATCTTCCTTCTCTGCTGCTCTTCCTTGAAAGTAAGGACGGTGGTGCTTAAAACAGAGCTGAGTAAACTTAGTATAGATGCAGTATAACCGAATAAGGCTCCATTTGGGAAACCAAAACACAGGAAATGAGAGAGATCTTAGTGAGGAAGAACCAGTTTGCTCATTTTAGCCCACTTCACACGTATGAAAAGCTCATAAGATAGTAGAGTAAAACTGAGAATACATCACTGAAACATGAATCAAGCATCTGTAATGACAATGAAGAAGAAAATGGTTATGTGATTTATAAAGCATGACGGGGTGTCAGGATAAGCACTGGAAATTTTACTCTGATCTGATAATTAAGTGATAGGAGACATGTTGGCAAGATGTTGGATTTGGTAAACTACTTTGCATATTTGGTGATATATCCAAACAATTGTTACATATCAAAACCCAACTCATACTGTGAGAAGAAAAATACAGATGTAATTTTAACAGCTTTATTGAAGTATGATTAACAATCACGCAATGCACATATTGAAAGTGCACAACTTGCTGAGATTTCGTCTGTGTGCACATCCATAACTGCCACCACAGTTAAGGTGATGCATGCATCCATCATCCCCAAAGCTTCCTCATGATCGTTTGTCATTCTCTCCCTCCTACCGCGCCCCGCCCCCCCCCCGCCCCCGCCCGCCTCCTCCCCAGGCAACTGCTGTTCAACTTTCTGTGGGTGTTGATTAGATTGCTGGAATGTCATAGAAAGGACCAAATGTACCCACTCATCCTCTACCTTAAGCATAAACAATGCCGTAACAATGCCTTTAAACAATAAGGAACAGTGATGTCACAGAAAATCTTGGCTGTGAGGGGGAAAAGCTCATAGTTACGTGAATTACACATTTTCCATCTCCTACCTTTTCCTACAGTCTATCTTGCTGGACCAGAGAGAAATGTGTGTGACAGTGCAAATGAGATGTTCACCCATGACCGCACCAGTAGGCAATGCAGGTACAAATTCCACTGGTCGAAGTAAATGATGTCAGCTGCAACAGCAGCTTAATAAATGAAACAATGTTTACAGCTAGACTAAGACTTGGCATTTATGAAATACTATGTATCTGCTACTATGCTATATATTTGATGTGCAGTAGCTTATTTTTTTCACTTGATTTCCCCCCAAATTCTATATACAATTTTCATTTTCACATCGTGGTTCTTTCCTTTAATATTATTCTGTATGCCTTTTCAGTGTTATTCACTAATTCAATAAGCATCTAAGAAACTATGTCATAACTTCTTTATATCATATATCATAAAGACAATACTTACAGCTAGGAAAAAAAATTGATAAAATTTTCATTTGTATAAAATCCCCTGTAACATACCTGTGGCTTCAGTTAAGGTAAAGACAAAGAAGCAATTTGGGGGGGAATTTGTCCCAGAGAATATGATTTGAGGAGAAGAGAACGGGCCACATAAGTACGGTCAGAATGCAGGCGTTAGCTCGGATGAAGGGCAAGAAGGAATCTGTTACGAGGCAGGAGAAAGAAATCAGAATATACGCAGGAGTGCCGGGGCAGGCCGCTCTGGGCCTGGACCAGTGGGCTGTGTGCTAAACTGCATATTTAACACATTTGTTGGGTCCAGAGAGAGGACAGGAACGGTGGGCCACCTTATTAGCCTGTGTGGTTCCCTGGAACTATGGGAACTCCATCAGCTTGGTGCTGCACGGAGCTGTAAACCACTCACCCTGAAAAAGGGTTGTGAAGAGTACATCCAGGGTTCTGAGTAGGCTAGGCTAGATTTGGGGTCTGTGGTTGGTAGCCTGCATCAGTAAGATAATCCAATCCTCCTATATTACATCATCAGCTATCTCCAGGAGCTGAAACACTTTGAATTTGAATGGTCTGCTACAAGTGGGAGGTTTAAGACTTCCTATAAGCCCACAAGAGAGTTGTTTGAAAAGTTTATTTTGCGAGGAGAGGGACAAGAGTTCGCTTTCATTCTTCCTTGGAGAATGTGCATGGTCTGGTCCTCAGAGGTGTCACGGATATATAACCCCAGGGCCTCACTGAAGAAGGTGGATGGGGAAAATGGACCAGTAAGCACGTGTCCACAAGCCCCAGGTCAGGCATTGATCTTGCTAAGAAGCCAAACAGAACCTCTCAGGTCTCCTCTAGGCCAGTATCTGCTCCAAAGAAGCAGTTTTCTAAGCCACACCCAGTGCTTAGATTCCCTCTACCTTTTCCTGCTAAGGATTCAAGCTGTTTATCTTAACTCCTGTATCATTAATTCACCAATTCTGAGAACAGACATTTTCATGTGTAGAGACGCGTGGGCATGCCCTGAGGTTCTGGCTGTAACCGTGCTTGTTTGTTTTCGTTTTCTCTCCAGCTGGCATCTCTCTGCCTGGAGTTTCTGTCCATCTTCTGTTTTCTACTAGCTTCCTATCTGATGGTTAGGCTAACCATTCTGTCTCACTTCTCACTTGACACGGATTGGTTTCCCTTTCCTGTACACATCATTTCCCCTCTATCTCCTCCAGTTTCCAAGGCACCCTTCAGATTGTGATGTTCCCCTACACACACTCCCCTCCCGCCCCCGCCCCCAGCACGGTCTGAGCAGCTCAGGTGGTCGCCCTCACTCTTAGTCATTGTTCAGTTGGAGGTGTGAGCGGCTCAGAGCCTGCAGCGTGGTGCTGTTAGCCTAGACGGCCCCTTATTGCCAAGCCTCACCCCCTATCTGATAGGTGCCCAACCCGGCTCCCAGGCCTTCCTATTCTGGACTTGGACTTCACACTCATTCATGTCAAACTGTGGCTTGTCTAGCTTGTGGCATAGGACCCCCTGCTGCAGTGCACTTGGGACGTTTTTGGATTCAGACCCTGAAATTCATTGTATTTGCCAACCCTCACGCTGTTGGGACTTGCAGATTTGATGACATGTCTTCCATCTTTGTATCAAGTCACTGATAAAAGCACCAAAGAGAGCACAAGCTGAAGCCTGCACAAGACCCTGCACAAGATCAACACTAATGGTTATGGAACTTGATACTGGTTCTCCTCTCTTAGCCAAAGCTCCAGCGCCATGGGGTGGGAGCTGCATTTCCCATTTTTTTACCCCTAGTACTAAGCAGAGGGCCGAGAACCAACAGGCATTTTACAAATAGATGTGGATTGGATAAGATGCTGGCCAAAATGTTTTATTTTTAAATTTCATCTAATCTGTAAGGGTATTACAAAATACCATGTTATAGTTGATTGAAATCCACTTAATTGCTTCTTAAAACATTTCTTGAAATCTGAGTTTAGTAATCCTCTCAAGAAAGGACTCATGACTTATTCTTCTTGACTCTTACTGGATCTTAGTTACCATTGTTTTCTCCTTAGCTGTTCTCAGACCATTATTATAATAAGCTTCTAGATTCTTTCTAGGGATGTACTTTAAATTCACTAACCTGTAGTTTGCCTTAAGTGAATTTTCTTTTCCATTGGGGTTTTGAAATGCCATTTATTCACTTTTGTTTTTGGCAGTCTTTCCTTCTGCTCTCTGTTTTTTAAAGATCCCTCAGATGTCTCAGCGATCACATTTACAAAAGTTCTCTGGTCCCTGAGTTTCATTTAGGGAGCTCACAGGCTGTCTACCTGCTTTACCCACATCGGGTTTCCAGTCTTCTGATGCTGCCCTGAGCTGCTGACCTCCCGTTTATATCAGCACATCATTGTTTCCAAGATTATCTTCAGGATAAAAAAAAAAAAAAAATGAGGGAGCCAGAAAGAAAGAAAGGAAAAAAGGAAGGAGGGAGGGAAAGAGGAAGGGAGGGAGGAAAGAAAGGAGGGAGGGAGGGAGGGGGAAGGGGCACCATGTTGAACACTTTAGAGCACAATCTCATTAAGTCCTCACACTGCCCTGTGAGGCAGGGCCTGTTTTTCTCTTATTTACCAGTGGTCACTCTGAGGCACAGAGAGTGTGGGTCTGGCTTTCCAGACTGTCAAGCACATACTTTAAATCTCTTCCAGCTCTTCTCTGACTTGTTATCCTTTTCCTATATCTTCTCCTTTCTAATGGGCCCCTTAACCAGCTCTCCACTCTCGGTAGCTTCCACTTAACTGTTCTTTTTTTTTTCCTTTTCTCACAGAAACACTAAAAGATTTCCACTCTTCACACCTCTACCCTGCAGTCCATGGCAATGACCTAGAACATTTAGCAGCGTTCCAACCTCATTCAACACACACGCAGGCCCTTTGCCTCTGCATGGTCTTGTCCCTGAAAAGTAGAAATGTGGGTTGGGGTTACTTTGACTCAGATGGGGGTTGTGGGGGAAGGCTGCCAGAGAGAGGAGAAGAGTCGGGTATCATAAGCATTTGGGGAAGAAGAGGGGATATCCTGTAGCTGGTCCCGGCTCCCTTCCACGGGGCAAGGGATAGGTTTCAGTTTACAGAGGGAAACATTTAATCAAGACCGCATTCTTCAAAACCCACATGTATTTCTTATCACATCCACCCAAGCAATCTGGGGTCCCACACAAATGTGCAGTGGCTTCTGGAGAGGAAGTTTTGGTGAATATTTTGGAAACAATAACAACAACAAGAACAAAAACACAACCGGCTGGCACAGTCTGAATCTCAAAGATCTCAAGATTCTTCTTCATTTTGAGACCTTCCGAAACAATACGAACATTCTACTTGGTAAGTCAATAAGAAAACTCACTGACACAATAATGCTCTGTCTTTCTCAAGCTGGGGTGCTGACATAATGGAGAAAGTCCCTGCTCTGAATGTCTCCAACCATATGAAGTTTAAAAAGCATGCAGCTGGGGGTCGATGTTGGGTGAACACCCAGGATTACGGGACAGACGTGAACCTCCGCCTGGCTGGACGTGTACAGGTTTCCCTTCATCCCCTGAAGAACTGCTAAAACCAGCAATTAGGAACCGTAAACACCAGTACTTTGCCTTGAGGGAAATTTGGACTTCAAGGTAAAGTATCCAAGAGATTTGAAATCTGTCGTTAAACACAGCCTTGGTCTTAAATGTTCATAATCCTTTCCCTGCCCTTGACTTTCTGCAATAACTTCTTTCTGAATTTCTCTGTCTCTGTTTACCAGTTTACTTTCTTAGGGAATAACCTCCATAAGCTACCAAATGATGAACTGTTTTTCATTCATGTGTTGTTTTTCCAGCCCCCTTAATTGGAATAAATGAACATATGACTTGACTTTTAACCTACTTTTCCTTGTGCTTATAATAAAAGAGTATAGCATTATTTATGTGTGTCTGCATATATGCATTCATTTATTATCAATCCCAAGGACCTCACCAGTGTGAACTGGAGATTAAGCAAAATGGGAAAAATTATTCTCACCCTTTGCTGTATCTAAAATCAATGGCACAACAAGAATAAAATGGAGTAATGATATGTCAGATAATATCTTTACTGAAAGGCTACTTAATAGTTGTATTTTGGACAGAGAGTTAACTTAGTATCTTTTGCTGAAAACTTTTCATAATACAGTTGATTCTTGTTATTCATGGTGGTTAAGCTCTGTAGTCCCTGTGAACACAAAATTAGTGAATACTGAGCCATTGCTCCTATAGGAAATATAGGGTTACGTTCCTGCAGGCTTCTGCTTATGACATTCTCTCCAACCAATCAATTCATACCTTTGTTTTATGTATGTTTCTGTTTAAAGACACCTTATTTAATAGATACTGTTGATTTAATAATAATAACATTGAAGTCGTGGTCAATAGCCCTGTAACTCAGGCCTGAACAAAGCTGATCTAACACAGGGTTTCTACACAAGGCTCATCACAGCCTTCTCGCCCCTAGATACACTGGACAGCACTACAGCACCAATGGGAGCCATTTTAAACAGCAAAATCACCAAAAAAGGCACAAAAAGAATCCCTGTTTACAGTCTGAGAGCTGGGACAAGAAGGCAGGGCATCCCTTGTTAGCTGTTAGCTGGGAACACGCACAACAGGCAACTCAGATTTTTTGCCACTAAGTCTATGTCTGTGAATGAGTAAGTACCACAGTATTGATTTGGGGGTTACCAAGAAATGTAATGAGTTGACATATTTGCAAATACAGGATCTGTGACTAATGAGGATCAGCCGTACTTCTGAAAGAACCACTTAAGGCATCTCTATTCTGTACTATTATATATTCTGTACTAAATATATCGGCAAATATATTTTTTGCCAATACTGATTCTGTCACTTCTGAATATTCCAGCCTTCCTTACTTAACTTTATCTTCTTTTTTTTTTTTTTTTTTTTTTGCGGTACCCGGGCCTCTCACTGCTGTGGTCTTTCCAGTTGCGGAGCACAGGCTCTGGACACACAGGCTCAGCGGCCATGGCTCATGGGCCCAGCCACTACCACGGCATGTGGGATGTTCCCGGACCGGGGCACGAACCCTCATCCCCTGCATCGGCAGGCGGACTCTCAACCACTGTGCCACCAGGGAAGCCCAACTTTATCTTCTTAAAACAATCTTTTGGAATTAAAAAAAAAATTCCTCTGGTTCTTATTCTCCACACCAACCCTCTAATTCAGAAGGATTGCATTTTGGTTGTTTGTGGTTAACATGTAAACTCAGTGATGGGAAAGGAAGGTCAGAGGGTGCTGTTGGTGTGTCCCACACACATCCCCCAGCCCATCCCAAATACAGCTTGCAGACATGCCCAAGGGCATTCTCTGTCCAGAGGAATATGCTAGACCCACAGAGGACAGACCAGAAGTGAGGCAGATAACACCTGCAGAGTGATAAGTTATCCCAGCTCCCCACCCCTCAGTGGGATGATTCTGGGGCATTATCCCAGCAGAACATTGCCCTATCGGCCACAGCACTCACCTGCACCGTCCCTGTCTCAACCCCGCATGTTGTGGATTGCCTCTCACATTAATTACTTTTATTCAAATCCTCAGTGTGGGTTCTGCCTTTAGGGTAACTCACACTAAGGTAGAAATATTTTCCCTGGGAATCCTGATGGAATTTGCTTTTCTGTAGAATTGCTTGAGCTGAGAGAGGCCCTAGGGCCCAGTGGAAAGGATGCTCATGGGACTCTGGCCTCGGTTCCACCACTGCCTAATTCCTTGGTGCCCTTGTAAGTTTCCTAGGGCTGTTGTAAGAGATCACTGCACACTGGTTCACTTAAGGCAGCAGAAATGTATTCTTTCACCATGTGGAGACCAGCAGTCTGAAATCTAGGTGTTGGCAGAGCCATGAAGGTTCTGAAGGTTCTGAAGGCCTCAGGGGAGAGTCTGTTCCCGGCCTGTCCCTTGGGCTCCTGTGTGGCTGGCAGTCTTGGGTATCCCCTGGCCTGTAGGGGGATATCCAATCTCTGTCTGTGTCACTACATGTCAGTGTCTGTGTCGTTTTTCCTCTTCTTTTTATTTATTTTTATTTTGGGCTGCACTGGGTCTTTGTTGCTGCACGCGGGCTTTCTCTAGTTGGGGCAAGCCAGGGCTACTCTTCTTTGTGGTGCGTGGGCTTCTCATTGCAGTGTCTTCTCTTGTTGTGGAGCATGGGCTGTACGTGTGCGGGCTTCAGTAGTTGTGGCTCGTGGGCTCTAGAGCACAGGCTCAGTAGTTGTGGCACACGGGCTTAGTTGCTCCGCGGCATGTGGGATCTTCCCAGACCAGGGCTCAAACCTGTGTCCCCTGCATTGGCAGGTGGATTCTTAACCACTGCACCATCAGGGAAGCCCTCCCTCTTCTTATAAGAACACCAATCATTGGATTAGGGCCCGCCCTATGACCTAATCTTATCTGTATTCCATCAGCCAAGACTCTATTTCCAAATAAGGTCACATGCACAGGGGGTTGGGACGTGAACACGCCGTTTTGGGGACACAATTCAACTCAGAACAGCACCTGACTCCCTTGTCTATAAAATGCAGGTATTTGATGGGGAAGATGATCTCCAACTTTTAGCTCTGTAGTTCCACAATTTAAACTTCAAAGATGAGTGTTACTTTCATTGCTATTGTTCTTTTTCTCTTTATTCTCTTGCTTTGCCATTATCACCAGAGTAGAAATCATATTACAGTTCCTCTAAAAAGAAATACACATATCATCTCACATTAAAATATAGAAAAAATAAAGCATACATCAAATTGATGTCTCTTAAAATAATTACATTCTCATCTCTAAGCATTTAACTTTCTAATTCAACCTAAGATTCTCACTGAACTTTTATAAAATATTTTGAAAGCACTGGGTGAAAGTAACAATTAGTCATGACACGGATTTCCTCCAAGACCATTATGTTTCTTCAGATCCATTGCTCAGGTACAATGAGATAAAAAATTAACATCACAGTTTTATCTGCCCAGGACGCAACGTGGGTTTGCAAAGTTCAGGGTGCCTTCCACACAGTTTAATTTCCCCTGCCGGGGCATAGGGATGAATAGGGCTGATGGTATTTTATTTTTCTCTAAGCTGTAATGTTTTGGACGTGACCGTGGACTAGAAATGGAAACAACAGGTATAAATCATATCATTTACCCTGGGGAGCAAAGCTTGAGCAAATCTGCTCTCCTGGAAGGTTTTGGTTTTTTGTTTCTTTTCCAGATTGCTTATTTTGTAAGATTTTCACTTTTTAAAAATGTTCCAGGGCTTCCCTGGTGGCGCAGTGGTTGAGAGTCCGCCTGCCGATGCAGGGGACACGGGTTCATGCTCCGGTCCGGGAAGATCCCACAAGCCGCGGAGCGGCTGGGCCCGTGAGCCATGGCCGCTGAGCCTGCGCGTCCGGAGCCTGTGCTCCGCAACGGGAGAGGCTGCAACAGTGAGAGGCCCGCGTACCGCAAAAAAAAAAAAAAAAGTCCTGTTTATGCTACAGCAGCCAATGGAACCTTTGGAAGGAGGTAGCAAGTTGTTTAGAGAGCTGTGCAGCAGAGCCCCTGGCATATCCGGTGAAAGGCAAGAAGATGCCTGGCCCTAGGTACTGATGGGAGCCGCGCGGGCCACCGAGCCTGGACCCCGCGATGTCTGCCGGGTTTTGGTGACAGGAAATCACATGTGGTGTCATTTTCAGCTGCTGAGAGACAGATGCACCCAGATCGATATCGCTGTCCATTTTTAAAGAGGTATTGTGATCTCACTGAGCATTTTTAACCAAGCAGAACAACAAAACTTTTATTCCATCAGACCTGGCAGGAGCCTCCAGGGTCTCTTCCCTTTTCCAAATCACAGGCGTGAATCAAGGCTTAACAGGTGATTGGGGTTCTTCTATTTGGAAACCCCCTTCAGCTAAAAGATAGTACGATCGTTTTGATCTAATTATTTTGTTTGCTGGAGTCGGTATAGAGAATGAGCGAAGAGCAGCAGTAACCCTTCTGGCCTTTCCTGACTTGAAAGAAGCGTGAAGCAGTTGATCTGTCTTATGTGCTGCTGAGTAAGCTTGTCACCATCCCACCTGTGGCATTTGTGTATCATTTCAAAATGTTCATGAGCTGTTTTCTTAAGATGGTCAATTAAATATGAGTACTCTTGATGTGTGATGAATGGGACTCTGGCTTTCGGAAGTTACCCAGGCAAAGTCAGGTAGAGAAGTGAGGTGATATGCTCTGAAAGAAAAAGGGGAAATTGGTTTACTTTTCTTTTTGCATTCACAGGATAATCAGCTTAATTTTCCACTTCTCACCCATGGGCGCACAGGATGATGGGCACTGCCAAAGGGAAGCCTTCCAAGCTTCCATTCTTATTTTTGCCCGGGTGCATCCACCATCAGACCATATTAGTGTTTCGTGAGTACATGCAATAGGAACGGGACATTACAAGAGTCTTCCAAGGTCCCTCCAATGTCATTTTCTACAGGTATCTCCACAGGTGGTAGGATGAGGTCTTAGTGCCACATGGCTGCAAAGTGAGAAAGTGGCAAAATTTTGTCTACTGTACATTTTAAGAGCTGGAGATTAAATGACATCACCGAGGTCATCCCAGGGCAGAAACAGTGAAGGATGCTTGCTAAGTCCCCAGGCACTGCTCACTCAATTGCCCACATGGTGAACTCCCAAAACCGTGGTTTTAACTCAACTAGATTCAAATAGAGGGTGGCTGGCTCCCCGATAGGTGGGCCCCCCAGAATCAGAGAGAGATGTGCCTTTCTCAGGCAATTGGGAACTTTTCAGTCTCTCACATCATGTTCCTAAATATGTATCTTTTCATCACCTAGCTACACTGGGGACTTGTTTTAGTGAGAACAAACTCAGAAGGACAACACCGTGCGGGAAGCATCCTGATCGTGAGTCCCCGTGTGCTGTGACCGTGGTTCTCAGCTCCTTCCTCCCGGTATCATCACCTGGCACACATGCTCATTATCATGTTTCTTATAAGAAGGTTTTTAGTAAGAGAAAATAGACCAATGGTTTATTTAACAAGGAATAAAAATACATTCTTCAGGACTGGCTTTGGGTAGTTCAAGGCTTCCAGCCTGGACTGGAAAATGGGCTGACATCTAGCACCTGCTCGTAACGTCCCAGAGCCCGAGGCCACGTTGAATGGATACGCCCAGGACGTAAACGGGGTGCCCATTATAATATTTTAAATTCCCCAAATCTGGTGGCTCATCATTCACACATTCTCGTGTCACGTTGTCTGCCCAGTGAGCTTTTCTTCAAAGAGCCTTTAAATGTTAATTAATTAGACAATGTGTTCATGCTGTACTTCTAAGTTCAATTCACAATTGCATGTGGCATATGGCGCCAAAGGAATGTGTCCCAAGACACTCCTGAAATGCACAGAGCAGAGAGAGGAGCCGTCGCCGCGTGGCCCCAGTCCCCGCAGAGACTTCGCAGAAGAGCACAGAGGGAGCCCCGTCTAGAAAGGAAAAAAGCCAAATGTGGCTTCTAAGCTCAAGAGAGACTTTACAGAAGGAGAAAACATGTTTTCCATCTTTCATAATTAGCCTCTGTAAACAGGGAAGGAGTTGTTCTATTTTGCTTGAAAAAAACTCTGCTGTTCACGGGTCCATACCCTTATTTGTGAAACAAACATCATTTGGGTTGGAGGAGGCCTGGGGATGATCACGCTGGTGGCTGAGAGCCCATGGTGAGGAGGACGTGGCCCTGCCAGCTGCAGTCAGAGGCAGTGAGAATGAAGGCCAAGGGTCGTTGGAATACATGTGGCTTTATTTGGTTGGAACTAATGCCATTAGAGGTTCAGGTGATGGATGCCTTGGAGAGAGGCCCAAGGGGCTCTACAGGATGGGGTGCCCATCCCCTTTTGCTGGGAATCCTCTTGGAATGGCTTCAGCTGGAGGGAGCTGCCTTGGCCAGTTTCAGCCCTTCCCTGTCCATTTGGGCAGCTCTAACAAAAATGCCCCAGACTGGGAGCGTACACAATAAAAGTTTAAATCTCACACTTCTGGAGGTTGGAAGTCTGAGGTCAGTGTGACATCACAGTGGAGTCCTGAGGTCAGAGATCATGGTGACTGCGTGGTAGGGTCCTGAGGTTGGAGGTCAGGGTAACTGCATTGTGGGTTTCTGCTGAGAGCCCTCTTCTGGGTGGCACAATGCCAAATTCCCATTATGTCTGCACAAGGCAGAAAGAGTATGGGGGACTCTCTGGGACCCCTTTTACAAGGGCACTAATTCAATTCATGGGGGCTCCACCCTCATGACCTAGTCATCTCCGCAATGACCTACTTTCTAATTCCATCACCTTGGAGGTTAGGATTTCAACGTATGAATCTTGAGAGGAAACAAGGTTCATTCCACTGCACGTCTGTCAAGTGACTGGTCAAGGCAGGCCTACAACACTCAGCACCTCTTGCCTTAACTCCTGACAATCACCAAGCACTGTCCCGGCTCCTAGACTCCCTGTAAGATCAGTGCAGCTGCAACACATTTCAACCTCTCCTGCACACAATCCTGCTTTCTGGTTCCCCAGTGATTGCTGTTCCCAACTATTCTCCCCAGTGTTGTTTCTTCATGCAAATATGTGTCTCCGAGTCTGCTTTCAGGGGAACTTGTGGTCAAAGGCAGCCCCCCAAAACAAAGAACCATCAGGCCTCAAATGTCAACAGGGCCCAAAATAAGAAACCTTGCATTAAAGAAAGACAGTGAAAGGCTAAGAATGATTAAATTAAGACAAGTGTGAAAGTCAGGGGCCTATGTTACTTATTGTTTTTGTCCCCCAAATTCCTATGTTGAAGCCCTAAGCCCCGATATGGTGGTATTAGGAGGTGAGGCCTTTGAGAGGTGATTAGGTTTAGCTGAGGCCGTGAAGGTGGGGCCCCCACGATGGGATTAGTGCCCTCATAAGAAGAGGAAGAGGCACCAGGGCTCTCTTTCTGCCATGTGGGGACATGGACAGAAGACGGCCATGTGCAAGCCAAGAAGAGGGCCCTCCCAGGAACTGACTCTGCCAGCAGCTGTATCTTGGACTTCCAGCCTCCAGAACTATGAGAAATAAGTGTCTGTGTTTAAGCTGTCCAGTCTATGGTATTTTGTTATAGCAGCCTGAGCTGACCAAGCCTACCCGTTATGAGTAGGGGTCTACAGCGAGGCCCTGAAATACATTTCTTGGTGAAGAAAGAGAGTTAATGGAGCTGTTTACAAGATGAAAAGGGAAAACAGTGGAGCAACTATTAAAATCATATTCATTTATCCATTCTGTGCTGTCCTTTTAATGATTGTGGAAATGTTACGATAATATGGAAACATAGGTAGAATAATATTGAAATCATACGGTAAATGGTTTAAATGCAATATCAAATGTAAAAAGTAATACAATGTAGAGAAAAATGAATAAAAGTGTATAAGATGTTTGCTTAAAAACAGGAAACGTATCAAAATATTGTTTTTCTGTTACGTTAGAACGTCGAAACAGTTTTGTGTGCAGGATGATATGAAACTGACCCAATAAAACACTCTTTCTGAAATATTGTTCTTAACGAGTGTAGATTAATAAGCCCAGCACCCTGTTGCCACATATATGTATAATTTACACAGCCATATGCCCCGTACAAAGGCTCCCGGCTTTGGCGGCTGACCTCCAGCCCAGTGATGGCCCCCGATTCTTTCTTCCTCCCTGGGGGGAATTTTCTCCACGGCAGATAGGCACAGCTATGCTGGGAAGGAACCCACAGGAAGTTTCAGGATGTCCTCACCAAGAGGACAGCTCTGCATTTATTTGCTTTGCAGATAAATTCCACAGACGAAGTGATTAGACCCCTACCCATAAAGGACTTTGGAATATGACAGATCAGCCTCCCCCTGGATACGGGGCTTGAGTAACTTACTTCTCTTCTGTGAAATGGGGACGCGCAAGTGAATCAGCAAATGGTGAAGGCTCCATCTCTTCTCCTAGCCTGGCTTTCCAGCAAAAGTCCTGCTCTCCTGGCCCAGTTCTCACGCTTCCGTGAACGAGCCCCGGGGTACAAACGCTGAAGGCAGGTGCCGGGAAGCAGGTGGCACGGATCTTCCCAGGTGCCACGACCCGTGAGAGCGGGGGCGGGGAGACGCAGTGGGAAAGCATAGGATGCAGTGGTGTTGAGACTGTGTATCCATCCGCTGCCTTGGAGAGAGAAGGAACAGTAACTAAGGAACATAGTTACACTCAGCGAACCCTGGCTACTCTCCGGCTGCCTTTGGAGACACAGCTTGATGACACAGTAACAGGACACAGAGGACACGGTGAGGACGGAGAAGTAACGCCTGTGGCCCCTGACAGGTGCTGTTCACAGGTGAGTTTTTTCCTCCAGACCCTTTCCTAGGAGATGGAGAGAAAACAGGGAAACACGAGTGGGCGTCATGAGCTGAGGGACTGAACGTGGGTGTGGATTGAAGCTGTTACCTCCCATTATGCTGGGGGGTAATGACGCCGAGGAGAGGGTGGAGCTTGCGACTGCATCCCCAGGAACTGGGAAAAGCCGCTGACCAGGGACAAGGGAAGGGTGACAGCTGGGATGGCAGTGAGCTGAGCTCTGAGCGCAGTGGGAGACGCACCCCTTCCCTCTCCGGCCTCTGGGTTTCCCTCCAGTTTTGAGGGGCACACGGGTAGCCCCACTGGGGACGCCGTTGGTTTGCATCTGTGCCTTCTAGCTGCTTCTCCATCACTGTCAGCTGGTGTCTCCCTACGGAGGTGACCTGCGGTGCTGAGCCAGCCTCTGACTTGCGAGCTGAGGTGTCATTTCAGCAAAGAATCGAGAGAGCAAGACCCAGTGCTGTTTGTGTCCCGGATACCAACTGGAAGCAGCGGGAGTCCAGCAGGGAGATCCCGGCACAGTGAGAGCTTCCCTCGGGTATGGGGAGGAAGATGAGGCCCCCAGAAGCGCTTCTCCAGGCTGGCGGGGGGTCAGGGGCTCCTGGCCTGGAAGAAACGGCCTGGGAAGGGGGCACACCCAGGACCCCGCGAGGACCCCAGCAGAGGTGCCCCACCTCTTGTGTGGAACACAGGCGGGGAGAAGCCCCGGGCTGCCTGAGCCCCTCCCTTGAGCCGGTTTCAATTTGGAAAGTCTGAGCCCATTGACCCACAGGCTTTGAATGGATTTTTCTATTTCTGCCGCTGCCGCTGCTGCTGCCAACAGATTCTAGCATTTTTGACTCTTTTGACATCCCTTGCTGCCTAGATGGAGATGCAAACATAATGCACCAGGGCCAGGTTCCAAATCAGGGCACCAGAGAAATCAAAATGCGAAAGGAACAACATATTTCTTGGGTGTGTTATCTTTTCTCTGCCAGCCTGCAATACTTTATGTCCCTGGGGATGCAGGGCCTGGTGTGCTATAAAGTAGCATCCCGGGGACTTTTATTCTTATTTCAGTGATCTTTGAAAACTTAACCTGCCTCTTGGCCTGGAACATCAGCTGCAGAGGTTTTGTAAACAGGACAAACGCACAAGGAGACGCACACGCACACGCACACGCACACGCACGGAAACGTTTCTTCCACGACAGGAACTTTGAATATGCACTAAAGTTGATTTAAGGAGGAATATTAACACTTTTCAGCAAAGCTTAAGTAGACTGAGGGGAAGGGAGACTGAGACATTATCTGCTGGATTTAACCGAAGTGGAGAGCGAGGTGAGATAATCTTTCAGTAGGACAGGCGGGTTAGCTGGGATTTACCCAAAACATGACATCTGGGTTCCCCTTGCTTCAGCAGGTCGAAGCCCAGGTCAGAGCATCCGGGGTCAGAGGGAAAGCTACATCCTTCGGCATCCCAGGGGAGCTGCTGGTTGTCAGAAGCCATCTAGAAATTAAATGATGAAGGAGACAAAACAGATCAGAAGCGTTCAATGCAGACTTTGCCTTTTTTTCCCTGCCCTCAATACCTCGCATGATATCCGGCCTGAAATACGCGCTGAAACTATGCTTCTCCAGCGAATGGACACGGAAGTGAATACCTTTCTTTGTATTTTCTTGTCTTTTTCTTCTTTCTCCATCCTGTTTGTCCTTTATGACACAGAGGCAAACCTGTCCACAGTTTTCTCTTCTTACTGGATTATCTTGTCACTTAGGGCCTGGCCAGAAAGACAGGCTGTGGTTATAAATCTCCTCCTCTGGGCCTCTCCTGACACTAAACATGCTTATTATTGAATATGTTCAGAGGCTAGTAAGAAGCTGAGGATAAAATTACCCGAGTGAGGAGGTCATGGAAAGGGCCCATTGGGGACCAGATCCTGGGAGATTTATTCTCCTTAATTCTGGGAATGAAAGGGTACAATGAGGTGGCAGGTTCCACGGGGCCCTGCAGCAGGGTCTGTGCCGTTTTCAACAGGGAACAGGGAGTCACAGGCTTGATGAGATTGTTCTGAAGTAAGTCTGGCCCTCAATTCCAGAGCCTTGGTCATTGGCTAGTAGTAGGGGGACTGTATTAGTTTTCTGGGGCTGCTGTGACCAAGCACCGCAAACTGGGCAGTTTAAAACAATAGACGGTTACTCTCCCAGAGTGCTGGAGGCCAGGATATTGAGATCAAGGCAGGGTTGGTCCCTTCTGAGGCTGCGAGGGAGCTTTTCTCCCAGCTTGCGATGGTTTGCTGGTCATCCTGGGTGTCCCTGGGCTTGGATACACATCCCTCCCATTTCCGCCTCCATCTTCACATGGACTTCTCTGTGCCCAGATTTCCCCTTTTTATAAGGTCACCAGTCATATCGGATTAGGGCCCACCCTATGACCTCATCTTAACTTGATTATTTGTGTAAAGACGACCTCCAAAGATGATCACTTTCTGAGGTTTTAAGGGTTAAGATTTCAACATGCCTTTTTTGGGGTGGGGGAGGGACAGACACTGCTCAACCCATAACAGCCACCCATGAAAATTTTGCTTGGCCAGCTCACGACTTGCCCCGGTGACGTGTGCTGTGTCCCTTATTTACCGTGAAGGTGCTTCTGAGGTCCCCGGAGAGAGCTGATTGTCTAATCGAGGAGAGCTTCAAAACAGCATTAAGATTAAATATTTATCTTGATCTTTTAGAACCCTACTTACACAAGGCGCGATTATTGTGATGCTAATTAGTTTTACCAGCATATAGTTCTTGGCAATAAAAGGCTTGGTACCTAATTAGTTTGCGTGGACAAACAACCCTGGCAAACATTAAATATTTAAGAACTCACAATAGCTGTGTGTCGCGCTTGACCATAGAATGTACAGTCCTGGCTCCGGAGTGTGGTGATGGTTAAAAGGGTTTATAAAGCAAACGTGTCTGTCGCTTTAAATCTCACCTGGGACAGGCCGGCCTCTGGCCCTGGGCCGCTCAGCCTGCAGGGAGCCCCATCTTTCCAAGCAGCTCCCCTTACAGCCATGGTACTGACAGCCAGTCCACAAGAAAGACAGAATGAAGAATGAAACCAGTACCGTTTCCACCAGATGGCAGGTGTGAGTTCTGTGTGGACAAACCTTATCATGACTTTCAGTTTCACTCGGGGCTCTCGAGGTGAAGGCACTGTGTTCTTCCCAAAGTTCAATTTCTTGGAAATAATCTTTACCAAAGTACTGGGTGCACTTAAACTGTGACACAAATGGGACCATGACGCTATTACTGTTGTCATCCATATTTCCATTACTTCTTTCGACACTCTTGTTCCTGTGTAGCCGTGCTCCCAGGCCTGGACTGGCTGGGCACGCAGCATCGTCACACAAGTCCCAATGCCCCCTGCCCCCCAGATTGATGCCCTCTGTGGTCCCCTCCCCTGAGTATGGCTGGACTTGGTTCCATCTCTTAATGACGGGTGTGTCCAGCAGAAGGGCTGCATGAAGTCAGCTTATCTGCCTTTTTCTCTCCTCTCTCTTCCTCTGTCTCTTCTTAAGTGTTGACTCTGATGAAGCTAGAAAGGCCCACAGGTCAAGGGACCGAGAGCAGCCTCAGGCCAACAGCCAGAGAGGGACCCTCAGGAGGGAGCTTACCACCTGAGTGTGCTTGGAAGAGACTTCTCTCCTCTCGGTAGAGTTTGCAATGACTGCAGACCTGGATGACATCTGGGCTGCAGCCTGAGAGACAGCCTGAGCCAGAGGACCCACTAAGCAGTGCCCAGGCTCCTGGTGCATGGGAACTGTGAGTGATAAAGGCTGTTTACGTTCTGTTAGGGACTGAATTCTGTCCCTGCAAAATCTATATGTTGAAGCCTTAACCCCCAGTGTGCCTATATTTGGAGAGAGGGCCCTTAAGGAGGTAGTTAAGGTTAAAAAGGAGGTCCTAAGGGTGGGGCCCTGATCTGATAGGACTGGCGCCCTTATCCGAAGAGGGAGATACCAGGCGAGCAACACCCAGAGAAATGCCATGTGAGGACCCAGTGAGAAGGTGGCTGTTGGCAAGCTGAGGAGAGAGACCTCAGGAGGAAGCAACCCTGCTGACACCCTGATCTCAGACTTCTGGACACCAGAACTTTGAGAGAATAAACTTTTGTTGTTTAAGCCACCCAGCCTGTGGTGCTGTGTTATGGTGACCCCAACAGACTGATAAAAGCTGCTGAGCTTTGGGGTGATTTGTTACTCAGCAATAGGTAACTAATACAACAGTCAGCAAACTTTGCATTCACATCCCCTTTGGGCTGGGAACTGGGTAGAACAAGATAAAAGCTCTGGACCATAAGAATCTCAGTCTACACAGGGAGACAAACAAGTAAGATAAAGCAAAAGACCAGGGTGGGGAGAACAGCTTACCAAATAGAAGCTGCGTGGTGAACGCATGGACCCAAGATAAACCATCCTCTCTGCCTGCTCTGTGCTCTGTGACTACGGACATAGGCTCTGCTTTCTCTGATCCTGGTGGTTCCACTGAAGTTGCTCTGTGATTCTTTCCATGTTGTAATTGGTACATGGAAGCTGGAAGAGGTTAAGTTGCCTAAGGTCACATAGCTCATCATCGAGTTGCCAAGATTCACACTCAGGTCTGCAAGGTGAGAAGAGAAGAGATCCTTGGAGGATACCAGGCTTCTAAGAAGTCAGACAGAGAAAAGAACCTTGGAGAGAAGTCAGGGCAGTAGGAGTGATAAGAGGAAATTTACTATTCTCCCAGAATCGAAGGAAAGAGTTTCTCTAGGTTGAAATAGTGTTCGATGCCAAAGGCAGTAGAGACATCAGGCAAGTTTTGGGCTTTTGGAAAATCCTTAGTGACAAGTTTCAACGGTTTAAGAACAGAAACAAGATTCCTGTTCAGTGAGTGAGAGGTGAAGAGCTTGATTGTAAAGTGAAGGGGAAATAGGGCAAGGGCTAGAGCATCTCCTGGTAAATTCTGGCGTGCAGACACTTCCTTACTTGATTCCCCATCGGATGCTAGAAATTTCTTAATTCAGTTGGGTTTTGAATGTCAAGACATCTGCACGCTGCTCTCTTTGAACATTTCCTTCCTTTTTCATTGATCCAGGGCATCACTGCTAAGCACGCTGTCAGATGTTGACTGTCACACAGCACATGGTGGGAGAGTGCTAAGGTCATCACGGGGCAACAAGAGATCTGATTACAGTCTGTCTACACACAGAGAAGGTATCTCAGAGCCAAAGTTCTTCCCAGCAAGGTCCTCCAGCCCCACCCAGCCCGTGATTGTGGGGCAGTGGAACTCTTGTACCAAAGAAAGGATTGGATTAGAAAAGACAGAGCTCAGAATTTGAGATTTTGATTTTTGTAAGATCCTGCCTGAGAGTTCAGTTGTTCATTTCCTAATCTGCCATAGAATGTGCACGGTAGGACTGGACCACAGCCTAAATGCAGCATGAGCCGGGCGGGCATTGCTGGCTGCGCAGAGGGGCCATGGAATGGAGCCCACCTCCATGTGATGCACAAGTAGTAGTGTGGGAATTGTCACTGTCAGGACAAAGGGATGTGAGATGCGCTACTTGTAAGTTGTGACAATGTCAACTAGCAAAGTGCCCTGAAGGCTAAAGAGAGCACGTGTGTGTCTTCTGATGGAGGGACCTGCAATGACCCCAGTTAGCTACGCCCAGGCTGCCCGGGCTAAAGGAGAGTCCAGTCCTGCCCCACCACATACGGCTGTTGCCTCTCTACATAGTGATTATAGTGAACCAACCCTTCTCTGTTAATTCGCATTTCTATGTGTCGTCTGATGGACGGGCTGTTTGTTTTGTTGGTCTCCTTCCCCAAGAAATTGTCATCTGCCTGCTGTTGGGTCCATTGTCCCCGGCATTCACTGCTGTCTTTCCTGCTCCCAGAATCCGGCCTGACCTGTTTGGCCTGTGGTAGCTCCATATTGTAAAATATGTGTCTGTGCCCACCAGCCTGCTCCCTCCCTCCTGTTCCCAAATATCTTTTCTGCTCTGCCCAGGGAAGGGGTGCAGGGATAATATGGCAAGAGATCAAAGCCAGTTAACTGGCTTGATTATTTTAGATAAATATTCTGGGTTAAAATAAATGTTCTCCCCCCGCAAAATCAAAGATAGGTTGAAATCCTAACCCCCAGCACCTCAGAGTATGACCTTCATTGCCGTGAGGTCATTGTTGGTAGAATGAGTTAAGATGAGATCATGCTGGAATAAGGGGGACCCTGACCCAGTATGAGGCTGGTGTCCCTATAAGGAGACAGCCTGTGAAGACAGACCCAGAGGGAAGCCCTCTGATGACGAAGGCAGAGATTGGAGGGAGGAAGCTGCAAAGCAAGGAATGTCCGGGGCTTCTAGAAACCAAAAGAAGCAGAGGATCCTCTGCCTGGTTTCAGTGGGAGCACAGCCCTCCTGACGCCTTGGTTTTGGACTTCTGGCCTCCAGACAGATGAAAGAATGGATCTCTGTTGTTTTCAGCCCCCTGGTGTGTGGGACTTTTTTAAGGCAGCCCCAGGACACACATACAGAAAGTCTATGACAGCCCTGAATCCCTCATCTCAAAAATGAGAATAATAACAAAGTTACTTAAAATGGTTAAGGAAAATTAAAAAAAAGACCTTCTTCAGGGACTTTGCTGGTGGCGCAGTGGTTAAGAATCCATCTGCCAATGCAGGGGATACGGGTTCAAGCCCTGGTCCGGGAAGACCCCACATGCCGCAGAGCAACTAAGCCCGTGCACCACAGCTGTGGAGCCTGCTCTCTAGAGCCTGTGAGCCACAACTACTGAGGCCCGCAAGCCTAGAGCCCGTGCTCCACAACAAGAGAAGCCACCGCAATGAGAAGCCCGCGCACCACAGCAAAGAGTATTCCCTGCTCACCGCAACTAGAGAAAGCCCACAGCAACGAAGACCCAACGCAGCCACAAATAAATAAATAAATTTATTTTAAAAATAAAATAAAAATAAAAAGAAGACCTTCTTCAAATTAATGTATCCACTGCATTATGCTCCATCTTTAAAGTTCAGAGAATCTACCTCATAAAACAGGAATGGATTGATTCTTGCAACAATTTTGCTGCTAACTTACACCCAGTTTTCTCATCTTTAAAACCAGCGCTGGGACACTGGCTGCCCATCTTCACTCACCCACAGAAAACCCAGCAGCTCTTCCAGATTTCATTTATTTCTGATTGCTATCCCATCTACTCCCAACGTGGATGTGAGGCTGTTTGCCATCAAAGCACGGACTCAAGCATTCCAAGCACCTTAACGCTGCAAAGGCAAGACAGTAAAAGACGTGATAATATATGCTTATGTGGCTATCACACGCTGAAAGCGTGATCCATTTCTGTGACTCGTGTATGAAGATGTATCTTTCTAATACTGTGTGACTCGGGTTCTTTCATTTATTTATTTCATCAATTTTGTCCTTTTGTTTTCCCAGCGATTTCTAGGAATGACAAACTGATCATGGTATAATACATCCTGTCGCCCCCTGGATGTGACTTAGAGGGGACTGAATGGAGGATGGGGTGCGTGTTGACTCAGTTTTTTCTGACGCCAGGGGGAATTCTGGTTGATTGATGGGCTGCAGATCACACGTCGATTTCTCTTTGGTGACACGGGCAGCCTGCACAGTTCTGGGTCTACGGGTCTGCTGTCCAGTGCTGATCTGTTAAGCAAGACAGGGGAAGCTGAGAATTGAAGGTTCTGGCCTGAACAGGCAAGGGCATCCCCGCTTGGTTCCCTCTTTTCCTGCTAATTCCCTCAAAGCCAAGTTCAAATCAATGGTCACTTATCATTTCACATACGTTTTGCTTCACTGTTTGACTAGTTAACCAAGTGATATATTGGTATCATACCTTATAGTTTAGAGATTACTTTCACTTGAAAATAATCATCTTTTTCTTTTTCTGTGTGTGGTTGATCATTTCAACAACAGACAGACCACCTGCCTTTTCCCAGGTGGCTCTTGCAGGAAGCAGAAAAGCTCTACCTTGAGGGCCCACACTTTGCTTTGTCTGCTCTTCCTGTGACGCCCACACCTGCCGGCAGATACCTTTGAATTTTTCTTAGGACCTATCTTAACCTGCAGCACAGCGGACGCTTGTCTGCCCCGCCCGTCACTGTCGGGAATGGTTTGGGGGCCAAGATGCAAAGCAGAGATCTCTTTGCTCATTTTCTGCTGGGGACGACTCTGCCGGATGTTCAGTAAGTGGAAAGTTCACCTCAATGAACTATCTTTGCATCAATCAGATTTTTAGAAACATGTCAGATGCTTTCAGATGAAGGGGAGAGCACAGAAGGAACGAGGGGAAGCAGTGTTTTGTCTGTTTTGGAGAGAAAATGCTGAGTGAGGGACGTAGGTGTCAAAGGGGGTGGCCATAACCTTCCCCTGAGGACAGGTGGACCAAGGTGGGGTAGGGGGTGGTGGATATCCTTTCCTTGGATGAAAGTGGCAAAACGCGTAATTTGATTCTTCCCTCCGTTTTCTCCAAAATCAATAGATTTTACAACCTGTTTGTTATCAACTGACTCTACCAAAAGGAATGCACAAATTTAAAATGATCAGGGAGCTGTGACCTGTCTTCAGATTGAATCATCTTTGACTTTCTGCTTTTTATTTTGAACCCGTTTACCTCCCAGTGTTAATCTTTTTTTGCGGTGCGCGGGCCTCTCACTGCTGTGGCCTCTCCCGTTGCGGAGCACAGGCTCCGGACGCGCAGGCTCAGCGGCCATGGCTCACGGGCCCAGCCGCTCCGCGGCACGTGGGATCTTCCCGGACCGGGGCACGAACCCGTGTCCCCTGCATCGGCAGGCGGGCTCTCAACCACTGCGCCACCAGGGAAGCCCCCAGTGTTAATCTTAATGGATAGTTTCAAATATTTCTTTCTTTAGTCTCCTGATGAAAGTGTTAGACATTTTAGGTTATGAATGGGATTGATTAATCCTGCCATCTCAGGCCTGGTATTCAGTGTGTGTGCAGTAAACGTGGATGCTAGCCTGGCCGTGTAGCTTCAACCCTACCCTTACCACTTTATGTGAAATATTGATTTAATGGGTCCAGGCAGAAATAGCAGGTGGGGACCAGGTGAGCTAAAAATTGAACCGGGACCAGGGGCAAGGCCAAAGGAGAATTAGACTTAATAAGTATTTGACAGAATAAGGGAGATCTTAGCATCAATGAGGAACTTCAAGGCCATCTGTCATTATAGGACATCAAAATTGTTTTTTCTTATGTGAATGTGTCTGTATGTCCTGAATAACTGGAAGAACTGAATGTCAACTCTCATTTACTTTTCATAAGTACAACTAACTAGATCATTTCAACTGGGTAAGTACCAGGGGCCTGGGATATGAAGATATAAATACATACCATGGAGTCTGTACCTGAAGTAATATTTTGCCTATGGGCCTGGTTATAGTTATTTCTTAGAGTAGCTCAGGTTAGATCTACAAATAAAGGGGGAAATTCTGATGGGTCTGGGTCATGTTAATTCTGTAGAAAGCAAGATCTACAGCTTCTACTGAAGGTACATTGGAACCTTGTGGCCAGGTAAGTAGTTTGAGTTGGAGTCTATGACAAGACAGTCTATAAAGAAAAGTGAATTAAAGAACCAGTGGCCTCTTCTAATGATGAAGCGCTATGTAAAGGAGAAATATAAGAAGGACTAGGAAGGTAATTGAATTTCTGTTTTTAGTTTTCTTGACACCTTGGTGTTATATGGTCATGGCACCGTTCCTCATTTATCTACCTCTGAGTAGACAGAGGGCTCTGGTTCTACCTGAATATGGAAGCAATACAGATATATTAACAACCTATCCATTGCCAGCTAGCGAGAGGGCCATATTTCATAGCTCTAATGTAATCGGAGGCTACAGAATTTAATCAAGGGCTACAATATTTCATGCTTCTGAGGCCATTACTTTGAAACATTGTTGTGTTTTTTTTTTTTCTTAAGCACAAGAAAAGACCAGTACTTACATTGGATTTTAAATCAATACTATTGAAATATATAAAAGAACTTAGATGAAGCTTGTACCATCGAGCTCAGATGATTGGAAATCTTAATCTGAGATCTGAAAACATTTTCCAAGTAGGAGATGAAGAGTAAAGTTGTCAATTGTTTAGTTTTTCTACTTCCTCAAATAGAAGATGACTAGCCGGTGGCCAAGGTATTGTGCTAAGTCAGAAAAGAGAGAGAGATTTCAATTGTAATTATTGCCTTAGTGTAATTTTTTCTGAATTGTTTTTAAAGCCAAAATACCATGGAACGATACTAGGCTGAGTGTAAGATACTGAAGGAGGCTACAATTGCCGACACCCCATGTCATGCTCATCCAGCAGCAGAGCTTTCCAGTGTAGGGCTTGCAGCCCTCATCTATATGAGGGAGGATTTATAAAGGCCTTTCGGAAAGTCACTAGATATACTTGCAAGTTAGAGACTGATAATTCCCATAGTAAAGAGAAAACCATAATTCAAAAAGATACATGCACCCCAGTGTTCATAGCAGCTCTCTTGACAATAGCCAAGATATGGAAGCAGCCTAAATGTCCATCGACAGATGAATGGATAAAGAAGATGTGGTACATATATATAAAGGAATATTACTCAGCCATAAAAAAGAATGAAATAATGCCTTTTGCAGCAACATGGATGCACCTAGAGATTATCATACTGAGTGAAGTAAGCCAGACAGAGAAAGACAAACACCATATTATATCTTATATAATATAAGATTATATATAATCTTAAGAATGGAATCTAAAAGAATGATACAAATGAAATTATATACAAAACAGAAATAGGGTCACAGATATAGAAAACAAACTTATTGTTACCAAAGGGGAAAGGGCGGGGAGGGATAAGTTAGGAGTTTGGGATTAACAGATACACACTACTATAAGTAAAATAGACAAACAACAAGGACCTACTGTAGAGCACAAGGGACTGTACTTAATATTTTGTAGTAACCTATAAGGGAAAAGAATCTGAAAAAATATATATATATATGTATGACTGAATCACTGCTGTACACCTAAAACTAACACAACACTGTAAATCAACTATACTTCAGTTAAAAAGAAATGGAATCATTGCAGTTAGACAACCATCATACAAAAAGCCAAAGGCATCTCTATACATGTCGTAGACTACATAGATTATTGAACTGCATTGTGAAAGGAAACAGCATATCTACACTTTTTCAGAAAATGGTATCTGTCATCATCTGAAGTAGAACTATTTAGTTTATACGTTCTGAGGCAACCTCTTTACCATATGTTATATGGAAGCCCTCAAACGGCTTTTAAAACAATCTCTTTGGTTTGTAATAAAAATCCAGAATTTCTATATCCAGTTCCCATGGTGCATGATCTGGAGCTCTTCAGAACTGGTCATTTTCCCTGTTGTGTTATGATTGCAGATGAAAAAGCAATGGCATTTAACCACAGGACACAGTCATGCCCAATGGTGGGGTTCTCTTTTCTTATTACTTGTCAAGACCCCAGTGAACACAGGGAGAAAGCAGGTTAGACCTGTTCCTTCAGTTAGGCTAATGGAGCACCTACCTCCATGACACTCTAAAGAACTGAAGAAGTGTGAGAGAAGATATGAAACCCTCATGTTTTATGTTCCTTGATTCACGAACAGTAATAGTGCTGTGGGTTCAACTGTGTCCCCCCAGAATGAATGTCCAAATCCTAACCTCTGGTACCTGGGAATGCGGCTTTATTTGGAAATAGGTCCTTGCAGATGCAGTCGAGTCAAGATGAGGTCATCCTGGTGGGCCTTAATCCAATGACTGGTGTCCTGACAGAAGGAGAAAGGTCACGTGGCGTGAGGCAGCTGCAAGCCAGGCAGCACCAACGATTTTTGGCACAAGCAGAAGTTAGGAAGAGGGGCACGGCCCTGCAGACACCTTGATCTCGGGCTCCTGGCCTCCAGAGCTGTGAGAAAATGAATATTGGCTGTTTATGCTACTCAGTTCGTGGTACTTCGTTACGGCAGCCGCAGGAAACCAACACCAATAGGCAGTACCTATTTTGTTTTTTCTTGTTTACTATTTTACGCATGGTGCTAGACCACTTGCATACTTTATTCCTTACAACTGCTCTGGCTGTACGTAGGTCTATTATCTATAGGTACACGTAACAGAAAGTTTTGAATGTTCTGGAGCAGCGGCAAGAGTATCGCCTGGGAAAAGGCCAGAAGTCTAAATTCTCAGACCCGCCCCAGACCTAGTGAATCAGGAAGTCAGCGGGGTGGACCCGGCGCCCTGAGCATCACAACTTCAGAGGTTGCTGACGCAGGATCCAGAGTGAGGCCAGGTGGGTTAGACATCCTCGGGGGGATGGAGGAGAGAAGCAGAATCAAATCTCTCCCTCTAAAGCCAGTGCTCTACCTGACAAACTGGGTACACACACACAACCACACACGCACACACACATACACTCACACACAGCCAGACACACATTAACACAGACGTTCACACACAATCACACACATGTAAACACACACACACAACCACACACCTTCACACACACACAACCACCCACTGACATATCAGCACACACACATTCACACACAGCCACATAACCACACACTCACACGTGAAAACTTATTGAACATACACTTCTTTACAAAACAAAGAAAAAGCAAGAAGGGGAACACGACAGCAGAGAAGCGCAGCTCAGCAGAAAGCCCAGGTGACCCTCCAGTAGGATCCACCATCCCCCGGACGGTCAGACACTCTTTTATTGCTTCAGAAGAGTTTGCAGTGATAACCATTATTCCTACTCTGATATATGTCAAGGCCAAAGGCTAACTGACAAAGGCCAAGAAGCTGCTTCATCCAGGAAGAAAAATTAAGGAATTCATTTAAAATAATTTGTTTGCCTTCCTGTTTCTTCAAGGATCTTTATTAACATAGCAACTTTATTTTACCTAATACAAGCGTCCTTTCAAAATATTCTCACTTGCTGCTCTACGAAGCATTTAATGATTCTGACTCTAACCTGTAAAATGTCTGCAAGGCAAACAGGGCTTATTTTCTAAAGACTTAGCACCAAGGCAAACAGCCTATTTCAGGTGTTGATCTGGGGAGGGAACTGTAGGATGGAGCACAGTTTGTGACACACATAAGTTCTTTTTTCTTCTGTCCTGGGCATTAGCCAGCAGTCTCCAGCTAATACATTAGCCTTTGATGTCACATAATATTGATAATATAATAGTTATATCAGAAAAGCCATTTCTCTCCTTGTGAAAAGAGCTGTGTATACTGCTCAGGGGTTTTCCTACCGTAAGCCTGTGGGAGCTTCCAGGACCCAGGGCAGACCCAACTTCATCGGATTTACAGGTTGACCTCTGCTTAGATAGATGTATTTGTCTTTCAGAAGTCAGCATTTCATGCTGGAGAGGGTGTGGAAAAAAGGGAACCCTTCCATACTGTTGGTGGGATTGTAAGTTGGTGCAGCCACTGTGGAAGACAGTATGGAGTTTCATCAAAAAGCTAAAAATAGAGCTGCCATAAGATCCAGCAATCCCATCCCTGGGCATATATCCAGACAAAACTAGAAAAAGACACATGCACCCCTATGCTCAGGGCAGCGCTATTCACAATAGCCAAGACATGGAAACAACCTAAATGTCCATCAACAGATGAGGGGATAAGGAAGATGTGGTACATATATACTATGGAATATTACTCAGCCATAAAAAAGAACGAAATAATGCCATTTGCAGCCACATGGATGGAACTAGAGATTGTCATACTAAGTGAAGTAAGTCAGAAAGAGAAAGACAAATACCATATGATATCACTTATATGTGGAATCTAAAATATGACACAAACGAAGAACATATCTGCAAAACAGAAACAGACTCACAGACATAGAGAACAGACTCTTGGATGCCAAGGGGGAGGGGGAGGAGGAAGGAGGGATGGATTGGGAGTTTGGGATTACAGATGCAAACTATCAGATATAAGATGGATAAAGAAGAAGCTCCTACTGTATAGCACAGGGAACTCAATATCCTGTGATAAACTATAATGGGAAAGATTATGAAAAAGAGTGTATATATATGTATAACTGAGTCACTTTGCTGTACAGCAGAAATTAACACAACATTGTAAATCAACTATACTTCGATAAAAAAGAAGTATTGCAATACCCCTTAACTGGATGATTTCTAAGGTTTCTTCCGGTCTTTAATGCTCTATAATTCTGTTCCCCTCATCGAGGGACTTTGAAGAACAAGCATTCTCTTTTTCTAGCTTTTGGCTTTGCCCATCTCTTCCCCAGCCAACCCCCATCTAGGAATCACTTATTGGGAGGGATTTAGGGGAAGTATTATCAGAAAGACATGTTTTTTGTAGCAAGTGTCTTTCACAGTACACTGACCTAAAGCACAAAAAATGCTTTGGACTCTGAATCAAAACGATGCTCCTCTCTCTCCCAGCTCAGGACCATCTTCAGAGTGTTCAACATGCTTTCCAGTCGTGGGTCCCTGGAAGTGCAGCGGACAACCCTCTTTAAATAGTGGCCGATCTTCGTATGGTGAATTTCCTACTCCGAAAACTGAAATGTCTTGTAATTAACCAGCTGTAGGAACACATAAGACGGTACTAAATTTTGCTTAAGTACAGCTTATTTTGAGAACAGAAGCCAAAATATATAATTAGGTTGGCATTCATATTCGCTGGCTGTGTGTCTGGGAGGGGCACGGTGGCTGGGACACTTGTGAAGGGCAGGCTGTCTGGGTGATGTAGCAGAAACCCTTCTCTAAGAGCATGGCCTCCCGTGCCCCTGTCACTGTGCCAGCATATCTGTGCTATTCACAGTCTGCCAATACAGTAGGACTCCACTTGGCAGGCTCTGTCAAAAGAAGCAGTCTTGCCCATCTTTGGAGCAAACGTCTGCCCACGTAAATGAAAGCGAGGACTAACCAGATCACCGTGCTTCTGGAGGAACTGATGCAAGAAAATCGTCCGTCTCGCCCATTTACATAAATAAACATCCCACTCTTCCCAGACGATGTTCACAGGACAAGGGTCATGATTTTCCATAATGAATTCCAAGTGAACTCTTCAGACAAGGCAAGAAAAGTGCTTGCTTTGATTTGCGGTCTGTCTATAATTGTGATTAAAAGTCACCGGTGATGTCGTGACATGTATGTTATGTCCTATTTCCAGTCATGATTTTTAAAACTCTGTGATATGGCTGTTGTCAGGCCAATGTGAACCGTCGGGCAAGAAGAAAATAAACATTTCCTGCTTACAAGTGGCTTACAGCTTACGACATATTCTTAGAAACAAAATGATCCTGTCAGTTGCTAGGGCGCTGTACAGCATTTAAGCGCTACTGACTGATAAAAGGGAGAATATCAGACTTGGTGGCTTGGAAGAAACAAATCCTAATTACTATTAATGAGATTCGTTATAATATGGAGTCTCCCAGCAACGTATTTTACATGTCCCTTGTCAGTTTTTCGATCAACGTGGCACAGAAGAAAACATCTGCTCTGGAGCGCCCATGGAATTGCATCCTTATTAGCTGATATGGTTAATCTATTTATCTTTGGACTCGTCATGTTGGTAGACAAGGGATCAATCCCTCCCTCAAATCAATTTTTCCACCCAAAGCTAAAAGCTGGGGTGTTCGTGTGGCATGTTTGTAAAATCATATATTAAAAATAATTGAAAGAAATTAAACTGTAATGGCTTTTTTCTTCTTTTTTCTACTTTTTTTTTTCCTGTTTGGACTAACACGCATTACCCTCATCATCTCTTATTATCAGATGAAGGAAAGCCTTATGCTAGTGTATTTCAGAAAAATCAAGTCTTTTTGTGAACAATACAATTCCAACTCTTTATTGGAGGATGAATAAGATCTTCCTAGAAGTTACTGTCTTGAAAAGTGATGACCAATAAAAATGGAATGTGAGCCATATAAGCCATTTTAAATCGTCAGTAGACACACATTCAAAAATGAGAAGAAATATGTGAAATTAGCTTTAATAATGTTTTATTTAAGCCAATAGATCTAAAAGAGTTTTGTCAACACATAATTGACATAAACGTTGTAAGATACCTATTTTACTTTCTCTTCTTGTATTCTGCACTTACAGAACTTCACCACCCTCATTTCAAGAACTTGACAGACTGTGTCTAGTGACGTCCATCTTGGACAACCCTGGTCCTGAGGAAATGCTTTCTCTGATTCTCATTTGAAAAACTAGAAGGCGATGATTGAAAAGAAAACAGATGACATTGTTTTCAATGAAACTTCTTTAGATAAATGTTTGCAAATGTATTTCTTTAGAACAGGTTAAATATCTTACAGCTTTTAAGCCTCACTTTTCAAAAGTTTGAATGGTGTATCATTGCTAAAATACAAACTTCTTTTTAAAAGGATAAGACAACTGAATGCGTTAGGGATGAATTTCACTAGTCAAAATAGCTTCAGCTCTTTAGAAATACCTACATCTGGCCAAAGGTCTCAGTGGGTGTAAAACAATTTAAAATTTCCATGCGTAGAGACAAATGATTTCTGTCTATTTATATTGCATACGGAAATTAAGCAATTTAACACAGTAAAATAAAGTTTTTTATAGTACTTTTAATCAGTCAAATATACCCGAAAATATGTTCATAAAAAAGTATAAAAAACTTTATTAATCTTAATTTCCATCTAAATCCAATTAATTATTTTAGTATTATTTGAGTAAACTGCCCAGAAACATTGCCTGCTCTGGTTTTCCTGACAATTTCACAAGGACTTTTTTTTTTTTTTCGGTTTGGGTTTTTTTTTTTAATTTTTATTTTATATTGGAGTATAGTTGATTAACAATGTTGTGTTAGTTTCAGGTGAACAGCAAAGTGATTCAGTTTTACGTATACATGTATCTACCGTATTCTTTCTCAAATTCTTTTCCCATATAGGTCATTACAGAGTGGTGAGCAGAGTTCCCTGTGCTGTACAGTAGGTCCTTGTTGGTTATCTATTTTATATATAGCAGTGCGTACATGTCAATCCCAGACTCCCAATCTATCCCTCCCCACCACCCTTCCTCCAGGTAACCATAAGTTCATTCTCTAAGTCTGTGAGTCTGTTTCTGCTTTTTAAATTAGTTCATTTGTATCATTTTTTTTTTGAGATTTCACATATAAGCGATATCATATATTTGTCTTTCTCTGTCTGACTTACTTCACTCAGTATGAGAATCTCCAGGTCTGTCCAAGTTGCTGCAAATGGCATTATTTCATTCTTTTTAATGGCTGAGTTACATATTCCATTGTATGTATGTACCACATCTTCTTTATCCATTCATATGTCGATGGACAATTAGGTTGTGTCCATGTCTTGGCTCTTGTAAATAGTGCTGCAATGAGCATTGGGGTGCACGTATCTATTCAAGCCCTGTTTTTCTCCTGATATATGCCCGAGAGTGGGATTGCTGGATCAAGGAAGCATTTTCAATCAGCATAAATATTTAGGCTACCTTGTATATGCTACATATTGCAGCTCTGTGGGAATCAAGAGCGTAATGTATGTAAAGAGATATGACGATCTCCCTGAGGATGTAAAGGAATATGAAAAGTTGCCTTTGTCTACAACGTGCAGAGTGGCTGGTCCCCAGCGATGTCCACACAGAGCACATGGTCAGTGCTGGGACTTTCAGAGAGGGCAGCAGTCTCCCTCTGTGAGTGTTATTGAAAAAGGCTTTTTGGAGGAACTGTGATTGAATGATGAACAGGACTTGGCAACCTGGAAAGGAACAGAGCATTCCAGGCAGGGGAATATTTGAGGAAAAGCAGATGGACAGTGGTTGGCACTTAATTTTAATAAAAAGAAAAATAAGGTAAAACAGTGGTAGTCTTATTAAACTATGGATTCATGGGAAATTTCTATATAGTTATTTAAGCGGAAATACAGTAATAATACTGGTTCCAAGATACAGCAGGGTGGCCCCTCATCAGGAAGAGTGGGTATTGAAAGAGCCATCAAAGAAACAGAGAAAAAAAAAGTTGCAAAGGCTGAAAAAAATCTTTCTTATCCTATGTCTTTAAGACAAGAGTCTTCTACTTGGCATTCACTGGTGAACTTAAAGATCTTAAGACAAATATTCAATAACCCCTAGGTATCATTTTTCAATCTCTAACATCTCGATTATTTTTAAAGCAAACACAGAAAGGAAGAGCTTAGTGATGTAGGTTTTTAAAAATTGGAATCAGGGTCTATTTTTACTTTATACAGATCGCTGTGGGCTCTGGAGCTGGCTGGGTGAGTTTGAACCTTATCTCTGCCACTTACTTGGTGTGTGAATACAGAGGGAGATGCCAGACGTTCCTGTAACTAGTTTTTCTCATCTCTCTAGTCCTTATTCCCATTAAAATGGGGATAATAATGGTATCTACCTTAGGGACTTTTTAAAGTAGACTTCATTTTTTTAAGAGAAGTTTCAGTTTCACAGCAAAGTTGACCAGGAAGGGCAGAGGGTTCCTGTCACCCCTCCTACATGGACACGTCATTACCACCCAAAGCCCGTGGTTTACATTAGGGCTCACTCTTGGTGCTGTACATTCTATAGGTTTTGACAAATGCATATAGGGTTGCTTTTATGATGGAAAAAAAATACACAATAAGCTTAGAAGACCGCATGGTATAGATTAAAAACTCAAAATGTTATGTGTTATTGTTAATTATAGGAATATATTTTAAAATCGTTTTTTGAGGCACATTTTTTTCTTTCCAAGTTAAGGTATAGTGGTATGTTTGTAATATATATAATATATGATATGTAAGATGTAATGTATGTATATGTAATATATATGATATAGCATACGTATTATTTAACACTATATATATATATATATATATATATATATATATATATATATATATATCTCTTTAGAAACTGATGGGCAGAATCTCTGAACCCAGACAGACACAGGACACTTTTTCACACACAGGAGCCTACGTGATTGGGGTTTGGGGCCAAGAACTTTGGGAAATAGTACACTTAAGGCAGACTCCAAGGTCTGAAGTTTCTAAATGATATAAGCCCTCTACACACAAAGTCGGTTTCTGGCTGGGGTCTGGATCTGGGGTCAAGGATCTCTATGTTCTTTCAATCACATGGAAGGTGGGATTTGCCCCCTCCGGGCAACCATAGCTTCAGATTGGAAAATAGAATCTTGACAGTAAAAGAGATCTGGGGCTTCCTTGGTGGCTCAGTTGTTGAGAGTCCGCCTGCCGATGCAGGGGACACGGGTTCGTGCCCCGGTCCGGGAAGATCCCACATGCCGCGGAGCGTCTGGGTCCGTGAGCCATGGCCGCTGAGCCTGTGCGTCCGGAGCCTGTGCTCCACAACGAGAGAGGCCACAGCAGTGAGAGGCCCGCGTACCGAGAAAAAAAAAAAAGAGAGAGAGATCTGGAAGGGACGGAGTTCACTTCCAGACACACGGATCAGGGTCTGTTGGACTAAAGATTCCAAACAGTTAGCAGCTTCACTGTGCTGGTCTACACTAAGCTGGAAAAAAATGTTAGCTCAGATCATAAAAGCCGTGCTTCAGATTGGCTCATGTATCTCCCCCCAGCCCACTCCCCACGTCTCCACACAGACGTCCCATCACTGGACCTCTGTTTGTTATTCTTGAATTAGATACAGATGTCCAGGATCCTGTAGTCCAAGGGTATTACCCACTCTGGAGCTTCTAGGACTGAGTCCATTATGTGTTTTCCTACTGTTTTTGCAAATCAAGCATTTTGTAGAAATTATATTTTCTCATGCCAGCTCTCATATGCTTTTATTATGACAGTACTAGGGAAAATCAGGGATCTCTTGGAATTTTTTAGCCCTATTGGACATGATCCAGGGTCCCCGGTTATACCTGGTAAAGGAGAGCGTCTACGCGGCCCTCTTGAAGTGAAGACCTAGAGAACCAGCAATGGTCACTTTACAGTTATTCTCTGGAAGGCAACCAGCGAGATTTGACCCCAGGTCTCCTAACTGTTGGTCAAAATCACCTTCTCCTCCGCCATATTCTCTGACCATGGCCCAGCAGTAACTGTGAATGAACAAACCTGTATTGATTTTTAGCTATGTGTAGTATATTTTTAAAATGTGTCATAGCTACTCCTTTGTGGGCCTTTATAAACGTCCTCTGAGTATGACGTTGAACATCCCTCACCATTAGAAATGGCACAACTATCCAGGTTTGCCAATATTTGGATGGGTGCTCTTGCTCGTGAAGGTCTTCAGAAAACCAGTAATTAGGTGCTTAACATTTAAGCAATTTCAACAAGCTTACAATCGTCGTTATTTGTTTCCGCAGAGAGCCCTGTGACCCACACAGAATATAAAAATAGTCCCTTCTCTCTGTGCCTAGGTATCAGTGGCCAGGTTGGGACAGAATTCAGGTCATAGCCCATGAGAAAGCTGTTCCCCTTTCTGGATGCAGCATTTACCCCTTCAGGGCTTCATGTGTGTTTGTAAATACTAACATATATTTGCTGGCTTCAGGTGATTTTCTTCTAACCTCCATGAGGAGCCCTATCAGGTAGTACTCTGGTTATCCTCATTTCAGAAAGGGTGGGATGGAGCGGCCATAGGAGAAATGATTTGCCAAAGGACTAATAGCCGGAGGAGCTTGGTAAGAAAGCTCACAGGAAGTGCTCTCAAGGCCAGCAGGAGCCCTAGGTTTGGGTTCAGTGTTAACAGGTGATAGAAGACAGAACACCTTCTACCCTACTTGGTTTTTCCAACCTTTTCTGTTAGCAAGATGGATCTTTCCAGTGAAGCTTTGGGAGGAAACAGGAGCTGCGTCCCCGACAGCTGAGGGGAAGGTAAGAGAGGGCTGGCCCTGTGACAGGGATGGAGTCTCCAGGTCCAGAGGACTTTTACCGCAAGGTGTGCAGAACATAAATGTGTGATTACAAAGCCAATTTCAGCTCCCTTTGAAGAACTGCAATGAAGTAAAAGGGCAAAGCCATGGGTACCGGAAGCTTCAAATAGACACACTTGATGACAATTCCTGGTAAAATTGGAGAGTGAATTATCAGACGATAGATTTATTAGCCCTTTGGATAAAGAAGGAACGATTTCAAGGAGTCAGCAGGGGCTTGCTTCCGGCAAGTCATACCTCATTTTCTTTCTGATGCTCTTACCAGTCTGGCAGCTAGTGGGATGACATGGACATGGTGTATCTGGGTCTCATCAGAGCATGTGATGGAGCCTTTTTAATGCTCATGGAACAGCAGGATGCCATGATCTGACTGATAGGAAAATTGGATGAAATGTAAAGTAGCGGATAACCGTAAAAAAAAAAGGTGGTGATTAATGTACTAATAGCCACCTGAGAGGAAGTTATTAGCAGCAAGTCGAAAGGCTCTGATGTGATTAAGTACAGTCGAACGCTTTTATCATTCAGTTATTTGAAGGCATAGAAAACATGCTCCTCAAATTAGACAGTGATCTAATGATCGAGGGGAAGAATCTACTACAGCAGATGACTGCATTGAGATTCAAATAACCCAGATGTGCCAGGGTGAAGTTAAAAAGAAAATGTGGGAAACTTCTCCTATGGAAATCCTTCCAAACAAGGTATATGCCCATCAGTTCAAGGTTGGCAAGGATTTCTGCTTTTACCATGGTGAAAGGAAGCTGGCATTCCTCCTGTAAGAAATAACTTCAAAATAAGAGGCAAAAATAGAAATAAGTAAATTTCACCATTGATGAAAAGGAAGGAAGAAAGGAAGGAAGGAAAGGAGGGAGGGGAGAGAGAAGGAAAGAAAGAAAGAAAGAAAGAAAGAAAGAAAGAAAGAAAGAAAGAAAGAAAGAAAGAAAGGAAGGAAGGAAGGAAGGAAGGAAGAAAGGAAGAAAGATGGAAAGGAGAGAGAGAAAGAAAGGGAGAAAGAAGGAAGGAAGGAAGGGAGGGAGGGGGGAGGGAAGGAGGGAGGAAGGAAGAAAGAAAGGAAGGAGGGAGAGAAAGAAAGGGAGAGAGAAGGAAGGAAGAAAGGGAGGGAAGGAGGGAGGGAGGGGAAAAATAGGAGATTAGTCTGTCAAAAGCAATGGACGTCCAACTTGGAAGTCATGGAAGGTGACAGCTGTGGTCTCAGATTCCAGAAAAGTTCAACATAGTCCACGTGTTCACAGTAAATGGCAGCCCCGGGGGCCAGATCCAACCTCATGCCCACAAGATCTGCAAGTTATTTTCTACACCAATTTAAAGAGAATTTACCCATTTGTCTTGACCCCAGAATGAGTCTGGCTCTGAGGAAATTTGGCTGAGAGAGGCAGCACACAAACGCATGCTGGTAAGTTAGAGCTCATTAAAAAATAGCAAACGCGATAAAATCATGGTGAGATACTTTTCGGTAAAGTTCAGCACAGATTGTAGCACACAGTGTTAGCAAAGCTGCCATGAAACAGTCATTTTCCTACTTTACTGGGGAGAGCATACATGTGAATAACCTTTCAGGAGGGCAGTTTGATCCTTTATCAAAATTTGAAGTGTACATAATCTTTGATTCAACAGTTCCACTTCTGGAAATTTATTCTACTAATATACTTACATGTTGGCAAGATAATATGAAAAAATATAATATATAAAGTATTATTATTATAAACCAAATATAGAATAAATATCAGTTAGTCCATACTGGTATAAATAAATGATAAATGTCTAAATAAATAAACTGGGGAGAACAGACAACTCTCCCACGCAGAAGAATCCCAAATACTTTACGTAGAGTCTTCACCTTCAGGACTGGGAGCATTACTCCCACTGTGCAGTGGAGAGACCCAGTGCTACCTGAACCAGGTGGTCAAGCTCAACATCACCAGTGGTAAGTCCTGTTGATAGTGTGGACCCATCTTACACTGTGATGAAAATGTACTTCATCTCTGGAGTAGTCCTCCTAAAAACCCATAACCCCAGTATAATCATGAGAAAAACATCAGACACATTCTCTGCAGAGTTATTCTACAAAATCCCTGACCAGTAGTTCTCAAGACTATCACAGTCATCAAATCCAAGGGAAGTTTGAGAAACCTTCACAGCCAAGAGTCGCCGAGGGAGACATGGCACCTAAACGCAATGTGGGATCCTGCACTGGATCCCAGAACAGAAAAAGACATTAGGTAAAACTGAGGAAACCTGAATAAACTATGGGTTTAGTTAATTATTGAGACTCACCATCGGTTTATTAATTGTAGCAAGTGCACCATATTATCGTAGGTGTTAATAACAAGAGAGGCTGGATGTACCGGTACATGGGAGCTCTCTCCAGTACAATTAAGATAATTCTACTGTATTTCTAAAGCTGATATAAATACAAAATTCATTAAAATTAAGGGGACGAGAAAAAATTGGAAATCACACATATCAAAATATGTGAGATGCAGCTAAAGCAATGCTTAGAAGGAATTTTTTGGCTTTAAATGGTTACATGAGAAGAAAGGTTCAAAATCAATGCCCTAAATTTCCACCTTAAGAAGATCAAAAGAAGATCAAATCAAAGCCAAAATAGAAATAAGGGAAAAAAAAGAATGGAAATCAATAAAATAAAAAGAATGGAAAGTCAATAAAATAGTAGACGTAAGTTAAAAGAAGGAACGGAAATCAATAATACAATCAAGAAAATCATCATTGAAACAAAAGCTGGCTTTTTGAAAAGACAAATATTATTGGTAAACCTCTAGCTAGATTAAAAAAGAGAAGGAAAAAAAGAGAGAGAGAGAAAGAGAAAGAGAGAGAGAGAAAGAGTCAGAGAGAGAGGTCTGTTCATGCCTTTTTCACATTTCTCATATTTTGCCCTTGGTCTTTCAATATTTAATAGATTTTTGTTTATTAGGGATATCATCTCTTTGAGTTATTTGTTTGGAATATTTTCTCCCAGTTTTCAATTGTCTTTTGCTTATGGTGAGTTTTTGACATATAACTTTTTGTGTATTTTGTGTAGTCAAATTTATTGATCTTTTCATCTGAATTTTGAGCCATAGTTAGAAAGTTTTTCTCTACACCAAGTTTAAAGAGAATTTACCCATTCGTCTTCTAGTACTCGTGTCTTTGTTTTACATTTAGTTCCCTAATCAGTTTGGAGTGTATTCTTAAGTACAGTGTGAAATGTAGATCTAATTTTTATCTTTTTCCAAATGGCTACCTTCATTTGTTCTAGGTCTATTTATTAATAAGTCCATCTTTTCTCCAGTGATTTGAGAAGCCATGTTTGTAATATACTAAATTCCCATATGTACTGGGATCTAATTCTATATTTTATATATTTCTTCCACTGGTCTATTTGTCTATTCCATGCCAGTACCACATTGTTTTAGTTATAGGAGACATATAGTATGCTTTAAGATCTGATAGGGCAAGACCAACCCTTTTTGTTCCTCAGTGTTTTCATAGGTGTATTTGCATGTCAGTCATTCCGTATGAATTTTATCAAGTCGTCTAATACTATAAAATAACTTGTTGGTATTTTTATTGATACTGCATTGATCTTATAAATCAACCTAGAGAGAATGTACATAATGTTGAGTCTTTCTATTCAAAACATAGGACTGACCTTCCAGTTGGTCAAGTCAACTTTCATGAACACTTTCAAATTTTCCTGGTGTAAGTTTTGCACATTTCTTGTTACATTTATTTCTAAGTATTACAATTTTTACTGCTATCGTAAATGGAACTTCCTCTAACTGCTTATTATTTGTACATATGAAGGCTATTGATGTTTGATGTGTTGATTTATCTCCTACTATATCACTGAATTCTTTAGTTATTTGAGTTAGTTTTAGCATGGATTTTTTTGGGTTTTAAAAGAATAATAACACAACACCTGTAAACAGAAAATTTTACTCTTTTTTTACCCATTCTCATGTCTCTAATTGATGTATCTTGTATGACTGGCTAATACTGCTACTACAATGCTGAGAAGTAGTGGACATAGTGGGGCATCTTGCTTTGTTCCTAATCTAGGGGAGATGTTTCTAGAATCTCTAGAATTTCCCCCATTAAATAGCATGGTGCACTTTGGACTATATCTCCATTTATCTATGTATCTATCTATCTGTTTGTGTGTGAATGGTATATATATCCTTATTAAGAAAACATCTTTCCATTTTCTTGAGTATTTATAATCATGAATAGGTATTGAATTTTGTTAAAGGCTTTTCAGCAACTAAGAGATGGAAAAAAAAAGAGTTAATATTAAACTAATGTTTAACTGGAGATATCTCAGATTTTTTAACAGAAAAGGAATCACTGAAAGTCATTAAGAAAATACAGTAAACAGTATTTCCTAATTTAAGAAACGAGAATCTTTTGTTCATAAGTGATCTTCCAGGGCGCGTATAACAATGAACACACTTTGGAAAACACAGTGACCCTGCTGATGCCCATCCTTCCCCTCTTCATTTTAGTTGTGGATAAAAGTGATTCTGCAAAGGTTAACACAAACACTAGTAAATATTAGGGTCAGAATGCAAGGCTGCAGCTAGGACCCTTACTCTCCTGGTGAGCTTCCTCTCAAAGCCATTTTCAGGAATTTCATTATGAGATCTTCTCAAAGATCTCCCACAGCCAGCCAATTGGTATGACAATCTTCAAAATCAAACTATTTGGAGAAGGCAGCACATCCCTACGGAGATACTGAGCATGGGTAAAAACTCACATGAAAGAAAGACTTTTGGCAGTAAAATTATCGACATCTTGAGAAATGGTTTTGCATGTGTTTTCTTTATTCCTTGTGAACTACCGAGGTTTATACAAGTTAAAATACATGAGAGAATGAACTGTCTGGTTTGTTTCTTATTTCTTTTTCTTCTTCCTAGGGGCAAAGGAAGCCTATAGAGGATAAAAATTCCATGGACAAGAGTGTGACTTTTTATGAATTGAATTCCAAGAATAGAATCACTGCAACTGGAATTGGAAAAAAGAAAGGAGAGACAGAAAGAGAAGGAGTGCAATTAAGCAAGTGGCTCACATCAGTATCTTTGTCTGGGCTTTTGGCCCATGAGTTGGTTCGCCATCGAGGCCAACTTTGCATGGCCCTAAATTCAACAGGTGTATTAAAGCTCCAAGCACCATGGTTTGCTTTTTCCTGGGAGGATTTGATTACATTGCCCTTCACTCTCCAAAGAGCCATAGACATTTTTACTGTCAAAGCTAAAAACCCAATATTCCTCATCACCTGGTAACAGCTTTTCACCGTTGTCTTAGGAAATGCCACTCAGAGTGCCACGAGAGGTATGTAGTAATGAGCAACCTCGAATGATGGCAAAACTGCCCCAAAGGTACCATTTTTGCTCTTTGCCATGTACTGACCTTACCTTTTCATGCACACACAAATAAATCAAGTCCAAATTTGATTTTCCTCCTTTTCACAGGAGCGCCCCAGGATTTTAATAATGACCATAAACCAGGATGCATAAAGGGCATCTTTTACAGAGGTATAAAGATAACGTCTTTATCTTGTCATGGCGCGGAAATTGCTACTTTATATTGTGGACGGTGTTACTTTTTTATTGCAGCAAAATTAAGCGTTTTGATAGGTGTCCACCTCTGGTCTTCGAGGTCCTCATCACCCTTCTCTGTAGGGAGACCTGCCTGCAGAACAATTTGCTATTGACTCAAGGTCCCAAAGTCTCCCCGGAAGCCTTGGATGTTGGGCTTCAAGGCAGTCACTGCAGTCCTGCCTGGATTATCTTTCAAATGCCTTTGGGCTAAATTTGTGTCCATCGTTTGCTGGCAGATTTATCCTGAAGCCTTAGGCTTAAATGCATTTTCTCAGAAAAAATCAGCCATAATTTTGCATTAATGAAGCTTATTCATTTGGTTATGCAGGGTTCCTTTCTTCCATCAATGTGCATGTTTAGTTCCCATTAATGGTGAATTATGTGGACATATTGACATAAGAATAGATCCCTTGGGCTCTGCGTGTAGAGAACATTTGTTAATTGGGAAGTACTTAAAAAAACAAACAAACAAATACATCACAAATCAGGAAAAAAAACTAATATTACTTTGAGAAGAAAGAGGAAAAATCTTGCTCTGACTTGGGAAGGATCGGGTTTGAAAGGATGCCAAACTTACTTCCAAAGTATTATGGAATGTTTTTCCCAATAAGAGGCATCCAGGAGGAAATGTACCTTCGTTGCTCCCAGCCTCCTCGTTTCTCTCCCAGTTCCTACTGACCAT
This sequence comes from Monodon monoceros, assembly GCF_005190385.1. Lineage (NCBI taxonomy): Eukaryota > Metazoa > Chordata > Mammalia > Artiodactyla > Monodontidae > Monodon > Monodon monoceros. The sequence continues at coordinate 3,274,878 of NW_021703785.1, forward strand.
AGCCCCCCTCGGGTAAAAACCGTTCTCTCTGCCTGTGCCCTGCCTGTGATGATAAAAGGGGGTCCCCTGCACTGGCTGTACCGGCCCCTTTGTGTACACAGCATGGGCTCACTGTGAATGTCCCCAGGGGAGTCTCATTCAGAAGATTTCTCTTGTGGCCTTTAATGGACTCCAGTGACTGTTCCAAGGATCTTGGCTAATTGAAGATACCCTTCCTTGGTATTTCCTAAAAGTGTCAGTTTTCAGCAAATGGTCAAAAGCCTCCTTATTTTCCTCTGGGCAGCTTGTTTGCCTGCCCCATGCTGGCTCATGGTGACAACGATGCACTTGAACTACCGCGTGATAATTTTACATAGGACAGGGCACGTAACTCAGAACCAGCCTCCGACCAGAGTCCATCCTGGGTCGTCCTGTCCCCTGTATGGCCCCTTATGCTGCAGTGGAGTGGACTTGCATTTCATGGGCTCCAGTTCAACCAGACACGTGAATAATTTCCATCACAAAGTGAAGGAGCCCTACAAAAGAGTGAGGTCTGCTCTGAGAATGGGCTCTGTCCCACCGAGGCTTCCTTGGGGTCTGACAACCTGAGCTATGGTGACAACCTGCACAGATGGTGTTGGCAGCTGGGGGAACCAGGTGCAGATTTGGACCGGCTTCAGGAGGTCTATCGTATTGTTAGGACAATGTAGACGGTCTCCAGTGAGGGGCGGGAGGAAAAGGGGAGTGGGCAGGGGTGCCAGCTGTCGCTCTGGTCTGCCTGGGTTGGCATCCCCACACCCCCGCGCTGGTGATGTGACCTTCATTAAAGCCTGCCTCTGTCAGCATCTCTCCCAGCCAGGAAATGCCACAGGAGGGATGCATGGGGATGGAGAGAGAAAGTTAAATTCTCATCAGAAGCACAGGAAATAGTAAACAAACGCTCTCCTCTCCTCCCCGCCCCCTGTTTCAATTAGCGATGTAAATATATTCAAATGTTCTGCCTGTTACACCCTAGGGTGGTGGGGGGAATTTGCTGCCGTAGGCAAGATGGGGAGAAAAGAGCCACAAGCCCACCTACCCCCTCACAGCTTACAGACCCACCCGTAATAGAGTCACTAAAACATTTTGCTGCCCTAGGCAACCACCTGCTCTTCCCGTAAAATCCATCACTGGCACGACTTAATTCAGCTCAGCCTGGTGGATCCGGATCACAGGCAGACAATCTCAGGTCAGGGTGAAAAACAATTCAAATGCATTCTAATATAAAATGGAACATTCACTAGGCTGCTTTTATGGTCTCCTTGTTAAATCCCAGATATTTAGTTCTTTGCATTACTGTCGGATTTTCCTTGGGATTAGAAATTCTAGCGAACTGGTTAGGAAGAAGGAAGGGAAGAAGGAGGGGTTTTTTTGTTTTTTGTTTTTTTACCAGAAATAAATTTTAGCCCTTTTCCCTCCCTTTTGACCTCTTTTCCAATTTTCTTATTATTCTGTGTATCACATGTCCATTCCAATGCTACCTGGTCCATCACTACACAAGTTTTTAAAAATCCCTTTGGAAGAGGACAAAAATAAATCAAAGTGATGGCTGCATAGTCTCTCGGTGTCCGTGTAGGTGCTTCACACCCTTGTGACACGCGTGCTGTGTGTGTGTGTGTGTGTGTGTGTGTGTGTGTGCGCGGCCCGCCACTGCCACTTGGGGCGGCCAAGTCAACAGTGCAAATGGAGCCTTCACACTGTTTGTGTAAATATCACAAAGTTACGAATCAAGCTGGCAGACAGTGAAATAAGGCATATTCTGTCTGCCTACCTTGACACGCATGTCTAACTAATGACCAGAAAGGGCAGGTTTGAATTGGGGATTCTCAGACTCCTCCAACCTCTGAGCTAGAACCAGGACAGGGCTCCATCACCCGGCCCCTCGCCTGCCTTGGGTGTATAGGTGGGTGCCCAGCCCGCAAGTCCAGCTTCCATCCACTCCCCACAAACAGTGGTAGCTACCTGGGGCCACGTGTCCCCTCAGGAAGATGGATGAGAATGTGTTACAGGCCTTGGATGTGACCTCAAGACTGTTTTCTTGGGATTTCTGGCTCTGGGGTGGGCAGGATGTGGACTAGAAAAGAAAGCATGGCTCCTGGGGCAGGGGCCCTTGGCCCATTCGGCATCTTGCCCTTTGGAAGGACAACGCCAGAGGAGGACCAGAGCGGGGACTGTAAAGGTGAAGGGTCAGGAGAGGGAGCTCTGTTGCCCAGGCCGAAGAGTGACGGCCACATGGCCTGTCCTCGCCTGTTGGATCTTGTAAGCTCGACTCTCGGAAGAGCTCCGGCCAGAGTCTGCGCTCTGGTCACACATCAAATTCATTACCTCATTTCATCCTTGCAAGCCCTGCAGGGTGGGTGTCGTTCCAAGCAAGGGAAGGGCACGTGGAGGAATTAGCTCCCACAGATGTAAGTCCAGAGCAAGTGTGGCCGTGAGAGGCGCCACGCCTCCCTTCTCTCCACCACGCCCCAAGACGTGCGGGCTTAGTTAACGTTTCATAAAGATGCAAGAGGCCGCAGTGAAAGCTCGAAGCTGAAGATTTTGCTAACAGTCGAGGGAGGAAGACAAAATATTAGAGAGTCGGGAACAAGAGATAAAGGAAGGGGAGCGGCTTGTAAATGACGCGGGAGAGTCAAAGATGAGTGCCAGCATCCCTTAGAACAGTGAAGCTGCCTGGCGGGGGTGAAGGAGACCCGAGCCTCGTTTTCACCCAGGCAGTCCTGTCACCCACCGAGCTGTCCTCACAGGGGCCCTGGCCGCAGCATGGCCCCATCAGACCTGACCCGTCCTCTGCTTTCTGTTCCCAAAGGCCTCGAGCCCGCGCTTTCAAGGGGAGGTCAGACCCCTGTTTTGCAGATTATAACTGCTGCAGGAAGTGGTTTCTATGACCTCTGTAATGAGCTGATTTCTATAGGAGGCCTCTAAGTCCTGTCTGGAAACTTAACACCGGGAGCTCCAGGCCTTTCTGAAATGTCTTGTACTCTGATACGTGGGTTTAGAGTCAGGTTCCAAACCATGAAAGTCAGGGGTTGAAATGACAACACTTCCCAGTCCAAGAGCCTCCGTCCTCAGGGCGGTTTGGGTGGCGTTGCTATGGTAACCTCTAGCCAGTTTCAGATAGCTGACGGTTACCCAGTGCGTGACAATGGAGAAAAGATCAGGTTCCCGGGCCAGCGTCCCCTGTGATGGACTGAGGAATGAGGAAAGCCCAGTTTCCCGGCACAGAGGGTTTCTGCAGCTTGGAAACCACGTGATGCACCACGTCACAATACCGCTACAGCACAGGTTTGCAAATATTGATCGCAAGCGTCCTCCAACAATCCCTCTCCAATAGTGCTTTGGTCTTCCGGAGGTGCTGAGTCAGTTTCCTACCCTGCACAGCAATTATCCTTAAACTGTAAATGTCGGAAAGAAGAAATACAATCTGGGAAAGCTTTCTTCTGTGTTTAGGTGGAAAAACAGACACAGCGGCTGAGACACATTGCCTTCCCTTTCCACGTGCCTTGTGCATAGCGGGCTTCAGCATCCATGCAGAGGAGCTGAAGGAGCACAGGTGGCTGGAGTGGCCGGCAGACGCTGGGAATTCCAGGGAGGCGGGAGGTGGAGGGGGCAGGAAAAGTATGGACACTTAGAGGTGCCCAGGGATGCAGTAGCCTCCAAGTCCCACTCCCTTGGCCACAGCCGATTATTGGGAGCAAAGAAAACGTTGTCCAGTCCTTCTTGTAAAGCCCAATTGTCTCAGAAAACTTAAGAACGTGACATTTAGGGTTGAGCCATCTGGGCCAGAATCGGATCCATTCTTTGCTTTTAAAAGACCGCAGAATCTCTGTACTTGGAATATAATATTGATGCCGTGATTACCGACTTGCACATGACACACAGGAGGGAACCCTGATTAAATGTAACGGGAAAATGATGATCTGCATGTCCGTTGCTTGCATCATTATTACGTCAACCATTTGTCATCTTGCTGGATGAACAAATGTGTATGTTAAGAAAAATCCGGGATCACTGTGAAAGCAAAGCGAACGTTAATTAAGGGTAGAAGCAATAACAGTGATGCATGGCTGTGACTCATCCGGGTCAAAACCAGATTATGAATCCTGAAACTACGCATTGATTATTTGGTATCATATGACCATCCAGTGCACAATGTTTGCTAAATGCTCGTGTAGGACCTAACGGGCTGTGGGCTTGGGCTGCTTAGCCTCCCAGACCTTCTCCTCCGTGTCAGGAAAATGAGGGATATTGTGTGTAGGTGATTTTCAACCCACACTGTGCGTTGGAATCACCTGGGAAGTATTCTTACAAACGTGATGCGGGAGTCCCATCCCAGACACACTGAATTAAAATCTCCGGGAGTGAGACCCAGGCAGATGTACTTCTTACATGCTCTGCAGATACTTCTAACTGCATCCAGGATTCAGAGCTATTGTACCACTAGCTAAACTCTTAAAATCTCTGTTCATTCTAAAATAATGTGTCCTAAGGCAGTGGTTCCCACACTTGAGAACATCACACCAGGATCCCTGGGAGGGCTTGGTACCCGGCAGGTGGCTCGGGCAGCCCCTCTGAGTTCCTGACTCAGTTACCTGTGTTTGGGTCCTGGTAACTCAAATTCTAGGAAGCTCCTAAATAGTCCTGATACCGCTCTTTGGGGACCAGGCTTTGAGAATCTCTGCACTAGGGTTCATTGACACACAAAAATACACATTGTGATGTGTAACACAACAATTTTGCAATTTAATAATATACGTGATGGTTTGATGTTGTAATTTCACAACCTGTTGACTTCCATGACCCAACCTCCCCCAGTCAAATGATCGCTTTTCTGTAGTTGGTTCTTGGTGACACAGCCCAGGGGGTAGGAAGGTGTCGTGAAGTGTCCTGAGGGTGTACTCCCTGGAGGTGTCTGGCGGACGGTCCATAAGCAACACTGCTCAGCCCTCACCGAATTACAGTTGCTCAAGTCTTAACCCCAAACTGGCAAAGACTTTCAGTTCTCCTGCCACGGTCTCCGCCCTTGCTTCAGCCTCACCCATTGCCTATGGCACTGGCTTTGGGGCTATAGCATACACATCATAAAGCAAGATATGCAGCCTCATCTGTGCTGTGTGCCAGTCCTCCCACTTCCGGCTACTTGGAGGCATCATCCTTTCCGGTTCTCACTGTGCAGCGAGGGCCGTGTGACAGAGGTGGCCAGTGAGTGATGAGCTGTGTCCTTGTGAGGCTGAACATCCCTCACCCAGAAAAGCACACCTTTCTTTCTGCCGCCTTCACAAGCAGTGTCACTGCTGTCTCGGCCTCAGTTGCAGAATACGGAGTATGCTTTATAAGAGGAGACCCCCTAGATGGTGGGTGTGGGCACGCAGATTGAGAAATAAACTGACGGCTGTTAAGCTTTCGAGACTCCCGGGCTGTTCGTTACTGCAGCAGAACCAAGCCTATCCTGACACAGACTCTCTGACGCCGGGCTGCCTTTGCCTGGATTCACGCCAACCAAGAGCTATTCCAGTCCTAGGAATACCCAGTGCACTGTCGATGCTTCTGCACTTATCTCTTCTGTGGGTCTGAACTTCTGCCTTTACGTCTAGGACTTGGATACTTGCTACTCTAAAAATCCGAATACTAATTGGAGCTGCTTAGCTTTAAAACTATTTAATGTTGACAAGAGAACAGACAGCTCAAGTTCTGGTCTCTTAGCTTTCCCGGTTAACTTTTCTTCAAGTGTCACATGGTAATGGACACAGCAGAGACCTTCAGAAGATAGGTGACCTTGATTTCAAAGGTCTATCAGAGTTTCAGTGGAAGTCAGATTCTGAATCCTCTGGGGCCCCTGACTTGGTACATTTCCTGTTTTCTGGTGTGTGCTGGAAAAATCCTTTCTTGTGGTGGTGACAATCCCCCCCAGGTGGCCTCCCCACTGCAGGGCCTTTCTCCACGGCTGCTTCTTCACTTGCCGCAGCTGGTTCTCTGAAGAATAGCTAGTTTGGAGGAAGATTTAAATGTATTTCTTTCAATGCATCAAGGATAAACCCTGTATATTTTATATGGGGTCCATCCAAATGTCTGATGTCATCATTTCCTGAGAGTCTCTGAGGTACGAGGCACAGAATTAAGAGCTGGACGTGAGTCATTGGACCTTCACTACACACTGGGAGACAGGAATAAGTATTGACCTCATTTCAGAGATGAGGAAACTGGGCCTCAGAAAAGACAGACATGTCGTCTAAGGTTATACAACTGATCAACAGCAGGTGTAAGTTTGGCATCTAGGCCCATTTGAACACAATCAGTTACGTTTTCTAAGGGCCTGAGTGGTGACCTGATACTTTGCAGATGTGGGACAGAGACCCCCCACCTAGAGACCTGGCCACTGGGACCGTTTCTGTCCTTAGCCATCCTTAACCACTAGCATTGCCCTTTGCTCTCCGTGACCAGAAATTTTTTTTTTTTTTTTTTTTTTTGCAGTACGCGGGCCTCTCGCTGCTGTGGCCTCTCCCGTTGCGGAGCACAGGCTCCGGACGCGCAGGCTCAGCGGCCATGGCTCACGGGCCCAGCCGCTCCGCGGCATGCGGGATCCTCCCGGACCGGGGCACGAACCCGCGTCCCCTGCATCGGCAGGCGGACTCTCAACCACTGCACCACCAGGGAAGCCCCTAGAATTTTTAATTCAGAGATAACGGTGAGGGAGGACGTGACTAAGTGAGCAGAAGAAAGGTTTATCCAGTTACTTTTATATTAAAAATGGTTTATTATAGACAATGGGAAGAGGAATGTGTCAAACTGACCAACTTCTCTAAGAGGCAGGCAGAGTTGGGTCCTTTCAAACATACAGACATTGAAATAAAACCTACACTCTATTTCTGAACTTGAAGGTGCCCGTAAATAGCTAACATTCAATCCACATTCCTGTTTTTTTTTCTTTCACCAGGACTGTTGATTTTTCCCCATAAATTTACAAATAAATGGAGAATCCTTCATAAACTATAGAATCTGATTTCTGCAAGAGGTTTGAAAAGTGCAAAATACAGTCCTGGGCATGGGAATTTAACCTTCTTTCCAAAGGCCGGAATGATTGAGCCTCACCCCAAGCAGTGCTCAAAATAATAACCCATATGACTGTTGTGGTTAGTGACCATCAGTGGCCTATCATCTTCTCTGGAGGTATTCTGTCTAATTCACTTTAGGTATCAGTAATGGGCACTTTCAAACAGTAGTCCAAATGGAAATAACGATCCCTGCAGAGTGAGAGCAGGACAGAGAAGCCTGGCTAAAGCACAATTATCTTAATACACTCCTGATTCAAGGCTAATTTGCAGGGCTATATGTCTATTTTCATTTTCTCCGGAGATAATCCCATAAGACAAAGCTTCTACACTGGGAGAAAATTCTACAGTGGAGGATTAAGGGGCCCAGCTGTGCATGGAGGATTTGCCTGTGGGATGGCAGGCCCCATGTCAGGACTCCTCTCTCCCAAGCCCCCAAATCCCACGAAGGAGAGGAGGAAACCCAAACACTCTTTATCTGGCTCCCAGGCAAAGTAGAAGACAGCTGGCCAATTTTCAGCTTCCAATTGGGTAATTCATTACAGAAACAAAACTAATGCTTGTGAAATTCGCGAGGCAGCTTTATCGCAGTCTGAGGATTTGCTCATCCAAACTTAATTTCTACAAAGTGGAAATAAATACAGATTCACTGAAGATAAAAAAGAAAAAAAAAAAAGATTGGGGTAAGGGTTTGGAGAAAGGAGAAGAAATCAATTCCTTTGTCCTGAACCAAAGTGGAAAATAAAAATTGTTTTGAATTTTCATCTCTGAAAAGTTGAGTTTTACATAACAGTTTGGGTTTCTTTGAAGAAGGGAATCACTTTTCAAATATGTATTTATTTTGTTTACAGTTTTTTCCTTTGTTTCAAAATGTGTACTCAAGTCATTTGCTAAATAAATATTATCAGTCTTGGTTTACCTTTGAGTATCAGGGTCTTCCCACCTTATAATCCCATAGTAATGCCTGTAAAGATAAGGGCTGGGGCAGAATATGAGGTCTTAGGCTGTATCAAAGTTGGGACTTCCCTGGTGGTCCAGTGGTTAGGACTCCATGCTTCCACTGAAGGCGGCCCTAGTTCGATCCCTGATCGGGGAACTAAGATCCCACATGCTGAATGGTGCGGCCAAAAAAAAAAAAAAAAGGAAGTATAAAGAGAACTTGAAAATTCATTCCAGAGTGCTGGGAAGGCGATAAGGGCCACAGAAGCTGCCACGAAGGGCGACTTACTCCAGTTCTGCAGTCAGAGGGGGCTTCCTGGAGGAGGGTGCACTTGCTCCCTCAGGGTTTCCATATTTGCGATGCTTGTGAGATGCAAGTAAAATGTAAGACATTTGTAAAGCACTGTCCTGGCACATCCTAAGTCGTCAAGTAATGGTTGTAGTTATTAATTAAAAATTTGGTAAAATTCCAGGAATACATGTGATACGAATGTGGGAGAATTTCCCACACTCTATCCTGAAGATGGTCCAGAGCTTTTCTCTAATATATAATCTGGTCTCTTTTCTCCTTGTTTTGTTCTCCACAGGCCGTGTTGCAGGGAAAGGGAGGTTTGCTTAATCAGAGAGATGTGTGCAATTTGGGCTGGTGGTTAAACATGCTCTACAGTGGGGCTCATTCCAAAGTTAATAATTCTCTCAACACAATATTTACCTTATCAAGGGGAGCTGTGCTGTCTGCCTGTTCCTTCAGGGAGATCTCCTACTGAGTCAAACTCAAAACCATCAAGGCATATGTTAGCTCTTCAGAGCACAGGGCTCTGGAGCTGGGAAGTGGTGGGAATCATGGGGGACCCTGTCATGATCCCCATCTTCACGATAACGTCATCTCACCTCACTTGTCTGATTGATTGCTTTCAGCAGGTGGCCTCAGCACCTACACATTTTTCTTCCAAATTACGTCAGCGTGTGGCATAGTTGATAAAGCCCTGATCATTTTCTTCTGCTAAGAACAAGTGAAGCTTTCTGAAAACATTACCAAGAGGTAACTGTATTGACTGTTTTTATTATTTTCATAGCTGATCATTTTATCTTATCCAAGTATTTGCCCATACTCCACTTAATTGAGTGTGATGTAAATGCAGTCTTAGGATATGGGTCCCCCAGCAGATCACAATCAAGGTCAGTGTGAAGTTACCAGAGCGTGAGATTGACAAAACCATAGCCATAGCCCAATCTAATATTGGCCGGATCTATAAGCAGGGTTTTATACCTGTTATATAAAAGCAACTAAGACTTCTAACTTCACCCAACTTCTGAATTACTTTAAGATGGAGAGTCCCAACCATCACATTGCTGTCCTATTTTTCTATAACGTTGAGTTATATGACAATGATATGCTGGATTAAGATGTGAATGGTGGGTGACCATGGAAGCTTATGTAGATCTTAGGTAGATCTGCAACCTGCCAGCCCCCTCATTGACCCCTGGAAGAAAGAACCTCTCGGTTGGGGCTCAGTTGTGGAGCCTCAGTTGGGGCTTCCTTGTGGAGGATACAAGGAAGTATGCCAGCATTGCACTTCTCTGGAAGAACTTAAAACCTGGATGAGAAGATTTATGGGCAAGAAGTAATTAGAGAATAATACAGTTTAGTAGATAGTCAAGCACTTAACCGACTATAAATATGACCAGATTTATGAGAAGAGATGTTTAATGAGCACTAAATAAGAGAAGAGGGGCTTTTTTGAAAGAAGGCAAAAACTGAGTTGGATTTGAAATAGTTTTATTCCATATATATTAATTTGGGGCAAATAATTTTCATTAATATACGTATTCTTTTTTGGCAAATAATTTCTGGCAAAGCTACGTACCTTTTTAATGTTTATTATTATATGTCAGCATTGCCAAAACTTGTTTGACAAAAATCTATATGTGTGTGTGTGTGTGTGTGTGTGTGTGTGTGCAGCTTTGCCAAAAATTCTTTGTTCACAAAATGCAACAGAATGGAACACATACAACACTGTTACTGAAGGTACTTTGTTACACACACACACACAGAGCACTGTATGTTCCAGCAACACTGGACTATTTGAGAACTCAAAAACAATTGTGAGTTGCTTCCGAGTTTTATTGTACTAATTCCCAACCTTGACCCCACTGATTTACCTGTTAAAGATTACCGTTGTCTGAAATAATCAGATCCCAGGTTTAGGTGGCGGGGTCCAAGCAGGACCTGCATTTTAGGGCTTTGGGTGATTCCGACGTGCAGCCAGGGTTGGAGCTACACTCTTCTGGACAAGTTATTGGCTATGCTTTCTCTCAAATTCCCTCGGTCAAAGTTCTGTCTTCTAGGTGAGCCTCTATGGACCCTTTAAAGCCCATCACAGAGTTAAACTTTGCAGTAAAATCCCTGCTCCTTCCATCTCCCAAACTGCTAGTGAAGAGGGTCACTCTTTCCTCTGTATCTTGAATTGGAGGATAGTTCACCGACTGCCACCACCAGACAGAAGTAGGTGACATCCATGGAGCACAGGTTTTATGGGGTGAAAACCGGGACAACTTGGAGGGACATATCAGACTCCAGACTCCACAGTCCCTCGTGGGGCCAGGCTGAAGCCATCATCTTTCTGCAGTCACTTCCCTGCTCACCTTCTTACCCATCCCTGTCTTGCACTCGCTCCCTTCCCGGTGTCCCATGGGAGCACACCCTTAATAAATTACATGCGTCCAATTCCTGGTCGATTCTGCAAGAACCTGACCTAAGACGTAAGACCTAAGACATTCACAATAAGTATGCTTTACTCCAGGGGTGGGCTGGAGCTGGCTTTTACCAGCTCACAAAAGCTAATTGTGCACATCTTGTCTCAATCCTTTATTGAGGGAAGTCACATTGGTAGCCTGAAACCATCCATGGTGGGAATGGCACAGAGAGAGTGGGGGTCTAGAGAAATAATATGAGTAGAAGCCGTGAGAGTGGGTGTTGGGTAAAGGGATGCTATGGGTAATTTTAAGACAATACTGAATCAGTGAGGTGGTGCCTCCATCATGCTTTTGGTTGTGGATGCAGAGTAGACATGCAATTTGAGAATCCAGGAAATGAACCAGATCTCCCACTTCAGAGGTTACTTCACAGCAGGTCAAACCAGAGCTGGAAGGATGCTTGTACCGTGGGGAAGGGACTTTGGGACTTTTTAAGATGCGTAAGTACTTAGTCACAGGTAGAAAGTGACCTATTACGAGCAGAAAATCTGCCTGCTCCCTAGGGTCTCCCTCTGACTAATTAGAAACCCTTTTTCCTACATCATTATTTGTCCTTCTCCCCTGGACCATTCTCACTACCATGCAAACATGCAGTTACTTCCTCTGGCTACTGCTCTGGCTACCTCCCCACTTCTCTTCTTCCTGTATGTTCTGTACTGTTGTCTCCCATGCTCCTTCCACTGGCTCTTGAACTGTCTTCAGCGGGGCCCTTCCTCCCCGACTCCTGAAGGTTTACTGATGGTTTCCATGCAGCTGCTCACAATGAACAATTTGCAGTCTCCACCTCTTTCAGTTTCCAACATTGGTTGACACACTCAGTTACTCTACCCATGGAAGAAGACCTTCTGGTTTTGCTCCTACTTCCCAGGTCATTCCTTCTGAGTCTCCTTTGCTGGTTATTCCACATCAGGCCAACTCCCTAACATGGGAGTGTCCCAGGATTCTGTCCGTGGTCCTTTTCCCTTCTTTACATGAATTAACTCCATGACTTCAACTAGGTGTACGTCTTTCAATGCCAATCATACCCTTGAGAACTTCCAAATGCCTGTTAGGTCCAGACCCCTCCCCTAACCCACAGACTCACATTCCACTCAATATTTCTACTTGGATGCCAGAGAGACATCTTGAATTTAAGGTGTCCAAGACAGAACCACTGCTCCCAACACACACGCACACACACACACATGCACACATATGTGCACACACATACGCACATACACACACACAATACACACACCCAAACACACACACATATACACACTCACACATACACACACACCCTTCCTTCCCTGTGGTATCTTCCATCTCAGGACACCATCCTTCTAGCTTCTCATCTTTGACCTCTCCTTTTTTTGCACACTCCACATCCAGTCCATCAGAAATTAATTGGGCTTTACCTTCACAGTATATCCAGAATCTGACCTCATCACCTCCACTGTGACCCCTGGTCTAAGCCTCCATCACATCTCCAGAAGGTCACTGCCTGCCATAGCCTCTTCACTGGGCTCCCAGTGTACATTCTAACCCTCCTACAGAACATGCTCAACACCGCAATCCCTTTGCAGTATGTCAGCACATGGTCATTCCTCTGCTCAAAACCCTCCAATGGATCTCCATTCCTCTCTGAAACTAGAGTCCGTACTATGGTCTGGTGGGCAAAGCCCTTCATGATCAGGGCCCTGTATTTCTACCTCCACGGAGTCCTTCAAACTTCACGAGCTTCCTTGCAGTTCCCTAAACCCAGCAATAGGTTCCTTTTCCCCAATGCTTTTGCACTTGCTTCTCTCTCTGCTTGGAAATTCTCCCAAATATCACCTTTTCATAGAGGTGACTATTTAAAGTTGCAGTTCCTCCCCCCGGCCCGAGACTGTCATTACCACTCTCCCAGTTTCATTTTTCTCACTGGCATTTATCACCATCCGACAAATTACAGAAAGAGTCCCATCACTTCAGGGCTATTTGATTCCTAGTTGGGGTGCTGAGTTTGAACAGCAGGAGATAAAGCATTATTGGAATTTATTTGGTGCCTGAATTTCAGATGGCAAGTAACAAGAATTTGGATAACAAGAGATTTAATGAAATATTTACCTGTATACGCACAGTTCCTGAGTTTGGAAAGCCAGGGATTGTTACTACATTTACTCACTTATTTTGTTTGTTGCTCTCCTTAAGTCAGAATGTAAATGCATGGGGTTTTCCTGTTTTGCTCACAGCAGTGTCTTCTAGGACAGCACCTAGCACAAAATACATATACAGTAGATAAATGCTGGCTGACAGCTAAGGAAGGAAAGAAAAAAATAAGAGACATAAACTAGATGGAAGTGGGGGTGGGTGGAGAGGGCATGCAGTCAGAAGAGATAATACCTTACCTCTCCTCCAACCCTGAAATATTGGCATTTAATGTTGCTGGCCCTATTATTTCCAAAAACAAATGGAAATTCTGGTCCCAACACCAAGTGTGAAGCATAATTGCCATTTGAGGCTCAAGTCCTCTCTGCCTAACTCCACTGGCTTTGGAGGGTTCCAGGTCGTGAGCCCCGTCTTCTGAGACTAGATACTTTTCTTCTGCAGCCACCCTTGAAGCAGTGTACCTATGCATCCCCACGGGTCCTCCATAAGATGTACCTGTCCCAGATACTGATTGTAAAGCTTGCAAACAGAGCGAAAGGCCCCTGCATGGCCCTCTGTCCCCAGAGATGCTGACAGAGGCTGCATCTCTGGCACCAGCTCCGCTAGCTGCAGCAGCAGAAGTGAGAGTCTCTGTCAGGCCTGCTCTGCGATGTTGCAGCCCTTATGGGAGCTCAGGGTTACCCTCTTAAAGCAGCCCTCATGACAATTTTTTGAGCTACTTAATTTTCTTTAATAAACTTATTTCTTTTTGGCTTAAAATAAACAGAGGGGAGTTTGGGCTTTTGCAGGTTGGTACCAGATCTTCGAGGGAGAAGTTTTGGTTTCTAGGATACTTCCTGTTTCCTCTGGTAGAAAAGGACCGGAAACAAAGTTCCTGGTAGGTTGGTCTTTTAATTGCAGTTTGAAATTTTCAAAGTTGAAATGCTTGGTTTCTTTTATAAATTATTTGACTGCGAAAGAGCTCATCTAGGCCAGGATTCCTCAAGCTCAGGAATACTGATGTCTTGGGCTGGATCATTCTCTGTTGTAGGGGGCTCCTGTTCACGGGAGGATGTCTCCCAGCATCCCAGTTTCTACCCATGTGAGGCCAGGAGCATCCTTCCTCATCCATGACAACCAAAAATGTCTCCAGACATTGTCCAGTGTCCCCCCAGGGCAAAATCACCCCATAGCTGAGAACCTCTAACCCAGAGGCAGTTAAACTTATTCTATGTGTTATTTCCTTGTCATGTGAGGAATCCACAGTTAAGGGGCAGAAGCACATATAGCGCTCCCTCCTTATCCACAGGTGATATTTTCCAAGGCCCCCAGTGGAGGCCAGAAACCACAGATGGCACCGAACCCTATATATTCTGTGTCTTTTCCTCTACATACATACCTATGATAAAGTTTAATTTATAAATGAGACACAAGAAGACGTTAACAACAATCACTAATAATCAAATAGAACAATTATAACAACATATTGTAATAAAAGTTACATGAATGTGGTCTGTCTCTCTCTCTTTCCCAAAATAACTTACTGCACAAAGTTCACACCTTTTCCATCTTAGCTAAACACTTATCATGCACTGTGGCCATAACTACTGCAGTCTGAGATGTGACAGCAAAGCTAGTATGAATTTCTTCTTCCTGATTTCATGGATAAAAGATTCATTCTTCCCGTAGATCTTAGCTGTACTGATTTTTATACATTTTTTATACTCAGCATCCTGATTTTTTTCCCTTTCCTTATGAAATTGAGAACTTTGACTTTTTCACTTAAAGGAAACACTTTATGACTTCTCTTTGGCGTACCTGAGTTGCCAGCATTGCTGTGCTTTGGGAAATCAGAGTCACGTGAACTCAAACACCATGATACCTCACTAGTAGATCTGATAACCAAGGGGCTACTGAGTGACGAATGGGAGGGACATGCTGGGCAGAGGGAAGATCCACATCCCAGGTGGGATGGAGCAGGACAGTGCCAGATTTCAACACGTTACTCAAAACGATGTGCAGTTTAAAACTTACGGATTATTCATTTCTGGAATTTCCCATTTAATATTTTTCAACTGTGATTGGCTGCAGGTAACTGATACTGTAGAAAGCAAAAGCAAGGCTGGAGGGGGACAACTGTACAATGTACCATTGTTCATCGGATGTGAAATTCGGAAAGAGTGGTTTTAGCCCAATGCACTCCTTATTGCTCTATTAAAAATAAAACAAAATAGTCGCTTTGAATCATAAACATCTAAATTGTTTTATTGCTAAAATATGTATGATTTAGTCACTTCTCTGTCATTAGAAATGCCACACTTTTATTTTATATTGTATATCATTTCTTGAAATGACTTGGCTGTCTAAAGCTAAAATCAGTAATGATGCATTTGGAAAAGTATATAACGGTAGATAAGCAGTTATATTTTATGTTTTTTTCTTTTCTCCCAGATCAAACTTGGTTTTCTGTCAACCTATTCTTACTTAGGCCCTAATGCTCTGCTATTTTCATGTTCATGTTGTGTTTTGGACTATCTATCACTCCACATTTTACATTTCCGAGAAGTTTTATTAAAGCCATTTATTTGTAATAATAAGGTGAGGGAGATATTTATAGCAGTCTCATTTTTTTAAATACTATAAAGACATATTACAAACCTAACAGACCATAAGTAGAATTTTGATTTGTGGAAAATCTGTCATTAACACAACAGAATTACTAACTTTCCAGCACAGATGCTAAGATAGGTTATGGCCAACAGCAATTTCTAAAGGTTAAAAAAAAATTAAGAAAACTATTGTTAATATTATAAATAACTGATTATCATCTATTACAAAATAACTACCTTTAAGCAATTAACACAGTTAACAAGTGATTGCTTCGGGATTATTGCTGAATTACTATTAGACAGCAAAGTACATATGCTGTATGAAATTCATTGTTTATTATTATTTTTACAAGCACAGATGGCTTAGTACAATCAGGGAGACTAACGGAGAGTAATCTTTTTTTAATGTCATTACCATATGACTATGTCAAGTGATTTTTTTTGTTTTGCTAACATTATAATGTTATTTTAATTAAGATGCTAAGGACAGTAATTTTTCCCACCTAACTGGACCAAAAGGAAAAGGGATATTCAATATATTTTTAAAACTTGATTATGAAAATTTCATATGAGTTCATATGAAATTTCATATGGGTTCAGATAAGTATGAATCACATTGGTACATCTAACCTTGCTTTTATCTTAGTTGAAAAGACTGTTCTGCAATGTTAAAAAATCTTATAACTCAATGACAGTTCAGTATATCATAAAACTCTAATGGTCTGTATCAAAATAATAAAGTATCTGTTATGGATGTGTGTATAGTTTTGGAAATAATGGCAATGAGAAGGAAAGAGAATAAAAGTGATGATTGCCAGTGCAGAAGGTAGTTCAGACTTCTGCAGGTCTTTTTAGACCAATACGTCTATTCATAAAGATAACATATGATTCCACATCACTTTTGTAAATTTAGGACTGATAATATGGAAACATGGTTGTAGGATAGAGGGATGACTTTTCTATAGGGAGCTTTCTGCACCACCGGTCCCTCCAAGACTCTGAATCCCATACTGCATTCCCCATAAAAAAAACCCAACATGAACTTTGTCCAGATTTAAACAAAACCAAATGTGGGCAGAAAATAAGCCGCTCCAGGAGTGAGTGCCTCTGGCTATCGGGAGGATCAGGGTTTCCCAGGAGGGCTGATTCACATCAAGCCTCTCCCTGAAGCCTGGAGGATTTAGGGACTGGGTTTCAGGGCAGACCCCTGCTCTTTTGGGGAAAAGCAGCCTTGTGTGAAAAACACAGATGGCCAGCTGACTTCCTGTAGGTTGTTGGAAGATCCATTTTGTCAAACTGAATAGCTGGCTGGAGGTCTGGATCTCGTGTCTGGTCAGAATCACTGCTTTTGGCCACAGATGGTTGCAAGATGGTGGCACATATGGTTATTTCCAACACTAGCACCATCGGCATCGTTGTCTCCTGAGGTGAGGCTCAGACCTTTCACGGCTCCCCAGACAGATGCTGAACAGAGGCTGAGGGTTCTCCCTGGGGTGCACACGCCATCCATCCCAGCCACAGGGGTCAGGGGCTGCTCAGAACATGCTCTCAAGTCCCAGGACCCAGCTGTGTTGGGATCCAAAGCCTGATTTCCAGGGCACGGTAGTGACCTTGTGTGTATTCTGTAAAGCTTTTCTCTCCCAGGCGGACACCGGCACCTCCCTATCCTAAGGCAGTGCCAAGTCCCCCAAAACATGTGTTCTTTGGAGGACACATTCCTTCCTTCTTAGAGGCAAAGCCATATGTTACTTTCATAAACTGGGAGAACTCAGGGCTGTGTGGCCCTAATGGCCTGTCCCCAGCGTGTAGCTTTCCTTGTTCAAAGACTTATTTAAAGTTCCCAATAGTTCAGGCCAATGACTATAGGCAAGTCACTAGAACCTACCTGCTTTTGTTCTTTCCTCCGTGTTACCATGAGAATAAACTTTCAAAAGCATGCGTGGAGAAGCATCAGGTTATAACTCACGGTTCTTCAGTGGATCCCTGTCCTACTGTGCAGTGATTCTCAACCCTGGCCACACATTACAATCATCTGGGGATCTTTTAGAAACTACCTAAACCCAGGCCATACGCACATCCTCACATACCTAAGGAGAGGATGGCTTTCATTCTGTCCAACATTAAACCCTATGATTTATTCCCACTAAAGTAATCCCACTAAATAAGTAAAACCTTTTTTAAACCTATAATTGTCTATCAGAAAAATGATGCAGAAGAACTGGGCAGAATAACCAAACTTCTTCCGATTCAAGGTATTTTTAAAAAGAACGAGGGAATTCCCTGGTGGTCCAGTGGTTGGGATTCCGTGCTTCCTTTGCCAGGGGCCGGGTTCAATCCCTGGTCAGGACCACAAGCCACATGGCTCGGCTTTAAAAAAAAAAAAAACAACAAAAAAAAAAAAACGAAAAGAGAAGAAAGAGAGAGAGAGGGAGAGAGAGAAATGGACTAATGGCTAGCAGGTCATTTAGTCTGCTCTGTGGAGAGTCATCCATTCCAATTAAGCAACTTGATTATATTCTAGAAAAAACTATGAATTGTTCATTTCAATATGCAAAAAGCCCTTCAAATAGACTGTCAGGAAGAATAAATAGGTCCCGTGTACCAGACCTCGCCGAGTCTGACTACACAATGAGTGTGTGTCCTGTCTCATAGCTGAGTGTTTGTGGCGTGTGACATAACCCAACCAGTTGGTAGATAGCCACTCACTTCAATACCTTTCCCAGCTACTTTTGCAAGTTTTTGGAGAACTCACTGTGGCCCAGAAGCAGCCCACCATGCTCTTCCCTTCCCGGCTTCTCCTCTTGCCTCCCCTGTAGCTGCCTCCATGGCTGATGACTGCTGTCTACTTTGTGTGGCTGGAGACCAGGTGATCCCATAGGACCTCAAAAAGTGTATCTAAAGTGTAACTAAAAAGTTATCAACTGTCTAGAAGCATTGAGCAAGATCCTTTGACCCCAAACGATTATAGAATCTGATTAAATTGCAGGTTTTCCAAAGTGTAACCAGCACCATCTAATAGAACTTTCTGCCATAAGGAGTATCGCGTGTCTGCACTGTCCAGTATGGTAGCCACCAGCCCCAAGGTGGGTCCTGAGCACTTGAAATGCGGCCCCTGGGACTAGGGAACCATGTGTAGTTTGAGCGAATTTCAATTTATTTACACTGAAATCGCCTCAAGAGGCTAGCGGCTACTGTACTGACAGTTCAGGTCTGGTGATTCAGTGGTCACCTTTGTAAAGATGAGTTACGTGTCTTACACAATTAGGATGATCAAGTCAAGCCCATCACCCAAACGTACTCAGGCTCTCTTTCTAAACCATAGATTTGATTATCATCACACCATCTGAACAGTTTTCCTCAAATTCTGCATCGAGCCCTCATCTATGAAATCCAAACCTCTTAGCATAACTATGCAAGTCTCCATAGGCTGACCCTAACGCCACCTGCTTCACTTCCTAAGATCCATCTGTGCAACGCAGTTGGCTAGCATGCAACATGACCCCAAATTACATGATCTGTTGAATGAGTTGACCTTGAAATAATAAAAGTAATCTTTCATCCATCTATTTATTGAGAGTAAGATCATCGTCATAAATAGTTACTGAGCTATTTCTTTATGCCAGGCACTGTGTTATTTCATAAATTTTCTCCTGTGATGCTCTTAGTAACTCCACAAATGAGGTACGTAGTGTAGGCCACTGCTACTACTAAGGCATCTGACCCTCAGACACATAATTTCCCCCTAGTTTCTGCTAGTGATTGATGGTACGCCTAGAATGTAAGGTCCGCGAGGGTCGAGCATCCTGCCTTGCTTACACTGTCATACCTGGATTAGGACCTGACACAGAGTGGACATTGCACTGATATTGGTTGGATGAATACACGAGTCAGATTTTAAAACAGGTCCATCCTCCAATGCACGCGCTTGTTCTTGACGACAAGGGTACTGCCCCACAATCAATTATTTCAAATCAGTCGGGATTTTAGTCTTGCAAAATGTTTCTGTAAAGGGACAGTCTTTGGGAGTTTATAAGGTTTCTGTCACAACGACTCAGCTGTGCCATTAGCAAAAGCAGGTACAGGCAGTAGGTGAATGGGGAAGTAGAGCTGCATTTAAAAAAAGAAAATTTGGAAAAACAGGCTTGGTTGACGTACATATGGCAATTTCCTGACCTCTGCTAACTCGTGACAGCGTTAAAGTTGCATTGCGAATTTAACATCGGTCTGATGACACGGTTTGCAGAGTCACATCCAGTCGTCTTCTGTGGCAACTTCAGCCCCAAGCTCCTCTTCTCTCTGTCATCAAAATGACAGTGAAGTATTTTGTATTGTTTTCTTCTTCATTTCCGTTGCTAGAATAAGGATCTTTGAAAGTAAGAAGTAGGAAAGAGTTCTCAGAGGCTCTTCCAGGGTTATCCTCAAATTTGGCTCAAATAAAATTTTCACTTCTTTCATTAAAGAAAAACAAGAATCTTTGATTCCCCTGCACTTCAATCGCAGTCGCCTTAGTGATAAATACCCCAGAGGCCAGGCTGAAAGTCACATCCGCTAAAAAGAGCAATCACCTCTAACAGAGGCTCTGATTCCTTTCCCAGATGCACGCAAGCCAACAGAATTTCTGCTTACGCCGGATCTCAGAAGCCTGCACGCGATAGCTGGGATGGATTTTGCCAGCGAGAGGAATAAATGCTTTTGGGCTTTCGAAATACAGAATCCAAGGATGACCTGAAGGTTAACTGGAAATGAATAAAACCCAAAAGTTCACACAGGTTATAGGAGGAAACCAAGGAGCTTGTTTCTAAGTGTGGTTCGGTGTTGAGATCATGTCAGCTAGGTCTTGTCATAATACGTCAGTGCAAGCATTTCATTTTTTTTTTTCCATTTTTTCCTCTGGTACTTTATTCCTGTTGCTGGAGTGAACGCTGAACTAGTGGAAACTAAATTCAGGTTTCACAGACAAATTCGGTTGTTAATCCACTTTTGTTTCAGCTTGATGCTCCCTACTGGGATCCATCCACACTCCGGCAAGTGTGCAGATGTCGTCTGTGCGTGTAAATTGTAAACTCCAGGAATCCCAGAATTCCAGCTGGAGGGATCCCAGGCATGGAGACCAGGCTACAACCGCTCGCCCCCCAGCTTTTTCCTCCTCTGAGAAAGCCCTCATCTGTGACAACACGCTCCAATGTCCCTGTTCAGAGGCATTGGAGCCTCTGAGAGGGCGGACCCGGCCTTTGGTGAACAGCAAAGGAAGAAGAATGAAGGGCAGCTGCTTCCATCTTGAGATGAGGGGCAACGGAGTCCTTGACTTATGGCTTGGTGTCCAGCAGCGGCCGGGGGACCTGGCTCATGCCACTCACTGCCTTGGAGTGGGGTTTCAGATCTAAATTTTGAGGACTGGTGTGAAAATTCCCGATTTGTAAATATCAGTACTTACTGATATTTACAAATTTACCAAAAGAAGTACTCCGCAAGTACTTTTCTCGGCGTAAGGAGAGAGCCAAACTTCCTGTACACGCCAGCTGCGCCTGGTGGTATGATCATCTGCCTATGGGCTCTGCTTTAGCTCTTGGAAGGCTGTTTAAATTTCAGGGATCTCTTGGGCTTCCCTGGTGGGCTTTCTTTGCCATATTTTTACCTCCCAGTTTACCTCCTTTGGTAGAAGAATAAACCCTGATTTCTCTTTTAAAAATCAGATCTTCGGGCTTCCCTGGTGGCGCAGTGGTTGAGAGTCCGCCTGCCGATGCAGGGGACGCGGGTTCGTGCCCCGGTCCGGGAAGATCCCACATGCCGCGGAGCGGCTGGGCCCGTGAGCCATGGCCACTGAGCCTGCGCGTCCGGAGCCTGTGCTCTGCAACGGGAGAGGCCACGACAGTGAGAGGCCCGCGTACCGCAAATAAATAAAAATAAATAAATAAATTTCAGGGATCTCCCTCAGTTACAGAGAAAATAATCCTGGGGGAAGGTAATGAAGTCATTATCAGCAACTATCTTAGCAAAATACCAGCGGGGAACACACGTCCGGTATGCCTCAAGATTATTAAGTTATGCTCCAAAATTACACTGAATAAAATATGTCCTATTCCCCCCGCTTCCCTAGATACATGTATATGTATAACTGAATCACTTTGCTGTATACCTAAAACACACACAACATTGTTAACCAACTATACTCCAATATAAAATAAAAAGTAAAAAAAAAAAGTTAATGCATTTCACAGAATGCATAATTGTACTCTGCATGTAATTTGCTTTTTGGCTACCATGCAAGTAAGTGAAATAATATATATTGAGAGCATCTATGGATAATTATAATTGAAACTTTATTGATTTTTTGAGGCTTTTTTCCCCATATGTGAGAAAGAAAACTACATACCAATGAAATAAACAACTATGCAAATCCATGATGCTAAGGATGGAATGTCAGCAAGCTATCAAAGGTGAGGTAATTTAATTAGAATTGTGAATGTCTGGGTGTTCTCACAACGGTGATATTTGATACTTAGATGAGTAATAAAATACGAGCACATAACACAACAATTGAGTAGCAGTTTGAATTTTTTGGTATTGCAAACTACTCCCTCTGCAACTATTGTGAGTGTGGACTGGTTTCTCGGACCTTCAGACCCACGAAATGGTTGGGCAGGGCGTGAGAACAGACGGTCAGCCCTCCTGGGAAAGGAACTCGGCCACACAGGGTGAGTGCATCCTAGCTGATTTGTCTTTCCTCTTACCAAGGGGCCATGTAAATCCTTCTGCCCACGTAAGCAGAGCCTGTCTGTCTCTCACACGACAATGGCTCACCCCAAAATCTTCGCAGTTGGACACAGTAGCTTCTTGCTTTAAGGACAAAGGGAAAGAGATGTGGAGACATGTTGCTTTGGGTCTGATGGGCCTCTGTCATGAGAACGATGCTTAAGGTGTGGTTGTCAACACGGAACACTGGGTTTGAGTGACTGAGATACCCATGTGCTCTTAAACAACTTTGTAGTGTGTGTGTGTGTGTGTGTGTGTGTGTGTGTGTGTGTTTAAAGCGTGGGACTCAACGGCAGAACTCCGCTTGCTTGAATGTGACGGTGGGACTGCAGCTGGGGGACTCAGAGTATTTCCTGACTCAGCACATTTTTCCTGCAGCCCCTGGCCTAACTCACCCCATTCCTGGGCAAAGAAGAGAGTTCAGGAACCCACTATCTTGCCTCTTCGCTTGGTTTACGATATTAAGTTTATCCAACATAAATTCCAGAAAACGGAAGATAGGTACTTTACTACAGAAATGACCTTAAGGACGTAGGCAGGGGAGTTTTACAAAGAAATGAGCCTCAAGAAGGCAGCCAGGTGATGGAGGCCTATACACACTTCAAGCCAAATGAAAGAAAGGGGGGTTTGAACTTCCAAGATGGGGAGACAAGTCATGGGAAGGTGAGGGGAGAACACGTATGGTAAGTGAGGATTGTCTTGTTATGTAGATAAGAGTCTCTCCGGCGATGAGATGTGTGTCCGGAGTAGCTCTCTTCCTGGTAGGAAGACGTCTTTACCCATGGGAGTTTCCTTGACGAAAAGGGAATTTTATCCTCTATTTTCAGGCGGTTAGTGGGAGGTGAAGAGCTTTCCCTGTGTCTGCTGGTGCTCAGTTCAGTTGCCTTTAGTTCAACTAGTCCATGAGCCAAACAGACACACTTTGGGCAGCATATTCTGGTACATTTCACGGCCGATGCCAACCTAGAGGTTGTTTCAGGGCTGGCATGTTGTCTTAACAAGCTCCTTCCAATCATAAAAGCTGATTAAAGCTGATTTTACAACAAAATTCTACCTATAGAAGTTGTAGTCTCACGCAACATAGTTTAATCTTTAGTGTATTGCTTTCTACTTATTACACCCAGAAAGGATGAAAAATATACGAGTGGGAGCTATGGAAGGCGTGGTATAAGTTTGGGGTGTCCGTAGCGCGGGCAGCGACACTGAGGCATTCACAGTGAGGCACTCGCCATCCAGACATGGCCACTCAGTTTCCCAGGGGGCCCTGAAAAGCGAATCTGGTAGCACAGGAAGAGGCAAAAAGCTGATGACCGTTGTTTGTGTGGGCGTGAGAACTTGTTGGCTGGGACACAAGGGAGAAATAAAAATGTTTTCCCTTTTGGGACTTTGGCGCCTTGTGAGCTCATTACCTGTTTTGTAACTAAGTCATGCAATGACTCGATGAACGAATGAATGAAGACAGGCCCAGGTGTAGCAAGAAGCCAATTTAATATCCTGGCAGAAGAAAGATGGGTGATGTGAGAAACCATATTATACACTGTCACCACTACCCTGCACGCCTCTTTGGAGTGGTAACTAAATGGAAAACGAGGTGAAATAGGAGAAACTCTCCTATTAGGTAATAGGAGAATAGATTCTCCGCCCCTCTGTTGGACACACCACCTGACACCACGCTGATGATTCTGTGCTGGTGTCTCCTTGCTGGTGTGGATCCCACGTGCTTAGAGGACTTAGTGACAAAAATAACCCTCAGAATGCATTCAAAAACTTCCTTTTTATAAAACTAATTCATGTAAAGTACTTATTTATAAGCATGTCGACACTAAGTTACTAACGTTCTTTTTTTTTTTTTTTACTGTGACATCAATTTTACTCTATTGTGAATCTGATGAGCACCGTCCTCCTCTCTGCCACGCCCACTGCTGGGCACTGCCGGGAACGGCAGGAGGCATTGGAACAGCAACAGGCTGGTGCGAGGGGTGTTGGAAGCGTAATCGGTCAAAGGCACAAATTCCTCCCTTCCCCCCATCCCTCCCTCCCCCCATCCCTTCTTCTTTCCTTTCCTCAACTATCTGTTTAGTATCTACCGTGGGGCAAACACCGCGTCTGTACGGGTGAGTCTATTAGAAACTCTGTTTCGTAGACTTTACAATCTGATGCAGGAGACAAAGTATAAATAAGTGGACCGCATTTGAAAGTGCCCTTTGAGGCTCTTGGACACAAGGAGCATATTGAACACCAGCAGAAAGGCGCTGTGTTCTGCCCGGCAGATGCCGAGGGCGCGGGAATGCACAGTCACCTTGGGTCCCCTTCACCCTTGTTCCCGGACCAGCCCCTCACAATAGCTCCTTGGTGCGGCCCAGTTGGCACTTTCTCTTACACCTTCTGTGGCTTCAAACAGAAACACTACTCTCTTTCTCACCCCTTTCAGAGGGAAGGTTTTGGGGTTCTTTTCCATCGGATCCTCCAGAGAGTTCTATTCTGTGCAGATGCCGGTGGCAGGATATTAGAGGGTTTCCTGGCAAAAGAACAAGTCTGTCTTTCTAACAAAAATAAGCAAACAGCCAAACGTGCAGGAGAGTCAGGGCTGAAAATAGCTCAGAGACAGAGAGAGGCTAGCTCACTTTTACTGAGACCTGGCCTCTTCATCTCAGGATGGCGTCATCGCTATTACACGCTGGAATTTAGCTAGAAAGTGGATTCCTCTCTTTCAACTGTCATAGCTTTGGGGGCAGAATGGCTTTTCTCTGGGACACGGGTGTCCTCGGGGGCCCTCAGTGGCTGACCGGCAGTGTGACACAGAAGTAAGCAGAATCTCAGAAAAAAATCCTACGTATTAGAACCTACCAGGCTTTTCTATTTGGATTGATTTTCTCTGAGGGATAACCTCAAAAACCACTGAAACACAGAAACCCATCCAGAATAGATTTTGCAAAAAGTATGAAAAATCTACTAGAAATCCGTCACTGCCTTCCACTTAGATAAGGAAGAGTACCACCCAAAGTTGTGTCTTATTGAAATGGCAGTGACCAGTTATATTTGGAATGACCCAGGTCTTAAGTTGGAAGGATTGAGGGAACCATCTGTCTATCGCCTCTGGTCACGAGAAAACACCAGCAGTCACTGGCGTTTGTCATCCACAGACTGTTCCTCAGGGTTTTCGTATAGACTGTCTCATAATACGCTGCAACGTGAATTTACACACGTGCTGTTGGTGTCACAGACCAGCAGTGTGAATTCAAACAATTGGAAAGACAGACTGGGCTGAATTTTACCAGCAGATCGTTTCCTTGCTTTTGCCCACTTTCTCTTCCCCTTTTTCCTTCACTCTTCGTCTTTCTCTCCTCTCCCTTCCTTTAGGACAAATTAACACCAAAGTGTAGGATGACCAGCGTAGCAGAGATGGACCGCTGCTTTGGGACCTGAGGCAGCCAGGCTCTCTCCAAGCCACACACAACTGGGCTGATAACTTAAAAATAGGGACGGCATGGTGAGGAGAGACCCTAAAATTTCCAAGATTAAAAGAGCTTATTTTATCATATAAGTGATAACATGACCATTGTGAAAAAAAATAACAATACTATAAATTATAAAGCAGGAAAAAAAACACTAGTAATCTCTTAGGGAAAGCCACTGCTAGCTAATATCACTGCTTGATATTTGTTTCCAGAATTTTCTCCATGTTTGCACGTTTGTATGTATAATTTTTAAAAGGTTAGGTTATAACTTTTTTAAAAATCTGCCTTATAAATGTTGCCATGCCAATAAATGTAAATCTGTTTTATCATTCTTAAAGAACACACCTTGGAAGTATCTACAGTAATTCAATTAATAATGCCTCTACTGATGGTCAGTTCGGTTTCTGATATCTCTTATTTAAAATCAATGTTGTGAACATTCTCACACACACATATATGCATTTGCCCTCTTATTTATTTGGATCAATTTCGGCCAGTGCAGTTCCTGGGCCAAAAGTTGGCTGACATTTGAATTTTGATTCCTATGACCAGAGGTTTATAACCAAATAGCCCCACAAGAAGATCAGCCCATGGTAATCCCAGGTAGAGGGGGAAGAGGGTATTTAAATTGAAAGATGACAGGACCACGGAGGGCTCTTCTGACTCAGTGGCCCTCCTTCTGCACCTTCAAATACATCTAAACCTAGTCTGTCTTCAAGACCAGCTTCTTCCAGGGTTGTCATCACTGAAAGAAGTCCACTCTGTTCCCCCTAAGTTTCCACAGACATCATAATTATTGAGAAAAGACTACAGAGAAATAAAGAAAAGGTGGTGAGATGTAATGGGTGTGAGTGAGAGGGTCACGGGAGTGATGGGCTTGAAACAGGATGCAATGAGGGGAGAAGTTCCGGGGAGGATTGAGGGAGTGGTAACTGGGCCATTTTGCTCTGGGAGGAATTGTTTTTAATGAGAAAGCCTTGGGAATATTTAAATGATGATGCGAAGGGCCCAGGAGCAAGGAGGGGGACCTGACTACACAAGAGAGAACTGTTTATCCGTCATCACACTCTTTGGTTACTAAGGAGGTGAGATGAAATGGGATCCAAAGCACCAGGGAAAGAGGAATCCTTCAATTCAGTGGGACAGGTCTTCTGTGTAACAAGAGAGAAGGAGGAGAGTGAGTGCCAGGGTCTCTATTAGCAAATAATAAATTATGGATGCCCTCGATGGAAGGAATGGCACCAACGTCACCTGCGGCATCCTCCGCAAGGAGGAGAGCCGGGAGCGTTGTGACTGACAGGGAGGCCGTGGAATTACTGCCATCAGCACATGAGAAAAGCCTGAAACAAGGGGCTCAAAGTGCAGCCAGAGGAAGAAGAAAGGAATTTCAAAGAAATTTTCATTTCATCATCTAGTTTCTTAGATCTCTTTCATTCTCGCCTAAAGATCAGCCGCAAGATGGTATTCTTTTTTTTTTTTTTTTTTTTTGCGGTACGCGGGCCTCTCACTGCCGTGGCCTCTCCCGTTGCGGAGCACGGGCTCCGGACACGCAGGCTCAGCGGCCATGGCTCACGGGCCCAGCCGCTCCACGGCACGCGGGATGCTCCCGGACCGGGGCACGAACCCGTGTCCCCTGAATCGGCAGGCGGACTCTCAACCACTGCGCCACCAGGGAAGCCCAAGATGGTATTCTTTACTCCCGACTTTGACACTGACTTCTGAGCACCAGCCCTGCCCCTGTGTTTTAGGTTCTGAGTCATTTAAGTCTCAACTCCAATGATGCCTCACTTCTCTGTCTTGGCCACTTGGAGGTGAGGAAGTCATCTTCTGAGGCCCCTCATCTGATAGGTAAGGAGCTGTTTCATCTTCCTGTCTTGAGCCCCTGTCATTTCTTACCTTGAATGATAATAACCTATGTTCCAGTTTCATGTCTTCTGTAAGACTATAAAACCATCACCACCTTTTTTCCCCCCATGGTCGTGTCCCTTGATCACAGCACAACGTGGTAGTGCTCCAGGATTAGCCTATTCCACCAATTGGACACATGGGTTTCAAAGGACACACTGGATGGGAGAGGAAGAAGGAGAGTGATTCTTGAAGATGATTCTTAGGTTCTGAAACAGGGAGACCAGAAGACAGATGGCCGTCACATCACGACAAGGCGGGGAGAATTGAGAGCGATGGTTTGTGGAGGGGAGATGATGAACTTCTTTTTGGCTTGGTTGAGTCCAGGAAGACTGAGGCTTGGCCAGGGACTGGATTTCTGACACAGCATTGGCTGCCTGCAAGTGGGGGGAACTGTATCCAGGCAGACGGAGTACCTGTTACCCAGCCGGACAGCTTATCTGAAAATCCAGGTGAGACCAGGCGAATCCTGCAACCTCTCCCAGTCTGATGTTCTCCCTCTTCCAATGGAGATGACGAGGATGGTAAGAAAAGGGATGCTTTATCTCACGGGCAGCAACAAAGGGGAACTAGGATGAGTTCTGTGAAAATACTTTTTAAGGCTTTATAGAGCTTATTGTATGTCAGTTGTTATTATTATGAAACGTCCAAAAATTGATTTTCCGTGAGAGACAGAGTGAGCTCTGAAGCCGGATGCCATCTGTAGTGCCTACCTCATAGGGCTGTTGTTAGGATTAAATAAGTGAATATGTGTAAATTCCTTAAAACAGTATCTGGCACACGATGGTTGCTCCATAAATAAGAACAAAACCCTTCCTACCGCGATGCTCTCTGTTATGCTTATGTGGGTCTGTGGCTGGAGTGAGAATGGAGTGAAAAGCAACATGAAAACATCTCTCGGATTAAATAAGACAAGAAAAGAGATCCGACTGGGGAAATGTCCTCAAGTGGGTGACTGGGGAAGAAGCAGATCTCACCCAGCTCTCATTAGAGTTTAGACTCACCCGTTACCCTCGTGTGGCTCAGGGAAATATGGCCCTTTGTCTCCCTCTGGAATCTAAGGGAAAGTGTTTTCTTCAATCTCCAAAGAAAGCAAATGAAAGAAAACCCGGGGTGGGCAGAAGTCCTCGGAGCTAACTGCTCACACTCCTGGGTCCTTCACGGAAGAGGCAATTCAGAAGAAGGGACTTCCTTTTTGGGTGACGATTCTATTCTACAGAATCTATGTGTTTGGTGATGGGCAGATTCCTAGGAAGCCTTGCAGAGGCTGTGAGCCACGTGGATGAAGATGGACAAGGAATCTGCTGAGAGGTCCTCTGGTTTCTTCACTGAGAGTCTCCTCAGATTTTGAATCTTTAAACCCCTAGGAATTTGGATGCTCTGCACATGAAGCCTCTTGTCGTGAAACAGTTAAATGGACATCAACTTGGACTTCGGCTGCCCTTGTGAACCTTCGTCTTCAGTCTTGGCCAGAGCTGTTCCCCTAAATTTAGCCTTTGGACGGGAGGCCACACAGGGTCCTCTGCGACCAAATGAGTAAGAGTTGGTTGTGAAGACTTGTTTTGTCTGCAGTGATCTCTGGAGATTTCAGATCTGATGGGCTTCAGAGAGTTCCGCCCTTTCAAATTCACGATTCCTCTCACAGCTGTTCTGTTGGGGGCAGGAGAGAAAACAAAGAGTGAGCTTCCCTTTCTTCATCAAAGGATCAGTGTTGTTTGAAAAGAAAAGATAGAAGGAAAAAGCAAAGCAAAACAAAACATCTCTAGGCAACCAGTTCTTTAAAGAATGAGACAGTTTCCCTGTGAGCAAAGCGTACGCCTGGAGCTCTGCGGACTGTAGCAGGCAGGGCGTACGTTTGCTGCTTTGCTTCATGACTCAACACATACTTCTGGGATGAGATGCCCCTGCATGTGTAGGGAATTGCTCCAAATCCACCAGATTTTCAAACACGGTGCCCCAGCCTTTCCTGAGGTGACAGTTAATTCTGTGTGTCTACCAGAGTGGCCAGATCTTTGGTTCAGTGTTAGTCTAGAGGTTTCTGGGAAGGTATTTTTAAGATGAGATTAGCATTTGTAGCAAAGTACACTTTGAGTAAAGAAGATTACCCTCCATCATGTTGGTGGGCCTCGTCTAATCAGTTGAAGGTCTGGATAGAGAAAAGAGTGACTTCTCCAGAGAAGGAGGGAATTCTGCCAGCAGAGGCCTTTGGACTCAGACTGCACCGTCAATAATCCCCTGGGTCTCCAGCTTGCCAGCCCACCCTGCTGATTTTGTCTTTGCTCCAAAAGCTCTTATCGTCTCAGTGCTAATAATAATGTCATGTTCTCCAGAACCATCTATTGGTTCTGTGTCTCTGGAGAAACCTGACTAATGTACCTACCATCCTGTGATCTGCCATTTCTTGTTTCACTTTTAAAGACTTAAGGTAAGGCTTCCCTGGTGGTGCAGTGGTTGAGAGTCCGCCTGCCGATTCAGGGGACACAGGTTCTTGCCCCGGTCCGGGAGGATCTCACATGCCGCAGAGCGGCTGGGCCCGTGAGCCATGGCCGCTGAGCCTGCGCGTCCGGAGCCTGTGCTCCGCAACGGGAGAGGCCACAACAGTGAGAGGCCCGCGTACCGCAAAAAAAAAAAAAAAAAAAAAAGACTTAAGGTAGACATACTGAAAAGTGTGGCCCAACCTGAGTTAGCAAATTCAAACACAGGAAGCCCCAGTTCAATTCGAATTTCAGATGTACAAGAAATACATTTTTACTATAAATACAACACATGCAATACCTGGGACATACTTATACTGAAAAGTTACCTGTTGTGTAGCTGAAATTCAGTCGTAGCTGGCTGTCGTGTATTTTACATGGTGACCTTCACAGGAAGGGCTGGTTTGTGGTTAGGGCATTGTTCCAAGCTGGGATGAAACCACTACCAACCTCATCATGTTCCCTCTCATCACCTCGAATGAATGAAGCCCTGAAAGGTTTCCACCGTATGTTCTATCAGTTACATCCTTCGCGAGATCAGGACCCACTTTCCTTCTGAAATGGCTGCGGATAAGTTGTCACTATATTTACTAAATTCAGAGAACCCTTTCCTACTTTGAAAAGCCATTGCCTTTATCACTTTGCCTTTTGTTTCTAGATGTCTGTCTCCCTCAGTTCTGCCCCCATATGACTGGCAGCCCCTTTTGCTCTCTCCTAGGGATGTCAGTGGCATTTTCCTGGTATCCAAATAACAATCAAAGAGGAATGATGACTAAGACCTATCCCTATAGGTCACCCCTTCTCATCCCAGGCACTCAGTAAATGTTAGTGGAATGAATAAATGAATTGCATTATTTAATATGAAATAATCATAAAATCTTAGGGTTAAAGAGTCCTGAGACATTATTTCTTATAACTACTTGTCTAAATGTCCTCTCATCTGAGCGGCATTGAACCATTCATGATAATTGATGATTGCGATTGTTAATGTCTATTAGTACTTACTGTGTTCAAGGCACAGCGACATTAGAAGGAGGTACCTAATGGTATCAAAAGTTCACAGAAAGACCTGGTGTGCATGTGACTCCAAGTCTTTTCAGGGCCACTTAGCGAGTCCTGGGCACTAGGACCGAGGCCACTTGGCCTCTGAGCCCTGCAGTTGCCATCATGCTTCTCCAAGCCGCATGCCCTAGAGAAATCCTTATTAATGAGCGACATTTTTGTTTTTAAAGTTCTTTCTGAAAGGTGGTTCTCAAATTTTCCTGATTTACAGAATGGAGACTGGAGAGTCACGGAAGAGTTTTCTCAGGTGTGCTTTTGGACAGGTGAGAGCATCCTCATGGGCCAGGCTCTGTGGAATCAGTCAGCCAAGGGCACGGCATTTAATTAAGGGCCCCCTTACCTGCCTGGGTCTGAGGTGTGTGTGAGAAGAGAGGGAGAGAGAAGCATGCTGCCTGCTTCCACTCCACCAGGAGCTTACAGGGGACGGAAACAACTCACTGAATCATCCACTCACAAGTAATTATTAAGCCTTTATGATGCAGTGTCTGTCAGTGAAAAGCACGGGCTCTGGACCCAAATCTCTGCGTTTGAGCCTAGGCTCGGCTGCGTGCGAGCAGTGTGCGTCCAGACAGGTGTTTTCACCTGCCAAGACTCAGTGTCCCCACCTGTCAATGGGTAGTAACTTCACTGACCTCGTCAGATTGCTGGGAGGGTTAAATTCGCTGGCGTAGGTAAAGCCCTTGGACCAGTGCCCGGGGACGCCTAGGGCTGTGGTTCTGTTGTTGTGCTTCACCCCCGGTCCTCTATGGTGGGGACACATCTTGTTTACAAGACAGACGAGGTCCAGGCCATCATGGGATGTATCTATTGCCGGGCAGATGGACAAACCATTCAACAAATGACCATGCAATTAATTGGGGCAATAAGAATGCTATGCACAAATAAAGCAACGTGACGGTAAAGAGGGTGATGGGCAGGGTCTTCTCTGGGAACAGATCAGGAAAGACAGTGAGAGGACCATATAAATGGCCCAGAAATCCCAGCCAAGGAACTTCCACGAGTCTTGGGAAGGTCAGCAAAGGCCTTCTGGGAGGATTTAGTGGGTCTGACTCACTCGGGAAAGGCCAACCACAGTTGAGGGACACGTGGACGGTGTCATCATGGGGCCACCACAGGAAAACCAGCAGGCCGCCTGGCCCCAGGGCCCTTTGAAAAATGATGGAAAACACTTCTGAGTGTTTGGCCTGAAGAATCTCAAAAGCCAAGTGCATGGTACAGACTGTCTCTGGGGGACGCAGTTAGCCTGTCAAGGACTCTTAGTGGCGCAGTGACGTTGCCATCTTTCTACAGGGAGCAGGGCGTGTGTCGGGAACAGGCGGCTGGTCCAGCTCCCACCTTCCTGTGGAGTCAGAGGACCCAGAAAGTCACATTTCATGTGAAGAGTGGGGTATGGGGGAAGGGCTCTCTTAAGGTTTCTGGCTGGGTCTGAACATGAAACCAACAAAGACAGATTAACAGGAGAAGAGCACACACATGCATTGAATATAAGTTTTATGTGACACGGGAGCCTTCATGAGACAGGGAGGACGAGAAGGGGCAGAGCTGAGTGTTCCTACGCTGGGTTCCACAAAGAGCGAGGGTCGTGTAGGAAGATGAAAGGGCAGGAATAGCAGGGACGTGCAGCCTGTTTGTGCGGTTCTTCTCAGAGTCCCTTTGTCTTACGGGCTAAGGATGCTTTTTCCCTTGAGGAACAGGGAGAGCTCCCCTCACAGGAGGGTTTTGACCTGTTTCGGGGAAAGAAGGTCAGAGCAACTTCCTGCTAGTGCCCTGTCCTCAAACTCCTTCAGCCTCCGATACCCTGTATGTCCTGTATGTCGAGGTGCCGGATTTGGGAGGAAGCACGTCCTGAGCCCCATCACAGGTTTGGTGGTGGGAGAATTTCCATCTTCCTTCATCCACCGTTGTGCATCAGGAAGCAGAGTGGTGGGCAATGGGGGAGCAGAGCAGAGCAGAGAAGGGTGGAAAGAGGCTGGGGGCCGAGGGGAGGAGGCTGGGGGTTGGCGGGGGTGACAGGGACGCAGCTCCCAGACACACTGAGAGGCCCGGCGCTTGTCAAAAGGTGCACGACCCCTGTGTCCACTCTTGCACCCCTGACCCTCTCCCCCTTCCCCGCCTTCCTTCTTTAGAGACTTCCTTTCTTAAGTATTCACACCTTACTGTCCGCTGTGCCTGAGCTGGAAGGAGGGAGGGGGCCTTTACATGTGGCTTCAAGCCTCCCCGGGAAGGTCCGCGTTCCTGCAGGCATCTCCCCCTACCCACCCCGGGGGGCTCCGGGCCCAGAGATCCAAAGGCTCCCAGAGGTGTTGGCAAGGCCTCCCTCGCCTCCTGCCCACCCAGACGGGGAGATTCCAAGACCAGAGAGAAAACCAAATACGCGCCCTCTGTGCTCCCCCGCGGGGGCGTAGCTCATCCTGAGACGGGGGTCTTTCCTCTGCAGAGAACCCTCCGGGGGAGAGTCAGGGGTTCCCTCTGCGAGGATGGTAGGGCCTGGGGTCCCCGTTCCCAGAGATGTCCCCGTGGGAGACGGTGGGCATCTCCGGCGCCGAGAATGCCAGGTCATCACGCCTGCTCTGGAAGGTGGCTACGCTCTGCGCCAGAGGTCCACACGGTGAGAACTCGTCAAATACTCTGCAAGGAGCTATGAACCTTGTACAGGGGCCCGTGGAGTGGTGAGAAAGCATCTGCTCTACCCTCCTGGCAGGGGCTTCCTCCTGCTGCATGGCTTAATCCTGCTTCTTCTGGCCCTTCTCTCCCCCCCTTTTCCTCACATTTGTAAGAACGGAATTCTCTGGCGGCAGAGGCAGAAGGGCGGTGCCCTTAGGGTGCAAAGGGTCCCGTGAATATCGCTGTTCATGCTGATGGTTTATACTGAGCAAATTCAAACAGGCCAGTTGGAACTGGTTAGAGGCGGCTGCGTTTTAAGCGAATCTGGTCAACTTCACACCTTGGGCGCCCCCCGCTCCCCATCCCGGGGGCTTGAGTGGGACCCAGCCCAGGGATGCTGTGCTTAGGGTCTTGATCAACGCCCCTCCCTCCCTCCTAAAAGCCCTCACAACGTTCAGACACCCACCTTTGATAACAAGACAAGCATTTCATTTCCTTCCATCACTTTCTGACCGGCCTGCATTCACCGGGGCTTCTCCTGCAGAGCTGAGCCGGGGGCCTTGAAAATTCCAGATCTCTTTCGTTCTGCGCTGTGTGCTTTCCATTCGTTCCTTCCCTGGGAGGCTGAGGACTCCTCTGGGATCCTCCCGGAATGTTATTCTGGTTTCTTGCTAGAATTCTTGTTTGGCTGTGTGTGTGTGTGTGTGTGTGTGTGTGTGTGCGCGCACAGCACCCACTATGTGAATACGCGATGAAACTCTTCCCCAAAAGCACTATGAAAGGCGTATTAATTGTTCTCTTCCTTTAAAAACATTTATTTAAAGAATTTTTGTTCCTGGCATAGTAAGAATTAGATTTCATTTTTCACTGCAAAAAAAAAAAAAAAAATTGTGCCTGCTGCAGACTACCTGCTTTGGGTTTCTGAAAGATTTTGCAAAGGAGCCCTGGATTTACACCTCTATAGGCCCATTTTAGCAAGTTCAATCTTTCCATTAACCCCTGCTAACCATAATGACTTCCTAATACCAGTTAATTAACAAGTTCTGGTGTGTCACCAAATGGATTCCCAGGACTGTCTTTGGTGTGGCCCCAGGTCTGCTAAAATGATGCGCCAGTCCCGCCTTTGTTCTCCGCATCACTTTTCCTGTGGGCTCACATCACTTTGAATCTCAAATGAACTGCCTAATTAATCTCCAGCCTTTCCTGTGGGATGGGAAGGGCCTGTCCATTATCTTCACTTTGCAGATACTAACAATTTGCAGGGCTGGGCTGAGGTCACAGGAGAATTAGCAGCAGAACCAGAATAAAATTCCCGGTTCCTAAACCCCGCTCCTCTTATCCTGTTCCCTAGACAACATCGTTTCATGCTCTTGGTATAAAATTAGTAAATGCAGCGCAAGGACCTTACTGAGTGGTAATGAACTACTGTTTGGTACACGTGGCACAGCGGCTACAGGGGGCTTTAAAAATGCAGAGACTGAAAAGGCACTAAACCATGTTTATTTGGGGAATATATCTTACGGGATGGTTTTTAGACGCCACGCTGGAACCTGCCTCCATGAAATCAGAGTCATTTATGTGAGCCACCCAACATCTGTGCTCAGGGATTTCTGTACCAGGTCCAAGAGGATGTGTGGTCCCTCAGGTGTTTTCTTGCTAATAAAATGTGGGTGAAATGTTTTGAACTCAGTGTGAGATGTGATCTGCAAATGAGCTTACCTGGACGTGTGTGTGTGTGTGTGTGTGTGTGTGTGTGTGTGTGTGTGTGTGTG